>NC_079504.1:22502100-22863901 GCF_030052815.1 Hevea brasiliensis
CTAGGAGCTGAAAATGTATGATAAATACCATTTTGAGAGCAGAAATTTTCAAACAAATTATTTTCAAATTCTTTTCCATGATCACTCCTTAAAGATGTAATGCAATACCCTTTTTCATTTTGAGTTCTTTTGCAAAAAGCTTCAAATATATCAAAGGTTTCATCTTTATGAGCAAGAAAGAAAGTCCATGTGAATCTTGAAAAATCATCAACAATTACAAATGCATATGCCTTGCCTCCTAGACTTCTAGGTGTGATTGGACCAAAAAGATCAAGATGCAACAATTCCAATGGTCTAGACGTAGTTACAACATTTTTTGATTTAAAAGATGATTTTGTATGCTTACCAAGTGCACAAGCTTTGCATTGAAATTCTTTTTCAAATCTTAGCTTTGGAAGTCCTCTAACAAGGTTCTTTCTAGAAAGTTTAGCAAGTGTACTCATGCTAGCATGTCCTAATTTTCTATGCCATAACCATGCACTATCATCTGAAGTCATAAAACATGTTTCACAATTTTCTTCAAGACTTGTTAAATCAAGTAGGTAAATATTATCTATTCTAGCACCAGCAAACATAACATTATTTCCATGAATCTCACAATGTGTAGAAGTAAAAATCACTTTAAAACCATTATCACAAAGTTGACTAACACTTAGAAGATTATACTTTAACCCTTGAACTAATGCAACATTCTCAATGCAAGGATTTTTACCAATAGTTCCACATCCAACAATTTTAGCTTTGCTTTTATCACCAAATTTCACATAACCTTCTTCTTTCAAGGTAAGAGAGGAAAACTTGCCTTTATTTCCTGTCATGTGCCTAGAGCAGCCACTATCAATGTACCAATGTTCTGTTTCCAGCATACTCCTTAGGCAGACCTGAAATCAGTTAACTGTTCTTAGGTACCCAAGCAACTTTGGGTCCTTGAATGTTAGTAACATTAGGTAGAGTTCCTTTAGGCACCCATACTTTTTTTGCCTTAAAGGTTCCTTTCCTAATAGGACAAGCATTAATCATATGACCTCTATGATTACAATAAAAGCATGTAATACTCGGTTGGGAAACGGAAGTAGCTTTAACAAAAAATTGTTTGTATTTTCCATACTTCATAAATCCATCATATCCAATTCCAGATTTTTCATTTGTGAATCTTTGATTCCCAAGAAGTATATCAAGTGTTTCTTTCCCTTTTGTAAATTTAGTTAAATCTCTTGTCAACGATTCAACTTTTTCTTCAAGAATTCTGTTTTTCTCAAGAAGTTGTTCACACACTTCTTTTGATTTTTGAAGCTCATCATTAACTTCCTTAAATGATTTCATTTGAGATTTATAAAATTCATTTTCCTTTGAAACCATACTCAATGAAATGTTTTCAGATCTTAAAGCACAATTTTCATGAACTAAAATTTTGCATTTCTTTTTAAAAGTTCTATACTTATCATATGTCTTCACAAATGCAAGTTCTAATTCATCAACATTAGAAAGTTCAAGATTTACCTCATTTTCACTATCTTCGATGTGTGAGCTTTCACCTTTTTTCTTCAATTGCCATCATACAAGTGTTTGCAGCCTCTTTGTCACTTGTTTCATCATTTGATGAAGAATCACTGTCACTCCAAGTTGCTGCCATTGCCTTTTTGCTTTTGTCCTTTCTGAACTTGGTTTTCTTCTTCAATGTAGGACATTTTGGCTTAATGTGGCCTGGTTTGTTACACTCATAACAAACTATTTCACTTGAATGATTTGGAGTCTTTGGAGCATATTTCTTTGTGAACTTCTTGTATTTGCTTCCACCTTTTCTAAATGCTCTTTTGAATCTTTTGACTATCATAGCCATATCTTCATCATCATCACTTGAAGCACTTGAATCATCACTTGAATTAGCTTTAAGAGCAACATTTTTCTTTTTCTCATCTACTTTTCTGGATATGAAAGCTATCCCTTTCTTTTTCTTTTGATCACCTTCATTCTCATCTTTCTTATAAATCATCTCATGTGCAATGAGAGAACCAATCACTCATCATAGGTGTATTTTCAAATCCTTGGTGTCTTGAATAAGAGTTTTTGCTTCCCACGTCTTTGGAAGAGACCTCAGAATTTTCTTTACAAGTTCTTGTTCTTCAAATCTCTTTCCAAGAGCTTTAAGTAGATTTACAAGGTCTCAGAACTGTACTCATCTCAAAGAATAGTTTCACTGTGTTTCATCTCAAATAATTCATAATCACGGATGAGGAGGTTTGCCTTTGACTCTTTTATCACATCGCCTTCATATGTGACTTCTAGTTTGTCCCATATCTCTTTTGCAGTTTGACATCCTGAAACACGATTATACTCATTAATATCAAGAGCACAATGAAGAATATTAATAGCCTTGGCATTTGTAGAAATTTTCTTCCAATCATTATCATCAAATTCAACTTCAGCTTTAGGAATTTGTACAGTTCCTTCACTGGTTTTATAAGGAATATAAGGACCATCTTTAACTATTCTCCAAGCATCAATGTCAACAGATTGTATAAAGTTTCTCATTCTAGTTTTCCAAAAGGAGTAATTTGTGCCATTAAAAAGTGGTGGTCTAGTGATGGAATAACCTTCAGCTAAGGGGGTAGGTATACCAACAGAATTTCTAGATGAACTAGCCATGTGTGTGGATCAATCTAAGTTGTTTAATCCTCAAGCAAGAGAGACAGGCTCTGATACCAAATTGTTGTACCAAAAAATGTCCAAGAGGGTGGTGAATTGGACTTTAAAAACAATTTTAGGTTCTTTCTCAAAACCTATGTAAATTTCATCTAGGTTAAACTAAGTTAACTAATTTGAAAAATGAACAATATAGCTCTATTGACAAGTTGACTCAAGGTTGTGTATGCAATCGTGATAATCGATATAATGCACTATATAAGCATTCAAGAAATATATCAAGAACCGAATACGTTTTATCACAAAGAACTAGAGCAAGATACCATATATCCTATCCGACAAAGACAACAGATAACCAATGTAATATATCGGATATCACAGATTTTGCAAGAAACTATTTTTCTCGGATAGCGGGAAGATCAACAAGATATGATATCAATTTTCATATCAGCAAAAGCATATCATTCATAAAGCTAAATTGCAAAAATGTAAAGAGCAAGGGTTGAGAAAATGAACACTGGAATTTTTATAGTGGTTCGGCTTTAACTAGCCTACATCCACTCTCTCAAAGATCCCACTTTGAGTCTTCACTCCACTATTCTTCTCTTTTCAAGGCAAGAGACAAAGCCCTTTACAAATCTTCTCAACAAAGCTTTTACAAGTAGCTTCACACTTCTACCAAGTGTTATCCCAAACACTTATCACAATCAAGCTTCAATAGGTGCTTGAATGACCTCTCACAAATGATAATAATGTGTTTAAAAACTCACTCTCACTCAATTACAACAGAAACTATAAAGAAGAGTTGAGTAAATAAGCCAATGATGAGCAATAAATCACTTTGAGCACTTTGAATGAAAGCTTTAAAGATTTTGAACAGTAGAGGGACTTTCATTAAGTGCAAAATGGCCAAAGGAAGGTGTATTTATAGCTTTGGAACGTTTTTTACCGTTGCAGAACTCATTTGAACGTTACAGATACGAATTTCAAGAAAATAGCCGTTATTTTGTCGTTTTCTGCGATGTTGTGCGAGTTGAAAGCGATTAAGCGTACTTGAGAAAATAGTAAACCAGTTAGCATACTAAAATAAGTAGCAAACCAGTTAGCATACCAGGAAAACTTTTCTGCATAACTTTCAAAACTATAAAACTTTACACCAAATCATAGTTAAACATTTTTTAGGCCAATAATGATATTTAAAAAGAAAATCTTTTGAGGGATTAAAAATAAGCATCATTGACTTTTACTCCTCAATTCTTTTCACAACCAATTCTAGAAATTAAAACTAACTTCTATACTAGATGTACCTTCATTTCTGATGTTCAATGCAGCCTTGGAAGGTAACATTTTCTTCTTTTATCTCTTTTGCTTCGTCTTGTGTTATCCTTAGAATGTCATCCTTTCTTCATAAGCACGAATCCATCATGAAATCTTTTTGTCCTTTTTCTTTGAGATACACAACACTTAAAACAATGTTAGTTTGATTCTAGTTGAATTTTGGTATCATCAAAATCTATGCTCCTTTGAGCTTGTGGGGTCAACACACCTATTATACATTTAAATTTCATTTAATTTTAATAATAAAATAAAAAAACACAATTTTAGCAGTAAAAAATATTACTTGTTCAATTTAGGGGTTGCAATAGATAAAATACCTGTAAAAAATATTTTATTAAATTTATTATAAATTTAATTAAAATTTATTATTAATTACTCGAATTTATTCTAAATTCAATTACTATTACTCTAAAAATATTCAAATTTATTTAATTATATATATGTTAATTAATAATTTATATAAAAAATTATTTTTATTGATAATTTATATTTTAAAAAATTAATAATTTTATAAAATATTTAAATTCTTTTTTATTTAAAATAAAATTATAAAATTTATAAATATTATTATAAAAAATATATATTTTATATTTAATTAAATATTTATATAAATAAATTTAAATAATAAATATCAAACATATAAAATTTAAATTTATTAAATCTGTCGTATTACAATTTGATTCGATTGAGTATTCATAAAAATTTAATTCGTTGCTATTTTTATATCCATTTCAAGTGATATTTTAGTATAAAAATTTATCTCACTTTTTATTATTTTAAAAAATTATAAAATTATTAATTATTTTTTTAACTTTATATTTATTTATTATTTTTCATACATTTATCTCTTTTTATAATTTTTTATATTTTAAAAATATTATAAAAATATTTTCATTAATTATTAATATTTTTTATAAAAATAAATTATTTAATTATTTTCTTAATTTTTATAAAAAAAAAAATCTTAAAAGGAAGTGTCGATCGAAGAGACACATAGCAAGGTAAGGCAAGAGAAAATTGTGTTAGAACTTTATGTAACAAGAGATCAAAGATAAAGAGGATTTACCTCTTTTAGGACAACGACATCAATTCAAAAGTAGCGGGTAATTAATTGGTAAACGACAATATTAACAAAAGTTAAATTACTTGCAACACCGCTCCTCTTATCCTGCACGTCTCTGTTGCGAACTGGGTGACACATTATTCATGTGGCATCATTGTCTTTTATTAATTTTTAATTCATTTATTTTAAATTATACATTTTTCCAAAATACAATTTAAGTTATTTTTAAATTATTTTATCTAAAAAATGTATGTTTTTTAAAATGCCATGTGGATATTTTAAGTAAAAATAATTTTTTTTAAAAAAAAGTAAAAATAATATAAACGCAGTACTTGATTAACCTAAATCACGATGCAGAGAACAAAAAATAAATAATAATAATAAGACTGCGTTATACCCACACTGTCACACACCAGGAAAGAAGGGGGAATTCCTCTCTCTCTCTCTCTCTTCACATGACTCGTCCTTACAGATTTCTTGACGCCGTAAACTCGACGGCGAGCACTGCCACCACTACTTTGGAATCGTCGGAACAACCGGCTACGTTGGACTCAGATTTCTTGGTGATACTGGCTGCACTTCTATGCGCTCTTATATGCGTTCTGGGACTCATAGCTGTGGCGCGCTGCGCCTGGCTTAGACGGCTTTCTTCCACGGCCAACTCCAGGTCTCCGAATCCATCTCCGCTCCCCCTTCCTTCAGCTGCAAACAAAGGTCTGAAGAAGAAGATCCTCCAGTCCCTCCCTAAACAGACCTTCTCCCCCGATTCTGCTGCCAAATTCACCGATTGCTCAATTTGTTTGACGGAATTCTCAACCGGTGACGAAATCCGAGTATTGCCTCATTGTGGTCACGGATTCCACGTGAACTGTATCGACATGTGGCTAGGGTCCCACTCATCCTGCCCATCATGCCGTCAGATTTTGGTGGTGGCCAGGTGTCAGAAGTGTGGCGGTTTGCCGGCTAGTTCGAGCGGCGGAGCTGAAACGGAGGCTAGACTGAAAGAGAGGGAAGACGACGCCAATAGGTTCTTGCCTTAGCTTTCTTATCTTTCTTTCTTGTTTGATAGTAGTTAAGATGTTTGGCTATTAGTCCAGAATCTAAATTTGATCAAAAGCAGAAAATTAGGATTAGAAGAAGAAGATTGAAGCATGGAATGAGTAGAATTTCTGTGTATTTTGATTTGATTTGTTTTAAGTAGCGATGTATGTGTAGTGTTTGTATAAAAATCATTTGATTTCGTGTTGAAAAAAAAAAAAAAACTTTAATTTTTGGAAGAATCAATTTATCAATTCTTTCAATTTTTTTAATTAAAAAAATCATTTATTTAAAACAAATAAAAATTATGCATAATTATATAAGAATCTTACAAATGGATTATTCCAAATAATCCCAAAAAAATAACCCAAACAGAAAGTCATAATTAATCAGTGTTGGGTGTGTACTTAATTACTGATTAGGGTGTAATTTTGCATTTTAGAGTAATCTCTCTCTCACCCAGTTCTTGTACTGTGGCTGCTAGGTACTGAGGTTGAGTTCATTTTTTATGCTCAAGAGAGAGCAATTTGTTTGCTGGGCATTTTCTTCTATCCTCTTGGAAGGGAGTTGCTAGTAGTGACCCATTTTTGTCTTGTATTGTAGCTGGTTAATTCTTCTCTGAAACTAGACCATTTTCTTTGGATGCATGCATACACTGCCCATTAACATGAAGTGATGCAATTGAGTTTATTTTTAATTTAATTGATGGTGGAGCCGATATAATAAAAAATTTAAAAATAAAAACAAATGGGACCAACTTCAATGGCTCAAATCTGGCCGCGGTCTATTTCAAATTCAGCATGGACTGTACAGGGCTGGGTCTAGATAGGCCATTTAAGGGTTTATTTCACATTGTTATTAAAATTATTATTGAGAAATTTATTTTATTTTTTTAAATATATTAATTAAAAAATATTAAAAATTAATTAAAAATTAATTTTAATAATAAAATTATTAAAATAATAAAATAATTTTTTTAAAATTATTTTTCTACACAACATTTAAAATTGTACAGAAAAATAACTCAATGCCAAGACTTAATTCAGGGAGACAAACCCCAACAAGCTCGTTTGTTACGTAGCCTGTGTTGACAAAATGCTTTCGTTGATAGCTTCCCTCTCGCTTACTGGTGCTCTAGTGGAATGGGAGTGCAGCAGTTGCAACAGCAATTCCTTAAGACAATTTCTACTTTTCTTCTGAGCTGTGAATTCAATTGTGATGTTTTCTTCTTCTTTCATTACATCCCTCAAACAAAGAAATAGTTTTAGAAAGTGAAGCCAAATAGCGTAAATCTTAAACAACGATCATCCTTCATGACTGCAACCTATCTTATTAACCAATTAGGGTCGTCTACTTACCACCACACCGATATTTAAGACTAAATAATAAAAGGGTTTGAATCACATTTGCTTTAAAAAGTAGTTTGTGATTTATTCTCTTTAAAATATCTATACTCCATTCATAAAAATAGCCTATCTTATTGGAAGACAATTAATGCCAAAATTGGTTTGGTTTGGTTTGGTTCATGGTTGAATTTATAAATCAACCAAACGTATGTATTCTAATTATATAATTACCCACTTGAATACTTTTGCCTTCTCCTTTCTCGTCGTGACCTAACAAAAGATATTGTACTGTTAATCCACTTCAATGGCTATAATACTTCTTTATTCAAAGACATCTATTCCATTTTCCTTGGAGCCGTCCAATTTAAATAAGCTTTGTATTTGCGTGACCCACTAAATCACCACAATAACCCATTTCATTATACTGCTCTCTGCACAATAATCTCTCACAAATCACAATATTAAGCCATTTAATTAATAATTTAGTGATCAACTGCTTAATAATATAAAAAACAATAATTCACAATTTAAAGCATAAATACACCATTGAAAAATAATACATTATATAGCCAACTCTTTTAATCATGAGTAAAATGCATTTACATTTTCTTTTCAACTTGAATGGAGAAGGATAATTAAGTATAATTTCCATTTAAAATTAGTGGACACCATTAGTTTTTTTATTTTGTCAAACACCTGTCTTTGATTGTTAATTAAACCTTACCACAAGTGATTAGGGCCATGGCCACCATATTAGGGGGGGATTTTAAGCAAGGTTTAAATAGGGGTAGTACGCACATAATTAACAACAATAATAAATATGGTGGCTGTGGCCTGTGTGGAGGACAAAGTTAAAGGAAAATCATACATGTTATCTCTTAAATTTACATTAAATCAAGTTTAGATAAAAATTTATCAAAAAAATTGTGGTGATGTTTGAATTGAGGGAATCTCAAATCTACACAATTTGATAAAATCAATAACATTAAAAATCATTCATTTTAATTTTATTAACTCATATATATATATATATATATATATATATATTTAATTTAGTATAGAGGTTAAATTCATGAATTTGAGGACTATTTTGGCAAGAAAACAATTATTTAAAGAATTTATCATTCATTAAAATGAGAAATTTCACAAAATCCACTTATTAGAAGGTTGAAGGGGAGATTTCAAAATAGGAGATTGTGGTGGATTGATAAGGGATTTTCATTGATCCATAGATTTTACCTTTTTTTTATCAATTAAATAATGAATTTTCATGAATTTTACGAAATCTCACATCTAAAAATTTTCAATCTAAATATTACCTATAATAAATAAAAGAGGAAGTTTATAAAATTAAAAAAAAAAAAAAAAGCATCTATGCGATTAAATAATATAAAAAAGAATAGTAACATGCAACCATAGTAATTTAGTAGTCTTATCACATCATTTAGGTTCCATTATAGCTGCGATGTCAAAAAAGTGTATTCTGAAAAAAAAAATATATTATTTTCAATGTTATTAAAAATATTGTTGAATTATTTTTATAATTAAAATATATTATATTTAATTTTAATGCCATTAACTTATATTTTAATTATTTTAAAATTTTTATGATTAAAATACATTAAATTTAATTTTAAATTAAAATAATTAAATAGTTTTTAAATAAAATATAGAGTAATAGTTTTTATTTAATTTTAATTAAAATTCGAAATCTATGATTCTAATGTAAACTAAAATCTATTAATTCTTGTTAAAAAAATTTCATTAATTTTAAAATAATATTTTTATACTCCTAACTTGACTTGATTCGATGATAAAATTAAACCCGATTTAAGCCTCTACTCCTAAATCTCTTATAAAAAAAAAAACTTTTAATTTTTTTTTAAAAATCTAAAATAACTGCATGGCCATTAATAGTGGAGCAAAAAAGGACAGAACATTGGATTTGAAGCATACATGAATATTCTGATGTGGAGTCAGAGGCACTGTTGGGAGATATATATGTAAACTTAAATTCAAAAGTAAACAATCGCTTACTGGTGACGAGCAAATGCAATGGAGGAGAGTAGGAGTAACTGCGCATTGATGGAATGAAAGACGAGGCCTTTTCGTTTGCAGAAACATTTGTACAAGAAGCAAAGAAAAGGGTAATCCTCAAAAGCCGCCCTAATTTTACTTTGATTTTATTGGCTAGAAACCAAACTGAATGATCCTGTGGTCATAGGTTAAAACCGTGGCAGTGCAGGTCTTCTGTTGGTCTGTGATTTTTCAGACCCTCGATGTGCAACCAAGATTTATGATTCACTCTGAAGAAAAGGTTGTCAGAAGCATATGCCATTCGACTGCAAAATGGGGATGACTGAAAACTGCATTGAAGAGCTTGTTTTAAAATGAAATAGCAATACCGTCGAAGACAGATCAAAGTACAGAGCATTATCTAAATCAAGTATCTCTATATTAATCATATTATAATGCAAAAATTTGAAACAAAATGGCAATTTAATAAAATTATAAGATCTTCGTTCTTAATACAATGACATCTTTAGCAGCTCGCAGTGCAAAAGATTCAACAGCCCATCCAAGCTTTTATCAATCATTCTTCGCAGCAGCAGCTTGTCTTGCCCCAACAGCAAAGAACTCTGTAATGACTTCAAGAGGCATGCCTTTGGTTTCTGGGACCTTCAAGAAGACGAACACCCAAGAGATGGTACACATAACAGCAAAAATGATAAAGATGCCTTTAAGGCCAATGGAAGTTAGCATTACAGGCACTGTGTAGGTAACAATTATATCCCCAATCCAGTAAACTAGGGCACAAATGGCAATGCAGAGGCCTCGAGCCCTGGTGGGGAAGATCTCAGAGCAAAGGATATTAGGAATTGGCCCATAAGCCATTACAAAGCAGCAGAAGTAGATGACAACACAAATGGTTGAGATTGCTGCATTGGCGACTGTACCCAAGTCCACGAGTTGGCCAATTATTAGGACGATGAGGGAGCCTATAAGCACAGGAAGTGTGGTGAGTAGCAGGGTCCTGCAAAAAGGGAAGAATTTGTTTAACAAATTAACTTTTTTGAATGAAAAGACATAATCAATATCCATGATTCAAAACTTAATGTAGAGAAAGAAACTACCTTCTGCCTGAGATATCCATTAGCCTCATGCCTACGGCTATACAAGGTAGCATCAGAAATGTTGTGAATGCACTAATAAGGAATGATGCAGACGTTGAACTAATTCCCAGGTTCACAAGAAAAACTTCAACACCTGCCTGCTCAAGAATTTGAGGAGTGTAGTAAAGAATACCACCTATACCAGAAAACTGCAAGCAAGCATGAAAAAAAGCTTCAGTTATTCACCACAATTCATGATATATCCACAAACGTGGATCACGGTAGTACTGTTGCTAATTTCAATTCAATTAAATGGAAGCAGATGTGGAAAAATAAGTAAAATTAAAAAAATGGTTTACCTGCTGAAGAATTTGAATTCCAATCCCAACAACCAATGCCCGCTTAACTCCCGGATCAAGTAAAGCAGCCCAAACAGGTCCCTTTTTGGCAGTTTCAGCTGGGTGAACCATTGCCGGTCCAACTGCATGCTGATCCAGAAGCTTCTTGGAATAAAGAGCAGGCTGACTTACTAGAGCAGCAGCCTGGACATACTCGCCTTCTACAGGAACATCACCACCAGGAAGTGAAACTAGAGACCCACGACGAGATGCAGGGGCTCCCTCCTGGTGCAGAAAAATCCTTTTAAATCCTCCTCCCTTCTTTCCATCTTCTCCTTCTCTCTCAGACCATTTCCATGCTAACTGCCAGCCGCCACCAATACCTGTAGCACCAACAGCCTCCCCAGTTCCTTGCATGAGACTGCTATGGCGTCTCATGCTCAGAATACTGCCATGTGAGGGTGGGGGGTGCATATCCTTTTCCATGCTTGTTGTCTGGCGTGAGATTAATGGACTATGTAAATTGTCATCTGAGTCTCCCCCTGCAGCTTCTGATGTGTAGTCCTCACCTTCCCTCTGCAGGCTCTCTTCATCCCATTGCTCATGTTTAGCATGAGGTTCTGCTGTACTAAACATGCTACCAAAATTAGGGAAAAGCATGCTTCCCCCTGTTTCAGGAAGCTTCTCATGAACACTACCAAAAAGTGTCACAAGAGGATCCATAAGAGGCACGCTTTGGTTCACCATGCTTCCCTGGCGAGATACGAGAGCAAGAGAACTCTGTCCAGTGACAGGTTTGGCAACCCAGGAGAGGCCCTCTTCAGGCCCGTACAATTTGATTTTATCTTTCTCAGCAGTGGGTTCCTGATCATCATCAATTTCATCCGCAGGTCCTATTATGTACTCCTCTATGGACGTTTCACCCCCAATGCCAAGACCTTCAACCAGCAAAGCCATCTCACCTGCGAACGCTAGAAGCTTTAGCAACATCCACTTGATAAAGTTGTCATAAGCTACTTCGATGGAAATATTGATGATTTAATATTGATGATTTGAGTTAGCAGCCAGAATAGTCCAGACATCTGTTCCCAGGGAAATGACTCATTGTGATAAGATATGAAACTATAATCCCAAGTTTCATTCAAGACGATTATGCAAACATCCACTTTAATTAGGGCTCCCTGGTGACTGCTAAACAAACAAGGGATTATGCCATTGGCTGAATCTGGTATACAAATTTCTGAAACTTTTTCCTAGAGAGGACAACAAGGAAAAAAAAGGAATGAGAGTGAAGTACCTGAAACATCTTCCCATCCTCGTAATCTCTGCAGAACTTTTTTAGCCTCAAGCATCTTCCCTTTACTCACAAGCCATCGAGGTGTTTCAGGCAAATAAAATATTGTCAATGCAAAATATAGCAGAGAAGGTATAGAAAGAATCCCAAGCATCAACCTCCAACTTGGAGACGGCGTTAATGACATTCCAAAAACCATACAATATGACAGAAACATCCCGCCAGAACCAGTGAACTGAGGAAGGGTATTTAACATTCCCCTTATGTCTGATGGGGCGGTCTCAGAGATATAAACAGGAACAAGTGTAACAGCTAAGCCAATTGCAAATCCATCTAATAGCCTTGCAATGCACAGGACATAGACATTTGGAGACCAAACCATTATCAAACCACTAACAAAGTAAAGCAATGACGAAATTATTAGCATTGGACGCCGACCAAGCCAATCTGATATTGCTCCTGAGCATGTTGTGATTGCTGTGGCTCCAATAAGTGACATGGCCACAACTAGACCTTCCACTGTGGTTTGCAAGTCGAGGTCCTTCTTGATGTAAACAATAGCACCTGAATGCACAGAAAGAAAAATGCAGCACTGCATCCATTCAATAATTTGACATTGAGAATGAATGGATATTCTGGGCTAGAGAAAACCAAACAAAAAGGACAATAATAATAATAATAATAATAAAGCCCCTTGGCAAACTCGATTACTATTACCCCAAATTCCACAAGTTTATACCGAATCAAAACAGATACAGATTCTTAACTTTCAAAATGGTCGTGATTGAACATCAAATAGACGATATATTAAATGTTTAAGGAAGAAGTACCAGCAATGGTAGCATTATCCCATCCTTGCAAGAAGCTACCAATGCAAGCAGCAATAGCCACTAATGCAGCTCCGTTCATCTTTTAACCAATGAATCAAACTCCTAATAAAACCAACCTGCAAGAAAACAATAACTCAGATAACCAATAAGCGAAATCAGCAACATACTTCAGATCTGATTGCACTCATCAGAAACCCTCTCTAACTACAAAAGACAGAATCAACCTATCCAAGCAGTCAAAGCAGAATCCAATAAATCCAAGCAGTCAGAGCAGAATCCAATAAATAAATTTACTAAATCTGAAAACAAGCTATGGATTAATGCGCTTACTGGATTAGGATCAAAATAAGAGCCCAATTAACATCAGCAAATAGAACAAGACAGAAAGAGGAGATCTCCTTAGATTTACTCGCCTATTGATAGCCCAAAAAAGGTGAGGTGAGACTTGAGACGAAAATAGCGAGCTTAAAGAAGATACAGGTCTAATAAAGTAACAAGTGCCACAGAAAATTTAGCTTCTGAATTAAAGAGAAGAGAAAATACCAATAATCAAGTGCTTGATGAACTGGCTACTTAGTTGAGGAATCTTTGGGAAGGGACAGGTGAGACGAGATATTTAACAAAAATATCTAGGAGAAGAGTTAAAATCTAATCTGGCATAGAGAAGAAAGAAACCAGCTTTGAAGACTGAGACTGAAACTGAGATTAATTGAACCCTTTTCCCCAACAAGCCTTCAACAGCAATCCAATACCCGTCAAAAAGTCGCTTCTCATTCGCTCACTCACGCCACAGAGTTTAACACCTCTTGGCTCTCCCTCCACAACCCATATACTAAATTCACTAGAAACCATGAAAGGTTCCCACTTTGTACAACCACTGTACAGTAGTAAAATTGGAGCAGAGATATACCAACGGAATCCAAAATTAAGCAAAAGAGGGCGTCCGGAACCTACTACTCCAAATCTATGGCTTCCAAATGGACCAACTTGCGATGGAGCTGGAGGACAGATATTGTTATTATTTTATGTAACTTTCTGCTTTTATGGCGTTGCTCTTTGGATCTCAATAATAATAATTTATTGAAGAAGTAATGAAGATCTAAACTGTACTTGCTCTGTAAGAATTGGACATCTACCGTTACCAATCAACAAAATCCTCTTCTATTAATTTTTTTTTTAAATCTAAATTATAATAGTTCAACGGTTTCGTATTTTTTTATTTTAATTTAAATATTTAAATTTTGTTATGATTAAAATTTCAAATTTGTAGAATTTTATTTAAAATTTTCAATTAATTTAAGGGAGTGTATCCAATCTAATATATAATTTTTTATTGATAAATAATATAACTCATGCTACATCATTTCTGTTTGTTTAGTAAAAAATATTTTTATTAAAATATTTCTTTAGTATTTAAAATATTTAAAAAATAAATTAATTAAAAATATTTTTTATAAAAAAAATTAAATTCTTTTTTAAAAAATGACTTTTTCATTTTAAAAAAGAATGTAATTTTCTTTATTTTGGTAATTTTTTTTATTTTGGTAATGTATTATATACATGTCACTAATTTAATATTATAATTAGATAATAAAAAAAATAAAAAAAATAATTTTTATCAAAAAATATTTTTATTTACATATTATTTTCTAAAATAATTATATATATATATATTTTCTTCATTTCCTTCTCTCACTCTATATGTTTATCTCCAAAACTTAAGGAGAGAGAGTTTGGAAAATTAATTGAGAAGGTGGCATTTATGTTTTGTTGGCTAAGTTTGGTTTATGTCATTTGCATGGAGAGATTGAGTGATGAAGCAGTAATATCTACCTGTCAAGAGGAGAGAGGGAGGCGGGTCAAGATCAGGAAGCACTTTCCATTAGCGCAAAAGCGCTATTAGCCACATGGGATACATCGCAGCCTGTCAGTTTTGTCTACGACCACTATGCTTAGCTCTGCCTCTGCATTCCAATCATTAATTTAATTAATATGGATGGAAATTCTTTTTTTTATAAATTAAAATTTAATTCTATTAAAAATATTTTTGAATTTTTTTAAAATTTTAAATATAATTAATTGCCTCTATTGGGCATTAAAAAAAAAAAAAAAAAAAGTCTATTTCCACCCAAATTCGCAACAGAAGAAGCAAGCTACCTTCTCTCCATGTGAAGATATTGCTATGACATGATGCAGGAGCTAGCGGTAGTTGTTACTTTTTAGAAGACGTGAAAGCTACTAATCGGGTCTCTTCTTATTAGGAGTGAGCATTCGATTCGAACCGATTCGAACTGAATTAAATTATAAAAATTAAATTTTAAATTTTAGAAATTAAATCAAAATGAATAAAAAATCAAATCGAATCAGATTGTTCTATTTCAATTTGATTCGATTTAAATTAATTGATTTTGATTTTTAATTAATTTTTAATTTAGACTTAATTTTTAAATTATTTGATTTAATTTTAACTTTAATTTAAATATAATAACCATTAATTAATGAAATTAAATAATTAATATATATAAAATTAAATATAATTCATAAATTTCTCATAAAAATAAATTAATTCAAAAATCGATTCAATTCGATTTAGTTCGATTTAAATATATAAATTACTATTCAATTCAGTTTGATTTAACCATTTTTTTTTTCTTTAAAACCGAACTAAATTCAAATAACTGAAATTTTTATAATATAAAATTAAACTAATTAAATTTTAAAATAAAATTAATTAAACTGAATTAACTCAATTCAATTTAATTTTTCAATTTGAATTGAATTATGCTCCGACGTTACTTCTGACCCCTTGCCTTTGGAAAAGGCGTCATTTTCTTTTCTGCTTTTGTATCTTAAGCAATTTGACTCATAATAATTATAATGCCTATAGTTAGAGGGCTAAAATTGTTTTTTTAATAAAAATATTATTTTAAATATTATTAAAAAATTATTTTAAAAAATTATTTTATTATTTTAATATTTTAAATTTATTAAATATAATTTTAAATTATTTTTAATACATTTTAAGTAATATATTAAAAAAATATTTTTTTAATAATAATTTGAACAATAATACCGAATATAATTAATAATAATTTTTAAAAAAATTTATATCCAACAATAATACCTCTCCTATTTTTGGATACTACAAAATATAGCCTTTTCTTCATTTAAAAGTGTACCCAGAAAAGGGTATTAAAAGTTAAACTTTAGTTAGTTCCTTCTAGATGGGAGAAAAGTGATACATACATAGGATTATATTTGTTTTAAAGTAATTTAATTTTATTATAAAATATTTATATTTTTTTGAAACATTGTATTTTTTTTAAACTTAATTATTTTTATTAAAAATATTTTCTAAACTTATTTAATTTTATAAATATTATAAATTTCAATTTATATCATAAAAATATTTATATTTAATTTTTAATATAAAATGTGTTAAATAATATTTTACAATTAAATATATTATTTTGACAAAAAATTAATATAATGGTAACACAATTTAAATATTATTAAAATAAAGTCAAATAATATTTTTTTTCTTACATTAAGATAAAATTATAACTAATCTAGAAACTAATGTAGTGTTTTAATAATTAGAAAAAATTTTAAATTAGACTGATTTAATTTATTTCTAAAAATTAGTTTGAAATGGTTAAAATTAATTTAATCAAATTTGACTTTAAATATAATTGAAGCAAATCAATTCAATTTGATTCAAAAATATAAAAATTTCTTTAAAAAATATATTAAAAATTTAATAATTATATTTAATTAAAATAAAAATCAAAACTGAGAGGATGTTATAATTTTAGTTTTGATGATTTAAATTTGAATCAAAGTCACCAATTTGAATTCAAATTTAACACATTAATCAGTTGTGGACATTTATGAGTCTTTTCACCAATGTCTCTCCAACAAAAATATCTCAATGATTGAAAAACTTGGTTTCTTTTTCTCTATCCTTTATTTGATCTTCTTTTTATATACTATTTATGAGTCTTTTCACCCATAATAATTTATTATTTTATTTTTTATTAATTTTTTCTAATAATTCTCTTAAATCTATTTTAATTTGATTTTTTTTAAATAATAATCGACATATTAACTAATTTATATACTCTCTCAACATTATTAAAATTTTTAAATTTTTTATATATTTTTTTGTATGAGTAATTAATTTGATTTGTGTAAAAATATAATATATTAATTTATACTTTATTTATATACTTAATGAAATATTTTTCGATTCTAAAAAAAAAAAATGAATTTAAGTATAGCAAAATATTAAAATTCACAAAAAAAAAATAAGTATAATTCCTTTGGGATATTCAAAGGCTCCAATGATGAATTGAGATTTGACTCTGGCTACTCATTCCAATTCCACTTTACTTTGTCTTGATATAAACATATTTTTTTTTAGTAATCTTAATATGGTGCTGCTGAACACAGTTCGGTCGAACTTAAAAATTTCCAAAAACTATCTTAAAAGATGGAGATTTTTAAAATAAAATACAATAACATAAAGTTCCCATCATGTATTTTCTCAAAAATTTAGAACAATTTCATTTATAACATGTTTAATTATGTTGATTTTTTCTTATAGATAGATATAAATTCTATTGATTAAAAGCAAAATTAATTTTTTTAGAGATATAATAAGAATATAAAGAGATGATAATTTTTTATTAAAAATAAAAAAGAAAGAATTAAATAGTGAATAATATGATTTAACATATAAAGATATTATTTTATAGTTTAATTGTAAAATTTAATTATTAATATACCACTCTTTTCTTTCAGGAATTTAAATATAATTTGAGATTTATATTGATTTTTTTATGATAGAATATAAGACGTGTTAGATTTATAGACGTTTGAATTTATTTAAAATATTGATTTATATTATGATAAAATAAAAAATACAACCAAATATATAATTTTAATTTTACCATAAAAATAAATTCAAAGAAAGATATAATATATATTTTTTTTAAAGCATAAAAAGTTAAGTTGGTGAAAAAAAAATTGGACAAATAACATTTTTAATTCATTTATGAATCCTTTCTAAACGCTGTCGTTTTCCTTTGCAGGACAAAAGCGGTTTCCAGCCGTCTCCCACCTTGCCGTTTAGACCGGTTAGTTAACTTAGCGCACAGTACAGATGAAAGCCAAGAAGTTGTTTGATGAAATTCCTGACAGAGACTCTGTTTCTTGGAACTCTATGATGTCGGTTTATTTAGGAAATGGAAAGCCTGAGGAGGCTCTGAAGCAAATTGTTCAAGTATCGCTAATCTGCTGTCTATGTCTTGTGCCATGTATGCTTGTACTTCTCTTGGTTATATCAAATTGGTTTTTCAGTTACATGGGCTTGGGGAGAAAAATGATTTTGGAAATGATACATCAATTGAAACGTCGGTTATTGATCTGTATATTAAGAGTGGTGTGGGTAGCTGTGCGGAGCAAGTATTTTTTAGGATCCAGAATCCAAAATTGTTTTGCTTGAACAGTATGATTTACAGTTATTTAAATTTTATGGGGTTGGAACGACTCTTGACATGTTCAACCGAATGCCAAAACGTGACAATGTTTCTCGGAACAAAATTATTTCAATCTTGTCCAAGCAGGGATTTGAAGTTCCAATTTTTAGTATGTTATTTGAGATGTGGACTCGAGGTTTTAGACTCAAATCTGTACGTGCACAAGCATTTGTGATCTGGAATGGGGTACCAATTTGCAGGCACGAATTGCAAAAACAGAACCCTTTGTTGATGTTTATGTGGGTAATGGTCTGATTGATATGAATTTGAAAATGTGGAAATTTAGAGTGTGCTAGGCGGGCATTTAACAGAGCATAATTCAGTTACATGGACTTCTTTGATTGGTGGAGCTGCATTTACAATGGAGACCGGAATGAATTCTTATTATAGTAACACTATTATAAACTTGACAAATTAAGGAAACAGGGAAATTACATGAAAAAGTCAAAAAGAGCTCGGAAGATACGGGTCTGAAACTAAAATTTTGCAAGCTCTTGGACACCGTTCCTCCGCTGCATGCATAAGTAACGTTGGAAGGAATACTGAAAATTAGAAAGAGAGATGGAGAATAGCAGCGAGCAAATGGCAAGAAAGACAGACAACGAGGATAAGAATAAGGAGGGGTTGCCTCTAGAGAGCAGTCCTTACTTGAAATACAGCGACTTGGAGGACTACAAACGCCAAGCTTATGGCACCGAGGGACACCAAGAAGTGAAGCCTAATCAACGTGGTGGCGGCACTGATGCTCCCACCCTTTCTGAAGCCAGCCTCCCTGATGGAAAACCACAAGTTTCTTGACTTTTTTTTTTTTTTCTCATTAAGTCTCCTGGCTTTCAACTTCATATATACATGTTACTTGAATTTTATTGTTTTTCTTTCTTATATCGTATAATTCAACAATTAGCATAGGAAAGTTATATTTCATTAAAAGTTGGATGGAACTTTGTATATTTGGATTTGGATTTTATATACATGAAATGAAACTCTCCTTATTCCTTGGAAGTTGGATAGCTTATCTTCAATAATGCAATGCAGATCCGCACTCATTTAGGTATGTGATTATGGGATTAGAAGAAAATATGTTATTTGTTTTAGGCTTGTGACAAAATATTGGAAAAGAAAAAGTGATTCCCAGCTAAGTTCAAGATTCATATAAACATATAAAAAAGAATGGCTATTTCAGGCTTTATTGTAATGAGAATTAAAAATAATTTTTATTCTTTTGTTAGAGAGGTTTGAATATTGCATTAAGGTTTCGTAAGGGGATTAAAAGGCTAAAAAAAATTATTTTAAATATTAAAAAAATAATTTTAAAAGTTTTATACAATATAAAATATTGGGTTTTGTGGAAATTCTTTTAAACCAAAGCCCAAGACGACTACATCTACAACTCCATTCTGAGCTCAAGCCCAATTTCGGAAGCAATCAATCACGTCTGGTCACTGGTGCTATTGCTGAGTGAAGTCTGAGCAAGTATCAACCCAACCCAATTGGTCTGAAGAGTTTAGGCGAAACTGGGAAATGGCGTTCATGCGGGGTGAGCCATTGGTGGCCAAGCTGGCTGCGGTGGCCAAGTACGTGGTTTTGCCAGGGACTATGTTGGCGGCTCTGATATATTCTCCTCCTCGATATGGTTCGTCCTCCAAGGAGGATAAATCCCCCAAATAAGATCCTAGTCGTCCATCTTTTTCTCATTTGGTTGGTGGTGATTCTCTCTTCTTTTGATTTTTGGTTCCAGGTTTAGGGTTTTGATACAATTTTTACTTCTCTTTCCGTTCTGATTATTGAATATCCTTATCCATTTTTCCGCTGCATTAAATCCTAGCATGAAATATTTGATTAAATCTCTGACAGTTTAGATCTGGATTTAGCCTGAATGCTTAAATCAGTTACTTTTTCTTCACTTTATACATAAATAAATAATAAATTTTATTATTTATTATGCACACAACAACATGAGCATTTGAGAGATTTTAGGATTTACTTGGGTGTTAGTCTAGATTGTTTTAACACCACAATTGAAGCCAATTATATCCTTTTGTGCAAAGCGTTTCTCAAAATGCTACTGCCATAATCTTAAATCCCATTCTTATTTGCAATTCTAGATGGCCCAGTTTCCTTCTATAGCTGAGCTTCACTTTGAAGCTACTGAATTGAAAAGGTGGTACTTGGTGCCATCCTGTTACAGCTATACAAGAGAAAAGGTCTTGCCTTTGACTTTCATTAGGTCTTGTATGTGGACTCTAGGCTTCTTACTGATATGAGGAGACAGGACCCAATGATATATGAGCTTTGTTCTACTGTTTGTAACAACTTGAGGGTTTTTTGCCTGGATGGTAGTTTAAGCTTTTTCCAAGGCGGTGACGGCAAGGTTGATGGTGGCTAAGGGCAGCTTTGATTATCTAGATTCTCAGTTATTAGTACAAATTCCTTTGTCTTTTAAATGATTCATTTTAAACAACTTTTTCCTGCTCATGTTGGATTATGACCGTTGGGTTCAATGGACTATGTAACTTTTATATGGAGTGTTGAGTATAATGATCCCATTGGTGCTTATATATGTTCTTTTTCTACAGCACATATTAAAATCTCTACATTCCCGTGTTTCGTTTAACTATTTTATTTCAGGGTCATACAAAAGCAGGTAATTCCTGTAGTTCAGGATAGCAAGCTTTGTGCTATATTTAATTTTAATAAAAGAATATATTGCAGCAAAGTTTCTCATTCACCGAGAGGGTTGAGAGTTTACTTTCTTTGGTAATCTCTGCAAAACCCTGAATCATGACTGACTTTAACCTGTTCATTTGGAACAGGGGCAGCTTTGATCGTGGACCTGCATGCAATTGCAGATACGTGCATTTTTTATGTGCTTGGGCTTGTAATAATCCTCAACTCAAGATCTAGCAGTTGGTTTTCATGAGGAGGTAGTTTGAGAGTGAAAATGTTTTATCATTTTGATATGTGCAACTTCTTAGCTGTAAATCTTTCTTCTTGAAACTTGCTCATTATAAACATTATCTAGTTAATCAATGCTGTCCCATTGAGCATATTGTGGAATAAAATTCTGAATGATTCATAATTCTGTGTAGACATTGGTGCTCTTTCTCTTTAATCTAGTGGAGCTCAAGACGTTGCCAAATGTTACATAATCGTTAATGAGTGAAGAATACATGGTATAATCTTCGGCATAACAGAGGTGAAAGAAGAAAAGATTGAGATGGGGGAGAATAGTTCTTTGTTTTTGTTCAATACTTCATTATAGCCATGACATAGAACCTATGTTATTGATCAGTACGTCATTACAATAGAACCCATGTTATTGATCAATACTCCATTGTAGCTATGACAGAGACCCAGGGTCACAACATAGTATAAGAGTTCCATATGAGCTTTGGATTCGATTATGACTTTGTAGCTTAGTCTCATAATTTCTTTACTAATGCCTACATGAGAGTTAGTTTAAGTAGTAGTCCAGACAGTCCAGTTTACGGCTATGTTTTTCTCTATAGCTGCAGAAGGTTATAGCAATTGCTATTACCATACATCAATTATCGGCTTTGTTTATTTTATTTTATTTTTCTTGGTCCCATAGATTGTTGCACTCTGCTCGACCCATAAAACATATCTCGATCCTAGTTCCTGGCCCAGTAGTTTCGTAGGTTCGAGATGAAGGGTTGGGCCGATAGTGGCTAAATCGAACCCAGAAGAGGAAAGCAAAACAGCTCGGTGAAATTGAAGAATAGAAACTCTTTTCCCAGACATTATTGGATGTTCTCCCCTGATTTCCACGTCCCTGGCTGGATGATCGTACCAAAGTTTGTGATGATTACAAGCAGGTAGAATGGGAAAAAGATGCTCGGCCACCATGACCAAGGCCACATGTGATCTTTGGAGAGGCAGCCGTTGGTGGCTGTCTCCCCCTGTACAGGGATCCAGAATTTATTCACGACATAAATTTTTACAAAAACAACAAATTCATGATGCCATTGTCATCGACTTTATGAATCATGCAATGCTTTTTTAGATACATCCAAGCCTTGTCTCCCTGGACACAGTTTTTATAGGGTGTAGATGGGCAGACCCCTACCAAAGCGCTACCAGCGCGCATGCATGCAAAGGGACCCAATCCCATCGTCAATCATCAACACAAAATGACGTCAAAATATTACTATACCAAGGTATGAACAACTGGAACCTCCAATCCCATCCACCGTGTCACATCAAACAGTACCCTTTGCTGCTCACCCTCACCCTCTCCCTCCGTCCCCTTTTTAGCTCGATATCTAGGGAGATGGGAGCATTGTTATTCTTAGTAGTCGCGTAAGAAAAGCGTCTAACAAGAGGGGAAAAATGCATATCATTAAAAATCCTTAAATTACTACATAGATACGTGCATGGATCGACCTTATATCAGGATGATCGATAGCGCTACATTTAGTGCTGCAGTACATTAATGAGCACAGGGGATACATTCTATAGATGATATACTGTATACATATGAACTAGTATGGCACTAGCTGTTTGGACACTCGAAGATCTTAAGAATCTACTGGCCAAGATTCTGCAGGGAGTCTGAAGGAAGTATCTAACATCATCATCTGAAAGCCGGCCCTGTTGAAAGCAATTGAAGTGGACATCTCATGGGTAGTAATGTCTGAATCAATGGCAGCTGCTGAGATCCCCAAGACATTGCAATCCATATCAGAATACAAGGGATATTGAATGTATGGGCTTGGATGAACCTTATCCTCCCAGTTCAAGTTAGCATCAGGTAGTTGAAAATAGGAAAAGTTTTCCTCTGTTTTGCACTGTTTTGGAATAGTGGATTGTTCCTTCAAAGTGCAATCTTGATGCGAGAGGGAATTGAAGAGCATCGATGGTGACGGGTTGTTGGCTGTGTTTGTGTCTATGTTCTTGTTTGTTTCTCTGGTATTGATTGCGATGGGAGCTGGTGAAATCGGTTGGAATAACCCGTTTGCTGAGACTACATTGTGACATTGGGAGACTAGGGGACTTAGAAGTAAACTTTTGAGATCACTTTCTCGGTGGTGAATCAGAAAATGATTTTGGAGGGCCCCCGTTGAAGCCTGAGCTTGACATCCTAATATTGTCGATGGGGCTTCAAGCAATGGAGGCAAGGAACTAGAGATGGGTGGGGAAGCAGCTTCCAAGAGGAAGCCTTGCCCTTGCACAAGGCCATTTTTCTTCTCCCCATTTTTGTGAAATATCCTGCAAATCACCCATTCCTCCTGCAGAGCGACCAGATTCCAAGGAAGATAAGATCTTATTGACAGTGTAATAAATATTGGTAAGCAGGATGTTCTCGGCAGGGTTTAAGTAATATAAAAGTAATGTGGTAATCCTAATGCATACATCATGAATTTTCTGTAGGACAAATAAATGCGAGAGCCATCGACACCAAAACAGAGCATGTTAAATCAAACCAATCACATCAGATGCTACCCAGAAGGTTAAATAATGGAGTGAAAATGGTCTAGTCGGCGTGCAACACAACAAGTCAACCCAGAAAAGGACAAGAGAGAGTGTTAGGAGGAGGGGGCGGGCTGTGTGCAGCAAACTATAGGTTGATTCCCACATTGCACGTATGGGGGAGGGAGAGACGATGACTCACACTAACCTTGCACGTGTGGCGGTGGGAGAAATCACCGTCCAAGCGGTACTCGTGCATGACCCACTTGGTCTTCTCGCCTCTGGGAGCTCTGCCCTTGTAGAAAACGAGGGTCTTTTTCATGCCAAGTAAAGCACCGCTCGAGGCACTGTACACTTCCCTATCTTTGCCTGTGGCCTTCCAGTACCCAGCTCCGGTTGCTCTATTTGTTCTCAGCCCTGTTGGGTACTTCCTGTCCCTCAGGCTGAAGAAGTACCACTCCCTCTCCCCCATTTTTGCCACATCTGATTTACAACAAAACCAAGAACACACCTACAGCATTATAAATTCCGCATTTAATGAATTGGCATTTTTCAGAAATTAAATAAATGAGCTTTCAGATCAGAATATGGATAAGCTTTCTCGCCAAACTTATGGTGGGGAATAGCTTAAAGGGTACGTGTGTATCATACTCAACTTCATGATAGCGACATTAATAACTAAAATATTCATATATATCGGCAAGAAAGCTTTGGACTTTAAACGAGACCATTTTTTGCTTCAGTTTCTCGGATCTAATAGGCATAAATGAACCATTGCTATGAATGTCAGTAGTTCAACATTGTAACCAAGATCTTATCAGCTTTAAAGTCTTATTATTGGACTAATAAAAGAGCGAGAGAGTATATACATTGCAGAGATTTAAGATGTAGTTGAGTCATCTAGTTCTCCAAGACACAAGACATCCATCCACCTCAAGGTTCGAAGGGATTTTAAGAGGATGTTTAGCTGCATTTCTGAGGTTTAAGTTAAATCCCTCAAGCTTAGCTCAGTGAGAAGTCCATTAAAGTGAATATCCAGCCTAAGCTCAATCGATCAATCAGTTTTACTCAATCAAGAACAAGGAAATTAAGGAAACAAATTGCGTATTCATATAAGAAAATGGAAAATTAAGGAAAGGAT
Source organism: Hevea brasiliensis (assembly GCF_030052815.1). Classification (NCBI taxonomy): domain Eukaryota; kingdom Viridiplantae; phylum Streptophyta; class Magnoliopsida; order Malpighiales; family Euphorbiaceae; genus Hevea; species Hevea brasiliensis. The sequence continues at coordinate 22,527,215 of NC_079504.1, forward strand.
GCAGAACCTTGCATCATATCAAGCAAAGCAATTATAGTAGATATACCAGAAATCACGATTGCGTTGCAGCCAAGTGAAAAATGAATATTCCAATTTTGTAATGGTGTTATGTCTAAATGACAATAATGGTGAGTCGCAAACAAAGAGCAAAGCATTTTTCATCCAGGAAGAAAAAACAAAGCGTATACCTGGAAGCTCCCAGGGCTCGCATCTGTTGAGGTCAACTTCAGCGATTTCCACTCCACAAAAGCTCCCATGAAAGACCTTTGAAGCAAGATAGAATGTTATAAGCTCTTCATCAGTTGGGTGGAATCTAAACCCTGGAGGCAAACCTTGCTCGTTTCTATCTTCCCCAGTGAGTTCAAACAGAAGCTCTTCCATGGCCAACATTTTCCAAGAAGAGGGATGAAGTTAGATTTTGTAAAAAGAGAAGACTAGAGAGTGATGAGTGATGAAGAGAAAAGGGTTATTATGAGGTGTAATATATAGGGAATTTAAGCACTGAAACCAAAGGAGAAGCGAAGCTGATGGAAGGGAGAGTTTTTGAGGGATAAAGGAGAGAACCTACAGCAACGCACCTGATGAGAAGAGAGGAATCCAATCAGGGAATAGGTTATTTTTGTAGTATTATTATTATTATTATTTACAAATAAAAGATAAAAAAGAGATTTACAGGAAAAAAAAAAAAAAAAAAAACAAACAAGAGCTGGTGAGATTGTAGGTATGGGTGTGCAGACTGTGGAAAGGGAGAGTAAATGCGAATCGTTGGTAGGGAAGAGAGAGAAATATGCGTGGCTGTATGAGCATGTCCATTTGGATTTCCTTCATTCTCAGAAGCCAGCTCTGAGATCATCACCATCATCCATCGTCACCTAATTCATTCTTCTTTCTCCAACCAAAATAAATTAATATGCTTTTTCGCCCCTATTTTTATCCAATTTTCTCTAGCAGTTATTCCTGATTATTCATTTTGTATATATATACTCAATTTTTTAATTACATATGAACTAATCATTTATATATTTAAATAATATTCAAAGATATATATATATATATATATATATATATATATATATATATATATATATATATATATATATATATATATGTGTGTTAAATCGAATCATGCACATATTATTATTACCTTATTATTCTATAATGATCTTAAATTATGCATATGCGCAAGATAATTTTTAAAGGCCTGATTAATTTTATAATAATTAATTAAAGGATTATTAATGTAGGTGAGAGTTTAGTGCAAAATTAATTTATGCTCACAATCATTACTTGGGTGAGTGATTATTTTTAAACATATAAAGTATAAGATTTCTCTAACTTATAATGGAGTATTAAAATTTATCTATTAAATATATAAATTTTACATATTTATATCTAAAATCATGATACATCACATTTAGATGAAAATTTTTTAAGTTTATTGATTCTTTGTTCTCAAACCATGTGTATATTCAAACTCTCAAAAACAGCCAAAAAGTCTGAATTAGATTTGTGCCATATGTGCTTATGCATATGCCTTCAAGCAAAACTCATCCTTTTGCAGATTAGAATTCCCCATTTCTTTAACATGGAAATTAAAAAAAAAAAAGGATTTTGAACTTGTAAATCTATTAAATTTTGAATGTTTTATTAGTAAATAAGAGAGAGTTGCTTCTGTTACTTACCAACACAACACAACACAGCACACTTTGGCTGCAGGTAATATTATTAGGAGCTGTTTCTGCACACGATGACACTGTAATTACTGGAAACCCTAGTTTAGGTAGGTGCGATATTTGATTTTCATATGAGACCAGACCAATGAGAAGCATTTATGGTGGGTGATATCATAAAAACGGTGTCGGCGTTGCACGTGTAATATAATTATATATCAGTTTTTTCATTTAAATTAAAAAAAAAAGGGTTGGAAAACTAGGCGTCTGTATCTTTAGTGAGTCACCTAAGAAAAAGATAACACCACCCCAGAATCTAATGCTGCTGCCTATTGCATAAGCCTACATTGCAGCCTATGCCTATCTACTAATATTTCTATATAATTAGTGTTATTATTTTCAATGGTTTCAAGGCCTTCTGCTTTCTTGCCCTGATTACCCTGCATGGCAGGACCTTTTATTTTCATTATCAAATGGGCAACGTTTTAACTCATTTCTCATCATCTCTATCAGATTTGCTGCTCCCCAATGGACCCGTACAAATAAATATTTCTTCTCATAATCATACGCAATCCATCACTTTCCTCCAATGCTACTGCTGCCCCACCCACCTTATTACATCAAAGAACCCTACTACCTGTGTTTGGCCTGCTATTTACCACAAACTTACATGCTTAAGGTACGTTGCATGATAATATATAAGATTTTCATGTATTATGTATATCTGTCTGTTTTGTTCATGTTGAATTTTCTAAAATATAAATTTAAATATATTCGGTAAATCAAGATAAATAATCCATAATCGCTGTATAAGTAGTGGTTTATGTCTTTCAACAGTGTGAAGATTAATGTGCTTTATGGATTGAAACCAAAGAGCAATCATCACTGTAATCATGTAAGAGAATAGCAACTAACACAGCCAATGGATGGTTACTAACACATCTAATAATCATTTTTTCGGTTAAAAAAAAATGCTGGAGATTGGGATTTGGTAAAATCACAAGGGAGATGAATAAGTGATAATGAATAGGGAGTGTAGGCCCTGTAAGCTAAAATGAGCTTGATTTTGATGATAACAAAACTTAATGAAATATACATTAACCTTTTGTGCATAAGTATTTGAAGTGATTTTATAGGTCATGATATGCAAAGACACTGATGGAAGGACTATTCTATTGACATGACTGATATAAAAGGAGTTTATCATCTTGTATAACACAAGACGAATCAAAGTCCATGAAGAAATATGATAGAAATTAAGCTCTTAGGTCCATTGTACAAGATTAAAGAATTTATGCCATTTGAGACCTAAAATCAATTTTGTTTTTAGATTCAAGGGTTTAGAAAGTGTTTTTATATCATTCCTAAGGTTTTTGAATGGTCAAAATAATTTTTACAACCTTTCTTCAAAAACTCAAAATTTCAATTTTTAAGTCAGGCAGTAGCAAAATTAGTTAACCCGTTGCAAAAATTAGTTAACTAGTTTTGATGTCTAAAATTCTCTATCTTACAAAACTAGTTAACCGATGAAAATTTTAGTTAACTATTTTTATGACCTGACCTGACTCAACTCTGCTGCACGACTTTCTAAGCAATAACGGCTAGTTTTTTGAAAATTAAAGAGCCGTTAGACACACTCTCCAGCAGACGTTTTTAGCAATGAAAAGCACCTATAAAAGGCATCATTTACTACAATTCTAACTAATGAAAGTGCTCTTATTCATAGTGAATTTATTGTGGTATTTTTGAAGCTTTCATTTAATTACTCTTGAGCTTAAGTGGCAAATCTTCTCTCTCAATCTTCTAGCATTAAATTCTGTATTTGAGAGTTATTGAGAGTGATTTCTTCTACATCAAAACCTATTTAAGGTTGTGTAAGTGTGAGGACACACTTGTGGAAGGTTTTCAAGCACCTTGTGAAGCTTGTGGGAGGTTTTCAAGCACCTTGTGAAGCTTGTGGTCTTTTGTGGGAAGCAAAGACGTTGTAAAGGTCCTCAAACACCTGGGAAGCTTGTTGATATTGTAAAGGCTTTGAATCTTGCCTGTTGAAAAGATCAAATAGTGGAGTGACTCTCAAAGTGGGACTTTGGGAAGAGTGGATGTAGGCTAAGAGAGCCGAACCACTATAAACATTGTGTTTGATTCTCTTCTTCCCTTAACTCTTTAATTTTCAGCACTTTGATTTTCTGATTATATATATTGAATGTGTTGAGAATTTATTTATTGAGCTAATATTGCAAACTCTGAATTTTATGTGAGAAAATACACTTGATATCAAGTAATTATTTTGTGTATGAACTAGTATTTGTGCATAACTTGATTGATTACTTAAATTACACCCTAGGAACAGAGTTATACACATACATAGAAGTGCAAAGCCTCAATTTTTCATTAAGTCTAGAGCAAGGGCTGAAAAATTGTCTAAAGTGTCCAATTCACCCCCCTCTTGGTCACTTTCTTTGGGACAACAAATTGGTATCAGAGCTTGTCTCTCTTGCTTGGGGTTTAAACACCTTAGAGAGATCCTACAATGGCTGGCACATCTAACACAGCTGGTATCCCTGCACCTTTAGCTGAAGGACACTCTATCACTAGACCACCTTTGTTTAATGGTTCTAATTATTCTTTCTGGAAAGTGAGGATGAGAAACTTTATTCAATCTGTTGATATTGAAGCATGGCAAAGAATTGTTAAAGGTCCTGAAATTCCATTAGAATTGCATGCTGATGGTTATAGAGAAAAACTAGAAGATGATTATAATGAACTTGATTGGAAGAAAGTTTCTTTAAATGCTAAAGCTTTAAACATTCTTCATTGTGCACTTGATGCAACTGAGTATAATCGTATTTCAGGTTGTACATCTACAAAGAAGTGTGGGATAAACTTGAAGTCACATATGAAGGGACTAATCAAGTGAAGGAATCAAAAGCAAATAGGCTTGTTCGGAATATGAACTATTTGAGATGAAACTGGAGAAACCATTTGAAATGAGCACAAGATTTACGATATGGTGAATGTTCTCAAAGCTCTTGAAAAAGAATTCATCAAGAAGAGTTAGTCAAGAAAGTCTTGAGGTCACTACCTAAATCATGGGAAACAAAAGTTACGGTGATCTTTGACACCAAAGATTTCTCCAAATTCACTTATGATGAGCTGATTGCGTCTCTTATTGCTCATGAAATGCTTTATGACAAGAGCAAGAGCAATGTAGATGATGAAAAGAAAAAGAGAGGAATTGCCTTAAAGTCAAGCCAAGAGGATGAATTAAGTAAAACTATAGCTTTTAAGGCTGCCTCAAGTGACACTCAATTGTTCAAGTGATGAAGATGATCTTGCCATGATTACAAGAAGATTCAAGAAAGCATTCAAAAGGAGGTTCAAAATATAAGAAATTCTGAAGAAATATTCTCCTAAAGGTGAAACAAGCAAAGATCAAAGTGAGATTAAATGCTTTGAATGCAACAAACTGGTCACATCAAGCCAAATTGTCCTAAATCAAAAAGAAGAATTCAAAGGACAAGAGCAAGAAAGCCTTGGTTCTGGTTGGATGGATAGTGATGATTCCTCAAGTGATAACTCTAGTGACAAGGAGGTTGCACACATTTGTCTCATGGCTCTAGGAGAGGATAAACCAGAAAGTTCCCAACAAAGAGAAATCAACACTGAGGTAAATAATTCTGACTCTCTTAGTATTGAAGATTATGAAGAAGCATTTGCCAAATTATATGAAGAATACAAAGTTTATAAGAAAAAATGTTCTGCTTTAAATAAAGAAATTGCTTCCTTAAGAGCTGAAAATGATTCTATGAGCATTGTTGTACAAGAAAATAAATTTTATAAAAATCAAATGCTCTTGTATGATGAGCTGAATAAGGAGTTAGAAGATTCAAAAATTGCTTGTGAAAAACTCATTGAGAAAAACAGGATTTTAGAAACTAAGGTGGAATCTTTGACCAATGATTTAGCTAAATTCACAAATGGCACACAAATTCTTGATACGTTACTTGGTTCTCAAAGATTATCAAATCAAAAATCTGGTCTTGGTTATGATGGATTCATGCACTATGGAAAATACAAAAATTTCTTTGTAAAAGCTTCATCTCATTCATTATCAAATGTCATTTGCTTTTACTGCAACCAAAATGGTCATATGGTTAGTCATTGTCCCATAAGGAAAGGTTCCTCAAAAGTAAAAAGGATATGGGTGCCTAAAGGAACAATTCCTAATGTCTCTAACTCTCAAGGACCCAAACTTGCTTGGGTACCTAAGAAATAGTCAATAAATTTCAGGTATGTCTTAGAAGCAAGCAAGAGTGTGAACAATAAGAAAGATAATCTCAAAAAGTTTGATGTAAAATCAGATGAAGGTATTTTTCTAGGATATTCAATGCATAGCAAAGCTTATCGAGTCTTTAATAGGAGAACTTTGTTAGTTGAGGAAACCATTCATGTTATATTTGATGAAACTAACAACTTCTTGGAAAGAAAGATTGTTTGTGATGATGATGAACTAGGTGAAATTTTTGGAAGAAAAAAAGATGAGACTCAAAAGCAACAAAGTCAACCTATTGAGCCCCAAAGTGCATTTGGGAATGATATTGACAATAAAGATGCTAATGAGAAAGATCAAGAAGGTGATCAAGAAGTATTGCCCAATATTGAAGAACTCCAAATTGATGAACCACATCATGATGACCTACCTCAAGAATGGAGATATCATAGAGATCATCCAAAGGAGGACATAATTGATAGCCCTTCACAAAAGATGATGACAAGAGCTCAACTTCGAAAATACTTTGGTAACGTTGCATTTGTTTCTCAACTTGAACCAAAGTCTTATAATGAAGCTCAAAGTGATAAGAGTTGGATTCTTGCTATGCAAGAAGAACTCAATCAATTTGAGAGAAATAAAGTATGGAAACTTGTTCCTAGGCCTAGAAATTATTCTATCATTGGTACCAAGTGGGTTTTTAGGAACAAAATGGATGATAAAGGACATGTCATTAGAAATAAGGCTAGATTAGTTGCTCAAGGATATAATCAAGAGGAAGGTATTGATTTTGATGAGACTTTTGCTCCTGTTGCTAGAATTGAAGCCATTAGAATGTTATGTGCATTTGCATGTTATAAAAATTTTATGCTCTATCAAATGGATGTTAAGAGTGCGTTCTTGAATGGTTATATTGATGAAGCTATTGAATGATATTTATTGCATTTGATATGAATTTGGTGCAAAAATTGGGTAAATATGTTGTTAGTACTATATTCTGCGTCCATGTGTTTTTAGTTAACTACTTTCTCACTGCAGTTGTCTAATTTTATACCTGTATAATATTTAGCCAACTGGGTTTCAAAATTAGTTAACTAATTTTGCCTCTATGTACATGTGACAAAACGCGCCTGATTTAAAATTACTTTATTCCTAACGGGTATTTTCGCTCTCCTTGTAATCCATTTTGACAAATATACCCCTGACCATAGTTATGCTCTTTTTATGTCTTCAAAGGGTAAAATTGGGTTTTGGCAAAAAGGGATTCCCGGTTCTCCATGAAAAATTGTACACAATTTCAAAATTTGAAAATTTTTTTTGTGTAACTGCTGCATATCACTTCAATCAATCTAAAACTCCCTCATTTCTCTGCTGCAAGTTGATTCTCCACTCTCTTAGAAACCTCAAATTTCTCTCAAAACCAGAAATCCCCAATTTTCTTTCTCAAAATCCCTAAACGGTAAAATCCCGTTCTTTCTCAACCCGTTACTTCTCACTGAAATTTTTTAAGAATCGATGGCAAGGGTAAAACAAGTGTCTACCAAACCTCGAAAATTCATGGGTGATGCTATGAAAGCTGCTGCTAGTTCCGAAAAAGAAAGAGAAGAAGGAACTGAAGTTGAGAAACGATGTGTGAAAGCAGAGTGGCAGAACGAGCAAGAAAAAGAAAGGGAAAGGGTATTGCTGGGTCAGAGCCCTCTGCGAAAAAGAAGAAAATGGAAAAGGCCCCTGCTTCGAAACCTTTTGTGCAACAAAATATTTTTGAGCCAAGGTACATTAAATGGGATTCATTTTCTGACTTGCCTTATGAATTTGAAGAATTATTTACTTTTCAAGGCTGGATGGAATTTTCTGAGTTGAATGAATATTATTATCCTTATTTGATTCAAGAATTTTATGGAAGTATGAAAGAAGTTGTTAAAGGAGAAAGTTTTAGTGTGAGAATTAAGAAGAAAAGTCAGATTGTTGATGTTGAATTCTTAGCCTCTGTTTTAAACCTACCAAATGATGGAAATAGGATTGGAACCTTCAAAGATTCTAGGAAGCTTGAAGGATATGATGAGAAGGCATTTCAATTATCAATTTTTTCGGAGGGTACACCTGAAAATGAAATGACCAACATCAGTTTAGTGCCTCAAAATTTTAGGATTCTACAATCCTTCATTCGATATTTGCTCAATCCTAGGAGTGGTAGTCACTCATATGCAAATAGCCTTGACTTATGCATTATGTGGCACTTGGTTAACAAAATTAGATTTAATTTGCCATTTTTGATTTTTAAAGTGATTGCTAAGTCTAGTAAGCATAGAAGGTTGCCATATGCTATGCCTTTGACTCTTATATTTCAAGCTATGGGAGTTGATTTGAGTAAAGAAAAGAAGTTTAGCAATCCTATCCCCATTAAGGAGATATTCAAGGCTGATGATGGTAGAAAAAGGAGTAAGAAAGAAGACAAAAAGCAAGAAGAAGAGACTGAGATTGAGATTGAATCTGAGTTAGAATCAGATTCTGAAACAGAATCGGACATCCCACTAAGCAAGTTGAAAGAAAAGAGTTCTAAGATAGATGAAGGGGAAAGCTCTAAGAAGAAAGAGAAAATGAAGCTAAAAATGTCAGATTTTGTGAAAATCAGTAAAGCAAATCTGAACATGATGAAGGAAATAAAAGAAATGAGTGGACTGACCTTGAATATTTTAGAAAAATCTCATGAGTTGCAGAAGGGAATTATGGCTGAGCACAATGCAAAGATGGATATGTTGATTAATAGATTGGATAGACAAGAGTGGTTCATGAAGAAGATGGCTCAAATGTTGTTTGGTGAATCTTTTGGCAAATTTGGAGATTTTGGAAGTTACCCACAGGGTACTGCTGGTCCTAGCAATGCAAAGGCTGCTGGACCAAGTGGAGTAAAAATTTCTGAAGTGGAAGAAGAAGCAGAGGAGCATGTAGAAGCTGCTGAAAAGGTACAAGAAGAAAGTAAGCTAGCTGAGGTTGAAGAAGTAGAGAAAAATGATGAGAAGGAAAAATCTGTAGAAGAGGAATCAGAAGCAGAACAAGAATCTGACAAAGAGAAATCAATAGAATCCTCCTCATCTCATACTAAAAGCAACAACAGCAGTGACAATGGCAAAAGTGAAGGCAGAAATGGTTCAAGACAAGAAGAGGAGAAGGAAGAGCAGTCACAAGACCCATCCTCTGAACAACCAAACATTGTTCCTACTGCCTCTCAACCAGCACTTGAATCAACCATCTCTTTACCCATGCAATACGGACCTAGAAGAACCAAAACACAAGCCAGAAAATCAGTTCTACCTATTCCTCCAAAAATCCAAGTACCCATAACTGAAAAAGAACCCCCAAAGAAGAAGACACAAGCCAAACTTGTTGATCCCACTCACCTTAGGAGAAGTGGCAGAATTCTTAGCAGCAAAGAAAAATCTTGAGATCTTTTGAAATATGCTTTATGACTTTCAAAGTTGTGTCTTTTTGTTTTTAAACAGGGGAGAAAATAGAAGAAAGCCTATCCTTTTGTTGATGTCAAAAAGGGGGAGAAATCTGGAGAAGATAAGGAAATTTTTTAACTGACAGAATGTTTTTAGTTAACTGGGTACATTTTTAGTTAACTAATTTTGATCAGTGGTTATATGGTTCACATTCTGATATAGATATTTTGGACTTATTTTGGAAAGTTATTGAAGATATGTTGATGATCCTTTATGATTGACTTATGGTTGATATATCTTATGTATGATGATTGAATTGATCTTGGATGAATTAATCTTGGAAATTGCTTAACATGTTATTACCTTCAAGATGCTTTGAATATCAGATTTAGGGGGAGCTATTTTATAGCTTCTCAACATTCTTAATGATTATGTGCATACATATAGGGGGAGCTTGTCTAAAAGCAAGTTCTTGCATACATGACATATGTAGATAGTTATACAATTTAATTTTTATGATCTTCATAGATTCATTAAGTTTTGACATCATCAAAAAGGGGGAGATTGTAGGCCCTGTAAGCTAAAATGAGCTTGATTTTGATGATAACAAAACTTAATGAAATATACATTAACCTTTTGTGCATAAGTATTTGAAGTGATTTTATAGGTCATGATATGCAAAGACACTGATGAAAGGACTATTCTATTGACATGGCTGATATAAAAGGAGTTTATCATCTTGTATAACACAAGACGAATCAAAGTCCATGAAGAAATATGATAGAAATTAAGCTCTTAGATCCATTGTACAAGATTAAAGAATTTATGCCATTTGAGACCTAAAATCAATTTTGTTTTTAGATTCAAGGGTTTAGAAAGTGTTTTTATATCATTCCTAAGGTTTTTGAATGGTCAAAATAATTTTTACAACCTTTCTTCAAAAACTCAAAATTTCAATTTTTAAGTCAGGCAGTAGCGAAATTAGTTAACCCGTTGCAAAAATTAGTTAACTAGTTTTGATGTCTAAAATTCTCTATCTTACAAAACTAGTTAACCGATGAAAATTTTAGTTAACTATTTTTATGACCTGACCTGACTCAACTCTGCTGCACGACTTTCTAAGCAATAACGGCTAGTTTTTTGAAAATTAAAGAGCCGTTAGACACACTCTCCAGCAGACGTTTTTGGCAATGAAAAGCACCTATAAAAGGCATCATTTACTACAATTCTAACTAATGAAAGTGCTCTTATTCATAGTGAATTTATTGTGGTATTTTTGAAGCTTTCATTCAATTACTCTTGAGCTTAGGTGGCAAATCTTCTCTCTCAATCTTCTAGCATTAAATTCTGTATTTGAGAGTTATTGAGAGTGATTTCTTCTACATCAAAACCTATTTAAGGTTGTGTAAGTGTGAGGACACACTTGTGGAAGGTTTTCAAGCACCTTGTGAAGCTTGTGGGAGGTTTTCAAGCACCTTGTGAAGCTTGTGGTCTTTTGTGGGAAGCAAAGACGTTGTAAAGGTCCTCAAGCACCTGGGAAGCTTGCTGATATTGTAAAGGCTTTGAATCTTGCCTGTTGAAAAGATCAAATAGTGGAGTGACTCTCAAAGTGGGACTTTGGGAAGAGTGGATGTAGGCTAAGAGAGCCGAACCACTATAAACATTGTGTTTGATTCTCTTCTTCCCTTAACTCTTTAATTTTCAGCACTTTGATTTTCTGATTATATATATTGAATGTGTTGAGAATTTGTTTATTGAGCTAATATTGCAAACTCTGAATTTTATGTGAGAAAATACACTTGATATCAAGTAATTATTTTGTGTATGAACTAGTATTTGTGCATAACTTGATTGATTACTTAAATTACACCCTAGGAACAGAGTTATACACATACATAGAAGTGCAAAGCCTCGATTTTTCATTAAGTCTAGAGCAAGAGCTAAAAAATTGTCTAAAGTGTCCAATTCACCCCCTCTTGGTCACTTTCTTTGGGACAACAGGGAGGTGAGGGAAGAAGCTTCGCATCAACAAGCAGCTTTTCTCGTTGCAAGAACCCAAGGACTCCAAGGAGAGGAACATGACAAGGGAAGCAAACAAGACTGAGGACCCAGTATTATAGAATTGAACAACAGCCATCTGCTGTGTGTGTGTGAATATATGAAGAGTTAGGTGGATAGGGGAATTAAGTGATAAATTAAAGGCATTTCAATTTGAATCATAAATCTCAATCTTTATGGTAAATCCCATAATAGAGCTATGTGTTGCCAAAACACCCATTTTAATAATAGTACATTAACATTGAAATTCAACCGGACTAGTTCAATCGATGAGAATGAAAATTTTCACACCAAGTCAATACAGAGAATGCACATAAAATCATGCGTAAAAAATTAAACCTAAAATATTTCTGACCATAAATAGTAAAAAAATTAATAATATTCAGAATTTTTTGCAAATTAAATGGGGGGGAACACTTTTCTTCATTTTCTGTTCTATAGACTAACTTGATTTAGAAGGTTGGTTTCCTTTATAGTCATAGTTAATGAGGCTTAATTAATTAAGAATGGGAATTGCATATTTTACATAGTGCAGGGTGGTGTGGGGCCTTCACTTCCGCAGGCTAAGTACGTACGCAGAGTTAAAATTTATATCTCATAGTGCAGTAATAATAGTAAGGCCATACCAACTTTGGAGGGTTATGTACGCAAATGCAAATGCATACCTTTTCTCTGCATTTAATTCCTTCAACGGCCTTTCAGTTTAACTGTTTTCCTACCTTTTTTCACCCATTTAATTTCTCTCTTCAAGCCAAGCCTCATGCCACTTTCAAAAACCAGCAGCTAATTTATTTACGCAATCAACTTCTGTTTAGTGTTATTGCGAGTTCGAGTTTCAATTAAAAAAATAATAAATTTATTTAAGACAGTGTTTGATTTGAAAGATTGAAATAATTGATTTTAATGAATGGTGAATTTTTTAGAAATTTACCTTTTTTTAATAAAAACACCCATTAAATTTCAAGATTTAACCTCTACCTAAATATATGGAATAAAAATCCATAATAATGAATTGAATTTATTTTGTCAAATTTTATATAGATATTAAATTCCCTCAACTTAAACAATGTCTTCATTGTTACAGTAATTCAAAATACCTAATTATGAGAACTTCATATATCCTCCATTTGCAAATCCAATGCTAAATATGTAATGAATAAGAAATTTTTTGTTGAACAAATTGTAAAATATAGGGAGTGGGGGAATAAGAGCAAGTGAAAACAAGAAGTCGCATCGCCGGAAAAGATAATGGCTTTATGGATTGAAAAATACATGTAATCACAGGCACAGCGACAGTGTTAGCATTGTGCATAGAGCAGAAAAAAGGGAATAGGCCCATTCAGAAAGATATAATTGCCAAAAATTTGTAGTGTTTCTTTTCTGGAGGCCGGACGTGGAGCTACTCTTTTCTGGGGACTGATGACTTGATAATGACTTGGAAATTGTCATTTTCTGGAATGTACTTCACCCACCGTCCCCGCCTGCTGCTTTTTCTTCATTCGCATGGAAAATTATTGGACTAATGGTCCAAGGACTGGCATTGCATTCAAGCCCACACTTCGGGACTATGGGCCAATGACCCTAATCTTGTCCCCGAATCTGGTTGGGGCTTGCTTATGCTTTCTAGAATATTAAATCGATATTTGCTCTATTCGCATTTTATTGGTTGAAATGCACCCTCTTTTCTAATTGCTAAAAATAGTCCTTTCTCTAATTAATAAAGATTCAATTACGTTGAAGAATATTTTGAGATTATTCATTTTGATTGCACTTGAGGAAATACACTTTTAAAATTGTCTGTAGATTAAACTTAACATCAATATATGTAACTTTAAAAAATTATTTTCTTCGGCCATCTCAATTAGATTTCAATATATATATATATATATATATATATAGAGCTTAATCCTACTTTAGAATGGATGTAACCGATGTTTTTTAATGAAAATTTTGTTCATTTTTTCTAAAAAATTTCTTCTTCTTTGCCTACGTACTGGGGATTTGCTCGCGATTTCTCAATCATTGGCTATACCCTAGAAGACTTGACATCCAATGACGAGCTCATTAACTGATCTTATCAAATCATTCGACATTTTTTCAAAGTTAACTTGCTTCATATATTGATGAGACTGATAAGAAGGTCAAAAACTACTGGCTTGGACTCAATGAGTTTCCAGATTTGAGCCATGAAGAGTTCAAGAAAATGTATCTAGTATTGAAACCTGACTTATCTAGAAGAAAAGACTGCCCTGAAAAATTCACCAATCACTTACAAAGACGTTGAAAATATTCCCAAGTCTGTGGGTTGGAGAAAGAAAGGAGCTGTTAGTACTCGTGTCAAGAACCAAGGTTCTTGTGGTGGGCTCTCTCTCTCTCTCTCTCTCTCTCTCTCTCTCAAGTAAGGGTTGAATATTTGACCCTCACTCAGAGCAAGAGCTGATCGATTGTGAAACCAATGGCTGCGATTCAGAACCCATGGATTATGCATTTGCCTACGTAGCTTCCAGTGGTGGATCCCACAAGGAAGAATTGAAGCCTATACCATGGAAGATGGCACTTGTGAGATGAGAAAGGTAAGAGAACTGAAGCCCATCATTTGTCCAAGAGAGCCCAATTTCAATTAGCCATCAAGTTTATTTTCTAAAATGGCCTTGTTCACAAGTCTCTTTTCTGTTGCAAGAAGAATCGTAGGTAGTAAGTAATAGATCATGGAGTGGCAGCCGTTGGATGTGGATCAAGCAAGGGAGGCCTGCCTAAGAATGAAGATAAACACTGGCAAGCCAGCAGGAATATGTAAAATCTATAAAATGGCTTCTTATCCCATGAAAAAGAAGTGATTAACCATGCTTTTGGTTTTCATTTCTACTTTTTTTTTTCTTTTACCATTTTCAGTTCCCATTCTTATGGATAAATCCATTTGATGGCATGATGTCTTCTAATTAATTATTTGCTGAAACGTTTTTATCTAATTTGGATGTCACGGATTTCAATTTCAAAAGTACTCTTCAAGTTAAAATGGAGCAATCTTGCTGTTCCTTAACCATAACATATGGCACATTACAACGAAAACAAACGATACTTCGAGGGGAGAAAAAACAAAAGAACATGACAAAGATAACATCGTATCATTGCTGCAAGCCTAGTATATATGTACATATAGAAGGCGGAGACGGAGAAGCTGAAGGCTAAACCTATCTACATATGTCGTATGGACAGAAAGGAAGCGATTAAAAAGTTCTCTAAAGAGCAATAGCTTCTGATGAGTTGAGGCGTCCATTAGCACCAGCGAAACATCTGAAGAAACGCTTCTCGTTGTCTTCTTCTTCATCTTCACCCTCATTCTCATTCTCCTCTAATGATCTTCCCATGGTTTCGGGTGTGAATACATATGTCACCACCATTCCCAGAAGACAAACCGCTCCCAAAGCCACCAATGCAATTGTCATTGATCTAGGTTTTGGATCATTATCGTAATCTTTTTTATTTGAAGCCCACAAAACCCCAAGAGACCCTATCAAAGCACCAATCTTCCCCATGGCCCCGGAAATCCCATGACATGTTGATCTAAATCTAGCTGGAAAAAGTTCGGCAGGGACTATAAAGGTGGTAGTGTTTGGTCCAAAATTGGCAAAGAAGAAAGTGAGTGCATATAGGAACAAGAAACCTCCGTTAGTGTGCTGACCCCAATAATGGTAAGGTATCCCAAGGGCAAAATAAACTATACCCATGAAGAGAAAGCCCATGATTTGGATTTTCCTTCTTCCAACACGATCGATGAAATAGACAGTGAAGTAATACCCAGGAATGGTGGAGCAGACTGCGACGATGGCTTGGAAGCGGGCGATTTTGAAAGCTGCTTTATAGACGTTGTCCTTATCATTTAGTTTAAGGAACTGGCTGTAAATCTGTGACTGGAAGAGGTTACTGCTGTAGAAGACTATGTCAAGGAGAAACCAATTGAGAGAACAAGAGAAGAGATCACGGCCGTGGCGGCGAAAGAATTTTCTGGAGAGAAGGGGATAGGTTGGTCGATCTTGTGGCCATGGCTCGTCTTCTGCTATTTGGCTCATTGAAACGTCTAATACCTTCTCCATGTCCTTTGCTGCTTGTAGGACATTATTCTCCACGAGGGCTGTGTATCTGTACAATTGGATCAAACGGCACATCTATCAACGAATCCTTACTCGAGAAGAGTGAGAAATGTATTTACACTTCATAAAAAGATTTTTTTTTTTCATATATATTATCTTAGGGGCTTTTTACTAAAAGAGTGCATAAAAAAAAAATACCATATAGGATGGGTATAGATTTATTCATCAAAAGGGATAAATTTGCTTAATTGGAGGAGAGAGAAATGGAGATCCTAATATAAATAACGTCCTACTGTTAAAAAAATATTAAAAAAAATAAAATCTCTAAAAATCAAAAAATAATTAAAAGAGAAATTGATAGCTCAATATTATTTTAAGTAGCGTTTGATAATTTTAATAATGTTTTTTATTTTTTCTATTCTACTCGCACTTACACCTTAATTCTCTCACTTATATTATAATAATTATTATTTTAATTATTTTATGCTCTATAATAATAATTATTATTATTTTTTTATGTCACATTATTAGCTAGTAGTAGAAGTGTAAGCAAGAGAATCATGGTGTGGGTGTGGGTGTAACGAAGAGAGTCAAAAAAAAAAAAAATTTTATTAGGTATACTAAATATATATATATATATTATCTTTCATAATTATATAAATTCACTCTTTATAATATAAGAAGAGTTTAAAATTATTTTTTAATACTTTTATATCTAATAATTAATAAAACAATTATTAAATTAACTTTACGCAATTTAAAATTTCTTATAACTATTTTTTTTTTTTTTGAAGATTCTAATTTTTTATAATATTTATACTAGTATCACCTTTTTTTTCTCCTTCAACGCAGCAAATTTATCACTTTTGATGAAAAAGTCTAAACTCTCTGGATGGTAATATTTTTTTGAATGCAGTAAAAAGCTATTATCTTAGGTTTTTCCCACCGGCCAAACAGCACTGTTTCCACTTTCCAATTTTTTTTTGGCAAGTTAATTAAATTTTATCAAAAAAAGCTGTAAGTATTTGCTCAGAAGCACTGGATTTTGATTTATGAGAACAAATCAAGATTAATTATGTTTTCATGGGAAAAAAAAAAAAAAAGAAAGAAGGCATCTTTCTCTGATCTTTCCTGGAAAATAAAAGTCAAACAAAAATACCGTCCTAGTTCCTTCTTCGCAAAGTCAACAAAATAACCCAACTAACAAGAAATTCTGAAACCATAGATTAACATACCTGGCAGTTTCAGGCATCATCATACGCCAATAATAAGTGAGAGCCGCCGGAATTGCACCCAGCATCAGTATCAACCTCCATGAAATATCGGCGTCCTCAGGCGTATGATCCTGGTTCAAATTCCTTGATGCTATCCAGAATATCTTGCACACCACCATGGTCACCGCTGAGCTCGCCAAGATCCCAAATCCTTGCATCGAAAACACTCCCGCAATGAAAGACCCTCGAGTCTTCCTGTTCGCGAACTCCGACATGATTGTCGCCGATAACGGATAGTCCCCTCCGATCCCCAGACCCAGTAAGAATCTGAAAAATCCCAAACTCAACAGAACGCAGTTACGGGTCCTGCATATCGAAAACCCACATCCCGTAGAACTCAACACCATCAGCATCAATGCGACTCCATAAACGCTGCGCCTTCCCTTTCGGTCACCTAGTCTACCGAACACCACCTGACCTATTGCGGTGCCGAGAAGGGTGGTGCTGACCATTAAAGCGACTACACCGGTTGGGATTTCGTATTTGTTGGGTTCAGGCCTGTCCTCGTAGTACATCCTTCCTATAAGTTTCATAATTGGAGGGATGCAGAAGAAATCGTAGGCGTCAGTGAAGAGGCCCATCCCTGCTACGATGATGGCTTTGAAGTGGTAATACTGAGTTCTTGCAGAGTCAAGGGCAGAAAGGACTTTTAACGGCATTGTTGCTGCTGATGTTAAGAAGTTGGAAAGTGGAAAGGAAATGAAAATGGGTAATCTGATGTTGGAGCGATTGAAAATGGAGTTTTTGAATTTTATATACAGAAATGAAGAAAGGAAATTTATTTGTGAAGGTAAGCTATGAGAAATTTCGATGAAAAACAAAGCGTGGACTTTTGACTATGATTCTATAGAAGATGCGAATCAGTTAATACATACAATTTGGATTTGTTTTTTTTTTTTTTTTTTTTTTGGGGGGGGCGCTTTCTGGTTGGTGATGACGAATCTCAGGACAGCATTGTACTATGATAGTATTTAGCAGCTTCCTTTTAAATGACAGTTTTAACCTAACCCTCGATAAGAAGACGGTGAAATCATGGAATTGCTGCGCATCCAATATATATCCGCGCCGGCTATAAGATGATTACCAAGTTAAACATTATTAATAATTATTATCGTTACAGAAAAAAGGGTTATTTAGACTTTTTCACATGGTGAAAAGGGTTTCAACTTCAATCAAGATTACACTCCAAAAAGTAATATTTTAAGCGTCCATTGTCATTGCTAAATGCAAGGTAACTTTGTCAATTAAAAAAAAAAAATGAAGATGAGAACCTTGAAGTTCTAATAGCTATGGACCAAGTTCAAGGATGAATTACGCTAAGGAATAGAGTGAAGACTTGCCATTTGTCAAGGCAGGCATTGGTAGCATTACGCTAATGATTTGACGAATGTATTTGCATGCTCCACATGGACATTCTATGGTCAATAAAGATGGCAAAGCTGGACTAGGTTGTTGGTGTTGGAAAGACATAGTAAGAGGCTTGAAACAAGATCGCAATGGACAAATTGATGATGAACGTGAAAGTCCGTGTGGACCCTTCTTGGGTATTTCGTGGACCTCTTGATAACCCCACTTGTTTGGACTAATGCATGAAGGTAATTTTGCATCTCAATCGCCGTCGTTGTCTATGAGTAATTAAATATTAGATTGGGGAGACCAGACAACCAAATTCCACAAGGACCTTATTGGCAATAGGCATTTCTGGAAAACAAATGTGATGCTCGTTTCTCCACGTTGATTCGAGCCCAAGAAGCTTGGTAACGAGTAAAATCATTCCAAATTCTTTGAATTTGAATGCCTTAATATCAACTCTACCTTCATTATCTGGCGATAAGGGGCAACCCAAGGTTCAAGAAAAACGGAATAGAACCTTAAGTTTTACAATAATTCCAATTTCAATTCTGACTGCAATTTGATCTAATTTTGATCAAATTTTACAATTGACATTTTTTTCAAAGGAAAAAAAGTCAATTTTGACTTGACCCCAACCTAACGGTTCATTTTCAAACTAGACTAATCCGATTTCGATTTGATTATGGTTCCAAACTGGACTGTGGCCACAGGTCTTGATGCGACCTCTTATTGAAACCCATCTCAAGTCTTTGTTCCACATCTCACGACTCCATGCATTTCTCGATGAACCAAAGAAATAAAAATCACATTCATGTAGCTGCATGGTCTAAGCCAGGAGAGAATAAATAGTCATCCAGAGGAACAGCTACGCTGAAAAGATTACTGTCAACGCACACCCTAGGCAAAGCAGAACATATCTTGTGATCCAAGTTTAGAAACTAAGTTAAATGGAATTAAGAAAAGGATTAGCTGCACCGAAAAACCTAGATCTATTGGATAAAAACACAACAACACTATTTATCCAAAAAAAAAAAAGAAGGAAAATATGCATCAACAAGGCAGTCCGCAGTATGCCCTTACTTCAGCATAAACTTCACCTGTGTTCTCCTGTCTTTGTATATTTACATGCATTTAGGATTATATGCAATTAAGCTCCTGAATAAAAACTCATGAAGGCAGGATTCAACCATCCACATGAATAACTGGTACTCTCTCTTTCATAACCATCCCTTCCAGGATACCATCACCCCGGAAATTAGGACAGAAGAGTCGAGGGTCAACAGGTCCAGGCAATTTGAAGGAAATAGTAAATGGTCCAGGTGGGCTCAGTTGTTGGACTCTCAACTGGAACACATTCAATGAGTCTCTCAAAAATCCAGCATCAGGCGTTACTACTCCTCGTACATGAATAGTCCCATCACGTTGGATCTCGCATTTTACCCCACCTGCAAAGATAAGCAATTAAGCACAATCTACTTGGTCAATTCCTATGTTTAGTAATGTAATGAGTTAGCTAGGTTAAATAACTGCCACACAGCATCATAAAGCTTTCTTCAAGGATTCCTTGCCATCCCCTATGATCCAATCAAGGACTCAAAGTGAAATATGCTTTATATTATGAGCAACTGTTTAACCAGGTCAATATATGGTACGCAATAGTTGATATATGCCGAAGGTACAACCATTGAAGGTAGTAAACTTACATTCATTCTTCCGGATGCCAGGCAGTGCAACCCGGAAAAGGTACGCTGCTTCACTAACACCTATGTCAATTAGACCAATAGGTGGTCCAGCACCACCTTCCTTTGCTGTTCCAGCTAATACTACTGGTGGTTTCAGTTGTGGATGGTTGCCAAGGCTTTGTGGATCCATGCCGCCAATTCAATAACCACCTATTAAACTTACATCATGAGCATAGGGACAGCAATATAGACTAATGCAGCAAAAGAATGCTGAATGCACAAACATGCAATTGTCTTTTTATACTTTAATCTATATAGAATTAAGAAAACTTGGAACTGCAGGTAAAATATTTAAAAACCACCTATTAAAAGTTGCTTTTGCATCTAACCGCTGCTTTCCCTGTCCTAAAAGATGCACATGGTCAGGAAGATTTTTATAATTCAATGAGAATACGGAAAAGTTCAAACAACTAGAATTGTTAATGTAGCTTATATTTTTAATTGTGCTTCAAGTTCAGAAAACTGATGTCGCAAGGTATTTTGCGGTCGCCTGGACGAAAGCTCTTCACCGAAGTGGGAAAAGTGAGGAGTCGCCACTTTAATTTTAAGGGAAATTAAAGAAAACCATTTGTGAAAACAGATCAAAAGGAAACCACTTCGAAAACAGAGATTCTAGATTCGGGGTCCGTATATGGACAGGGAAGGTGTTAGGCATCCCGCCTCATCCCTTAACGAGGGTAAACAGATTTAATGTTATGCTCTTTTATAAATTAAAAGGGTAATTAGGGGATTGGGATAGTGATGATGTTAATTCTTTGTGCAAAATAAAGGAATGTTTGATATTTCACTTATCTTGGGTTGCCCAGGAACACAAGTTCGTGAGGTGGCCCTTTAGTGAATAAGTGTTTGAGTGAGATTGTCTTGTGTATTGGGGTCATGTCATTTAGTTTGAGTCTTTTTAAGAGAGCCCGGACAGGGAACTTTTCCCGATCTCTAGGTATATTTTATTAAGAGTTTTGAACGGGAGATTTCGGATAAGAACTCTCATCCGATCTCCCTGTTTTAATTTAGACAAGAATCGGGTAAGAACTCTCCCCCGATCTCTTAGGGTGTTTGGTTTAGAATTTGATGAAGAATCTCGGATAAGAATTCTCCTCCGATCTCCGCATTTTTTGTTTGAGCGAGGATCGGGTAAGAACTCTCCCCCGACCTCTGTGTTTGGTTCAAAAATTTTAAAAGAAGGATCTCGGATAGGAACTCTCCTCTGATCTCCGAGTTTTCATTTGAATAAGGATCAGGTAAGAACTTTCCCCTGACCTCTGTGTTTGGTTCAAAAATTTTAAAAGAAGGATCCCGGATAAGAACTCCCCTCTGATCTCCGTGTTTTTATTTGAGGATCAGGTAAGAACTCTCCCCTGACCTCTTAAAGTGTTCGGTTCAAAGTTTTAATGAAGGATCTCGGATAAGAACTCTCCTCCGATCTCCGTGTTTTTTATTTGAATGAGAATCGGGTAAGAACTCTCCCCCGACCTCTTAAAGTGTTTGTGACTTAAGACCGAACTTTTCACCGATCTCGTATATGACTACCTTGTCCGAACTCTTTGGCTGGCTACATCCGATCTCTCTCGGTTACTAGTCTGGGGTCTTATCTTGATTCCCGCTCTATTTTGCTATTTCCTAGACTCGCTTAGTAGCCCGACCTTATGACTTTTCTCCTGATTCCCTATTCATTCTTTGATTATTTTACTTATTCAAAAGAAACTATCACGTTAGGATATTGCTACTAAATTACCTATAAGTTACCCGCAACCGGAACACCTATATTCGAAGGAAATAAAACTAAGAACAAATAAATAACGTGAACTTATGAATGAAAAAAGTAAACTCAAGAGAATAAATATCGGCCTGAAGGATCTACGTGGGATCTTTAGTATGATTAGATTTAATGAAAATTTCGAGAATAAAAGCAAAGAAAGTAAAACGCAAGCGTTCGATAAAATGACAGTCTAGGAACTTACCTGTGTGAGGTCGAGACTACCAAACTGACTCTGGAGATCACAAGTATTGTGGAGCTGAAACCTAGTGATACAAGGACCAATGCTTACTTCGAGATTGCCAAAAACCAGGTTAAAGTGCTGTTGAGCCAAAGCGACAGAAACCGGGTCAAAATGAGATAGGGCTGAGAGAATAATGTGTTGATGTTGGGGTGATGAAGACGAGACTGAACGGAAATGGCGTGGTAGAGTGATGAACAAACTGAAAATGAATGATTTCAGGGTTCGAAAACTCAATCAATGGAGATACTCAAGAAAATTAGTTTCTGAAGTTTCTTAATTTTTCTGCAAGCTTAGAATGGCAAAACAGCAAGACTGAATTAAATTTCAGAGCCTTTCCACTATAATCACCACCACCTTTTTTTTTGTCCCCCCGCCTACAGTATTGTATGCAGGTATTTATAGGGAACGGGTGCTACTAATGAAGGGTCAGGATCTCCCCTTGGGGAGACGGAAGGTTTGGATTTAAAATGACATAATCCGACGTCTGAAAATTAAAGGGAATCAAAACGGACGGCTGGGATCTTATTCAGAATATCTGTCCTTTCTCTTCTTAATTCAAAGGCTCAGGATCTTGCCTGTCAGGACAGATCCAAAGGCTGGGAATAAAAGGCGCCGGACCTGTCGTCTGCCTTTTGATCAAAGGGCTCCGGGTTCGTCCTTACAAGTATGATCAACGGTGGAGATTGAGATGCACAGAACTGCCATAACTATTTTGGCGCCTGTCAGCAATGTGGGTGATTCTGCAAATGGGGCGTGCGGTGAAGATTTGATCATGCCTGCAACGCTTTAACTACCTCGGCTCTGATTATGTAGAGAGTTATTGGAAGTCATCCTTCGAGCTTTCAGATCTCTATTCCTTCCGATCTCTTTGTTATGACCCTTTTCCGATCTCTCATATCGGGCCCCTCTTCCCGATCTCTTCCATTCTAGAACTTTCTTTTTTACCCGACCTGCCTTAGTCAAAGCAATTAATTCTTCAGTTATCGATACATCCGCTTCGGTTTCTGTATGCAATAAATGCTCAGGCCCCTATATATATATACCAGCGAGAAAACTCCTCTACAATTCATTCCTACCCCTTCCATTTCTCCATTTCTCTTGTTCTAGCTTCTCCGGTGACAATTTCGATTATGGTGACTGCTTTTGATATTTTTCCGACTGTTCTCTTTGCTCATTGACTGAAAATTTATGATCCCGGTGATCGAAGAATCATGAGAACCATATCTGATGACAGTGAGGGAACCGGACTAATTTATCGATCAATATCGAAAATGTCGATTATGCCGATCTCGAATTGGTCTACCGATATAATCGGTGAACCGATCTCGGGTGAGAGGACTGCTAATTTCCATCTTAATATCGGTGACCACCTCTTGAAGTTCATTTGGCTCCTCACCACATCGAACGTACCGACTGCAGCTCAGTTCTGGTCGATGACATCGACTATGACTCCACTCACCATCATGAGAGTCATAGTCACCCCATCTGAGCTGCACATCTATCCGATGCCTATGGCTGGCTTTCTAATCAAACACATCTTTTGATTCAGCCACAAGACTAGACTTTGACATAGGTCCTTACGAGGTAGAATATAGCGCCGATCTTTAGAGATCGCCCAAATGATATAATATGACCTTTTAGAAATGAAATGAAATTTTATTTGAAGGTCATTATTTAATTATCGCATTGGTTAATTTTCCGATCTCTAATGTGCATATCCGATCTGGTCCCTAACTAAATTGTCCTTAGCCGATCTGTGATTCTGAACATTTGCCCTAATCCGACAGCCTTAGCTAACCAATCTCATTTTATTTTATTTTATTTATTGTGTTTCTGGAACCTTCCCGCGATGTATCAGGAAAGCGGGCGGATTCTGCTAACCGATGCATTGCTTGGGACTCTGTGAGCATTGAATGCTCAAACGGGTATAAATAGGGAGAGGGTCAGTCAGTTGCTCCCTTATGTCATTTTCAGCACTTTGCTAGCAACTTCAAAATTCTCTCATTTCTTCAAGTTTTTCCGGCACTGATCACACTCCGGTAAGGATTTTAATCATTCTCTTAGTTAAACTTCTTTTATTTCTCTGAAAATGAGCGGCGCCGAGGGTCAAGGAGCTGCGAGCCCGCCTTCTGTCCACGTTTCGCGGACCTCAGAAGAGAGCGACGTAATCAGATCGGGTGGTCAAACCAGCACGGCCCTCATTCCGGTAACCGGTCCAGCTGCCAGACCGAGCCGAGGGGGATCTTTAAGGAGAGACAACTTGCCCATTGATGAGTTGCCTTCGGTTTTGAGGAAAACCGATCTTCAAACTATAAGCTAGGAGTACAATCTGCGGATCGACTCATTTAAACTAATCAAATGCCACGGCGATCACTTCTTCGATGAGAGCGATCTCATCATGGTGTACGAAGAGCAACTGAAGGCTAGGCTCCGCTTCCCCTTGGACGACTTCTACAAGGCCGTCCTAAAGTTTCACTATGTCTCGGTAGCCAAGTACATCCGAACTCCTGGCGGACTCTAATAGCCTTCCGAAGCCTCTGCCGAGCTAAGGGACTGGAACCCACGGCCAAAGTCTTTGCCGAGCTACATAGGCTCGCCCTCAGGAAGGATGATGAGTTCTGGTTCTTCCAAACTAAGCCCAATTGTTCTCTCTTTACCGATCTCCCCTCTTTATTGAAGAATTGGAAGAATTGGTTCTTTATTTTGAGGAGCAAGATTCGGAACAGCTTTGAGGGCATCCCACGGAGTTGGCAACATCTGGTTGCTTCGATCCCAAAAAAGATCGCTTTAAATAAGGACGAAGACGCCGTGGTGAAAGAGTTGAAGTCTCAGGCGTACACCCAGAAGTTCTCTTGCTTTGACTCGGTGATGGCCGAACTGAAGTATTGGATGATGCGGCTAATCAACGACGAAGAATACGAGCTTTAGCTCTCTGACCTCAGCCCTAGTACCTTCTATATCTCTGATCTCTGAACTTTGGCAAACTCACTGACTTTTCTTTGTGCAGGTATAGCGGGCGGCGATGCTTCAAAAGAGAGCCGGAAGCGAAAGAGAGAGGCCTCCAGGAAGGTACGAGAAATGAAGATCGGAGCGGCATCACAGACGCCAAGGCGAGATTCAGGAGAAGCGCTGGGAGACTCGTCCCGACCTTCAGGACAACCGATCCCAGAAGTAGAGGTAGCTCATTCTGCCTCTCGACAAGAGGAACCACCACCTCCACCTATTCCTTCTAATGCGGAAGGTGGGCCTTCCCAACCTACTGTGAGGACCCTGTCTCGAGGTGCCCAGGTCCTCATTCATTTCCTAGAGAAGAACCGATCAGTTCAGGAGAATCCGGGCTTGGCCAAAGTTCTGGGAGCTTCCATCTGCCTCCAGGAAGACCGGAACAGGCTGACCCCGGGTAGCATTGACGATCTCCTGGCTCAGACGATGAGTTTGAGGGTAGAGAGCCTGGTGAATCAGCATATAATCAGGGAAAAGGCTCATCTTCTAAGGCAAGAAATTCTAAAAGCGGTCCAGAACGCAGCTTCTGCCCAAGCCAAACTTTCATCCGCCCATGACTATATTGCTGAAATCGAAGGTCGAATGAAATCCTATGAGGATAAGTTGGCCGAACAGGCTCGTGAACTTGGAGAAGCTCGAGCGCTCCAAACTGCCGATGTTGCTCGCCTTACCGAAGAAATCAAAGCGAAAGAAGAAGAGGCTGTGACTAGGGAAGCTGGTGCTTATGTGAATGCCCACAGCGATCTTCTGGCTAAGTTCAGAGGCGTTATCCTGGGGAAGACTTCTTGTGGATGGTGGATCTGGCACCTCAAGACGAAGAGGAGAGCGAGGAGGAAACCGAGAGAGAGAGGGAGAATGAGCGAAATGTCAATGTACCTGGAGAACAGACTGGGGGTGACCCTCCAGCCGAATGACTTGTAACCTTTTGTTTTAACATGAAATGAAATTCCTTTTGTTCAACTTCTTGATGAGATCAGAAAGTATCCGGATTGTATGAGTGCTTGATTGTTTGAACATATTAGAACATCAAACTTAAAAGAGATTGTTGATCTAAATATAAGAGGTCGAAAAAAAACATTGTATGCATGAGATCGGCCTAAGCCGAGACCAAACACCGGGCAGAACTTTAGATCATTAAAATTGGAAAGGCTTGATTTGAATTAGATCGGAATCACCATTAAATCGGACTGAGATCTTAACTTTATTTTAAGTAATGTCTGAGATATACAAGTGAGGAACCCGATCTTAGTGTTAGCTAAACGACTTTCAACTATATTTTGTAAAGAAGAGATCGGAAATGAGATTGGATGTCATGGAGACTTGATATTGGTTTGATCTCCTTTGACGAGAGATCGGAAAGCAATCGACTAGATGCGGGATCGGTTTATTTCCTGATCGAGTCACTTGTAACCGAAGAATGTCGGTTGGGGGTCGATTTTCAAAGTTCATTGACTTCGGTGATCGGCCAAAATATGGTGTCGACAACTGACATTACTCAGCCTACGTAATCAATTTAAGCTAATAAGGAAGTGGAAGAAAAAATGGTTCAGCAAAATCATTAACGTCCTATGATAGTGCTCACAATAAGCTTGCAAAATAGGGCAGGTAGCAGCAAAGAAATTCATAAGTAAACATGACAGCATGCTAAGACATTCAAAATATATACCCATAACATGCAAAGTATAAAAGTAAACAATCACTGCAACAATTATGCAATCGTTTCATTAAAAAAAAAAAGGGAACATTTATCAAGTTTGAAATTCTAGATCATCCATTGATTTCTTTTGAGGACAAGAGTTCCAGAGCAGTTGTACCACATAGGACAGCCAAAGCAGACAATTCTTTTCTCAAGTTAAAAATACCATTCACGCAAAGATGCAATTAAGAACAACTGCTTTTAGAATTTTTGAACGAATATTATATTCATTTCCAAATAAAACCTTGTGGACTTCAGTTCAGAATCAAACTGAAAAATGGATAGCCAATCCCAAACATCTGCACTGTATGTTCAATTACCAAACACAACAATACCTATTGGAATATCATAAAAAGCACCACCTTATATATTCCCCTGATACATCTTATAACTGTCCCAGGGCACTTTAGTATCACTTTTTGGCAGCCTGTCTGTAGATGGTGCATAAAACAGACATGGGTTCCTAGTGAGGTAGAAATTACAGCAGGTCTATCAGAGCAGAAATGCTCAGGAGATCCCATGGATAAGAGCACTAAGATCTTACGCATATGTCTGGTAATCCAGCATGCAGCACGCAACATTTTTTTCAACATTACATGACAGCGTAATATTCAGAAATATAAAGTCATAGTAAAAGAGGCAAAAAGCATTGAATGCCAGCCTGAAAGACCGAAACTATCGTCTGAAAGTTCAAACCATGAAGATTACAATAATGTAAATAACCATACACAGAATGAATGTGGTGCAAGTTCAAGTTTCTTAAATGCATGCGTTTAAACATCTAGAATCCTTAGGTCAATTACAAGGGAAGCAAACAGAGAAATTTGCTTTGACTAAGCAATAATTGAATTTAATAGGAGCCCTAAAATGCAATCATAATTACAAGTAGAATTAAATTATACCCCTCAGCTCTTTGCTTTAACTACATTCCACAAGAAGCCCTACTTTTTATATGCTTTTATACAGTGACGAAGCCAGAATTTTAGTTTAGGGGGGCTCAATTAAAATACATGATTTGTTAATAAATTACTTACTTAGGTGTTAATTGAAGGGATTGAATAACTAACGATGACAACCATTTCATAATTATAAAATAAAATTTATATAACATTACTATTAAACTCACTTAAAACTTTTAAAACCCTTAAGGTCCCATACTCATCAAAATTTAATATAAAAATAGTAAAAAATATTTTTTGTAAAATTACCGTTAAATCCTTGAAAATTTTCAAAATTTCAAGGGGGCCCAATGCCGCTCTTGGCCCACCCCTAGCTTCTATTTATTTATTCATTTAGTAATTCTACCTATCATGATCTCTCTTCATCTGATAGAGAAGGAATTCAGTTTAAGATCTGTATAGGAAAAATACAAATTGAGGGATTGGATAGCATACGATCAATATGAATGACAAACTTTTCACCCTAAACATATGATATATTCTTCACCTGAAAAAACTAAAGTAGCCACTGAACTAAAACTCTAGAATTTGAAAGTAGTATTTTTATAACCAAAAACATCAAGCAGGAATTTGGTGCTTACACTAGGGCCTAAGTGTCAGATACATGCCCATCTCTAGCATGGATATCTTCAATTTTTATACCTTTCTTTGTGTTTGGAAATTATGCCCAAGTACATGCATCCATTTGCAGGTGTTTGATGTGTGTCCAAAAGAGAGTGTGCTAGGATGCAGTAAACAGCTGGAGTAATAGAATATTGGAATAGACAACCCTGAATCAAATCACTTAAAAGGAAAGGAGTGCCGGATACCTTGCAAGAGACTCTAATTTTCACCACTGAAGACTTATATTAGATTTTCAAAATCAAGAATTGCATCACATAGCATTAATAGAAAAATAATAATTCCAAACATTAACTAAACAATACTTCCACGATCATATTAGAGTAGAGCCAACCCCAAGGCATTAGAATCATACTGACCGTACTCTAAAAGATGATCCTTCATTCAGTGTTATAATAATGTTTTAATTTTACCCAATTAGTAAAAAATCCTGCTACTGCATGACAATCACAATGCCTAAGATTATCTCTTCCACAAATGAACCAAGGTAAACGAAAATGCACAAGAATTTTGTCACCTGAACATCATTAGAAAACATTTAAAAGCATACTGTAGGAACCACCAAATCCCATTTTCTACAACTCAACTCAACCTTTATCCCAAAAATTTGAGGTCGGCTATATGAATTTTTTTCTCCACTCTAAATGATTTTGGGTTAAATACTCATAAATGTATAATGCTTCTAGGTCCTGTGGTACTACTCTCCTCCAAATCAGTTTAGGTCTACCCCTTCTTTTCTTTCTATCCTCTAACTTAATGTGCTCTACTTGTCTAACTAGAGCCTCCGTATGTCTACGCTTCACATTAACAACCCACCTCAATCTCCCTTCTCTCAACTTATCCTCAATTGGCACCACTCCTATTTCTCTGATACTCTCGTTACGGACTTTATCTAGTCTAGTATGGCCACTCAACCAAATCCCATTTTCTACAACAAATGAAAATAAATTAATAGTAAAAATGAAGGCAGCAACAAGCCTATTCAAAAAGATGCTTAGATAAACAATTTTCTAGGGCAAGTACCTTCCTCCTCCTGGGTAAAATCAATCCGATCGTTTCAGGACAAGCATAAATTAAGAGAGAGTGCACCAAAGACATATAAACCCCACAAACAATATTGAGAAACAACATTTAATTCACCTTAAATGCGTGATGCGTGATAAATTCATCGCTCAAAACGTTGTGTGATAAATTAAGAACAAGAGAATAGAACCCTAGATATTTGAAATTATACGGGATATGAGTTGTAAGGGTATCCACGCAATGCCATTAACAATCATTACCGCCGGATAGGGACCAACTTATGTTCTCTCCATACAACCATTGACCTCTTCCTCTCCCCCCTGCTGGCGAACCTCTCATTTCCCATCCGATACAATAAATGTAAGGGGCTAGTCTCTTTATTCACAAATTTTACTTTTCTTTTTCATGATATTTTATTAGCAATCGACAAATGGTAAATTTGAACTGATTCAGTTTCTAAATATCAAAACATTAACATCGAATCTAATAACAACAAAAATAATAAACATATATATATATATTAAAAAAAAAAAGAGTAAATTCGAGTATATCTATGCATGTGAGCAAGTGCACATAGAAGCATATGTTCAAGCAGCATTTTTTCAGCATGTAAAGAGAAGAAGGAGAATGGTCG
Source organism: Hevea brasiliensis (assembly GCF_030052815.1). Taxonomy (NCBI): domain Eukaryota; kingdom Viridiplantae; phylum Streptophyta; class Magnoliopsida; order Malpighiales; family Euphorbiaceae; genus Hevea; species Hevea brasiliensis. The sequence continues at coordinate 22,557,049 of NC_079504.1, forward strand.
AACCATAAAGCAGGGAAGAGGAAAACGACGACGCAGCAGAGGCCGCCGGTTAAGCTCTGTTCTGCGTCTGCTAGAGAATCAGAGTTGGGTATAGTTTTTTCGTGTCAAGAAGCCTTGGGCTCGCGTTTGCGCTCATGAGTGACGTTTTATGCCCAATGGTACCTCAGCCCCTTCTCTATTTTATTCCATCATGTTTTCTCAAGGGGAAAAAAAAAATCCATTTTTTTTAATCTGTATACATTTTATGTCTTGCTTTTTGTAATTAGGGAGTTTTTTTTTTCAATTTGTGGTGCATTATTGTAACACCCCAAATTTTATTATTTATGAGTATTTTTGGTATTTTAATTTTATTTGAATTTTAGGAATTTTTTTGAGATTTTTCGGATTCTAAAAATCGGGTTCGATTTTCAGAAAATATAAACTTTGATGATTTTTAAAAATTAATTTAAAGACCACGTGGCAAAACTAAAAATATATTTGGAGTCTACGTATTTTTCTGAGTTTTCGAAAATTTTTTTCGGAATTTTTGGACCTCGTTTTCGGTCCCGAGGCAGAGTAAAAATTCAAAATTTTATATTTCGAATCGAACCGGCCGAATCGAACCGGACCGGATCGGACCGGTCGAATCGGACCGGTCTCTTCTCTTTTTCTTCCTCTTCCTCCCGCGCGCGACGCCCTCTCCCCTTCTCTCTTTCTTTTCTCTCTCCTCCCCTCCCCTGCCGCCGGCCAGCCGCCTCCCTTGCGTCCTCCCCTCGCCGGCGCCGCCTCCCGTCGGCCAGTAGCGGCCCGAAAAGGCGCAGCGCGAAAGTCCCTGCCGCGCGCCAGCGACTTCCTCGGCCAAATCCGGCCGATCCGGTCACCGATTGGACCGGGTCTTGTGTCCAAAACCATCTACTCGGCGAGAGCTTTCCATAGACACCAAGAACGCCGAAATCCATCGAGCGAATTGTCCGATTTTAGCTCGGGAAGATTTTAGCCCATTTCGACTTTTGGGCTAGATTTCTCGAAAACCGTGAATCCCACGAGAAAACCGAGGCCACCAGCACGCTCCATTCGTCGAGAGCTTCGCAACGACATAAATTTTGAATTTTTTCGACACCGTTTTCGGTGGGTCCCACGGAACTTTGCAGTGTATTTTCGAGCACTAATTGAGCTTAGAAAATTCTGAAAAATTTATGTACTAACCCCCGTGTTATGGGCTTCGTGTAGGTATCCTCGATTCGCGGAAATTCGGCGATTGGCCGTCTTCAAATTTGGGCGAACGGACCCGTTCTGGAAAAGTCTCGGGTGGGCGAGGTTTTGGCTAGCCCCCCATTGTCAGACGTCCCGAGCGCGTTCCCGAAGTCGGAATCGGCAAAGGTAAACCCGAACCTTGTTTTTACGTAATTTTCTAGTGCTTAAATAAGATTAAAAATCCATAAAATATTCGTGGTAGCTTAGAAAATTACGATTCTTTTTGCAATAGCTTAGTAATATTGCTAAGGACATGAGGCAAAGTTTTATAATTTTTAGAGCTTGTTTGGGCAGTTTTTGCAAAAATGATCAATAATAAGGACTAAATTGAAATTTTGCGTATTGTGATTGATGACTGATTTGATGGGCCCAGGAGGGGCTGTGTGATATGATTGAACTGTTGATATATGGATTGTGAATATAGAAGTGCGTTTTTAGCCCTTTTGCAGGTCGGGTAGGTCCTAGGTATAGGGGAGACTCTGCCGGATTTTCGGCACGACTTAGGACGTACTTGATATTTTTCTTTGTTGTATTGAGTCAAATTTATTAAATAGATGTAATGTAATTGTCAGGTGAGCGATGACCTTCTTCCTCCGCCCGGCCGCCCAGTAATTTGTCGTCAAGTGCATGAGTAAAATATTAATTTTAACTGTAATTTCGATATTATTATATGTTCAGCATGCCCATGCATCACTTATATGCATATATTTATGTAGTTAAACTCTAGGCACGAATTATGTTGCATTGATAACTGTTAATGTGCCATGAGTGTTGTTGTGGTAATTTGGAGCAGTGTGCGTGCGTTGGCGTGCGTGTGATGTGGTGTGGACTATGGATAGGACGGGTAGACAAGGCTTGAGTTCTTCGCTAGGACCCGGTCCTTCGGGGTAGACACGGCTTGAGTTCTTCAGGACCCGATTTGGTATTTAAGTGGAAGTCCTGAGTTCTTGCACTGAGTTGGATTTAAGAGAGTCGTATAGAGATCGGCTCCCATATATTATGAATGATGTTACGAGTGCGTGAGTGCTCCAAATTACCTTTTGATGTTATGATGTGAAAATGTTGTGTATGTTGCATTTCACTCCACAGTTGCATTAGTACTAGACAGTTATAGAGATTATAGTTAAGATTGATATTTTACTCTCTGAGTCGAACGCTCACTCTGTTCAAAAATTTTACAGCCACGGGAGGATATTTTGTTAGGTTAACACCTTTTCTACCTCGCAGTTGTTTATCAATATTGTGTAATTTTAATTACTCCTAGAATTTCGCATGTGTTAGCGATATTTATTTGAATTTTGTCTGTAATATTTTTATCATGTTGGACTGTAAACTTAAATATGTTATGCATGTTGATGGATTGGATGAGGAGCCGAGCTCCCATTTATTTTATGTTGATGAGTATGTGGAGGGTGGTGAGCTCCCCAATTGAGTATTTATTGTGTTTACTGGTCGGGTGAGTCAAAACTCCCGTTGGAAAGTCCATTTTATGGCGGACTCTGTCCGTTTGTTTTCTTGAAATTGGGCCCAAATGGGCCTTAGAGTTGGGTTAATGAATAGTTAAGGCTTACTACGGGCCTCGGGGCTTTAGGGTGGCCTGTGTCCTAGTCTTGGTCCGGCCCATAGGTTGGGTCGTGACAAATGTGGTATCGAGCTTAGGCTCCAGTTCTTAGGAATGTTGTCTAAAGTGTTGGGAAGAGTCTAATAGGAGTCACATGCGGAAATATAGGGTCCACATTCGTCTTGCATTGTCATCTTTGCTTCTAGTTTACGCTCCATATGTTATGTATAAATATGAGTCTATAGAAATTTGTATAATGTGCGATTTTGAATTTTGTGGGCTAATCTTTGCTGAATTTCGGAAAATGCGTAGAAGCATGAGAGCGCCATTGCACGAGCAGGATGTGCTCGGCGAGGTGTCGGCAGGATGAGGCGCTGCCAGGAGGCGGGGTAGGAGGCTAGAGGCTGCTCAAGTAGAGGAAGCGACCAACGATCTGAGAGCAGTCCTTTATGGCACAGGTCCCATGGACCCCATGGCGCTACTCTAGGCAGAGAACCATCGACATGATGGCTCAAGATATGGTCCATCCTCCACAAAGATCCACGGCACCAAGAGAGGAATCTTACAAGCGGATCATAAACTTCAAAGTTGGTGCGGTACTTATGATGTGTCGAGCGACGCATATCGGTTTTGGATTCTGACGGCGAGCAGCGAGTACATTGGTGATAGAAGATTGATAGAGTGTATGCGGCCGTCATGGGGCCCATGCCTAGGCAATGGATGAATGACTACGTGTTACCGGATGGAGGGTTTGACATGGGCTCGGTTGTGGAACTTTTTATCAATCGGTTTGTGCGAAAGCTTGAGAGATCGAAGCGGTGGGCCTTTGAGGCCTTAAGGCGAATGGCAGTGCAGTAGATGAATATGCTCTGAATTTACGGAATTGAGCAGATATGCCCCTGCAGATAGCTCTGAAAAGATGAAGGTGAAAAGATTCCTAAAGGGGCTTGGCGGGAGGTATGCGAACTGCCATGATGTCGATCGATCTTTTGATGTGGTGGTGGATCGAGCAGACAGATTGAGGTTAGCTATCTTTGTGGATGACAATGGAAGAGCAAAGAAAAACAGAGCGAGGTTCTTGGTGTTCCCCACATGGGTACTATGGATAGTGGTGGCCAAACTACTTACAGAGGAAGAAGCGAGAAATAAGAGGAGTGGTTTTAGACACAAATCCGAGGGTTCGGACTGTGCGGATCCAGGTGATAATAGTTGAGGCAAGCGATTACGGCTCTGGTTCAGATCCTCTTTGTACCGTGTGTGCAGTGTGGAAGAGGACATTCAGACCTTGTTTGATGGGGTCGAGTATGCTTGGTGTGGCCAACCGGCCACTTTGCTAGAGAAGCGCCGTTTTGATGAGCCACAGATGGGGTCACGAGGTTACATTGCAAATGTTCCTCGACAATTGTATCCGGTGCTTCCAACATGGCGGCGATCGATTCGGTGGCCAGGCCGAGGACAAGGGGCGTGGATTTGGAGGCGGTCGAGGTAGAAGTCGATGTCGAGTTACGCCACTCGGGGTAGGGGACAAGCTCGGGTTTTCACCACGACCCACCGGGATGCTCAAGCTTCCAATGCGGTTGTGGCGGTATTCTTACAGTACATTCTTATGAGGCTCGTGTTTTGATAGATCCGGGTGCTACGCACTCATTTGTCTCCCCTGTGTTTGCCATGAGGTTGGGTAGAAACCCCACAACTTTAGAGTGCCCTTTGTCAGTAGCTACCCCACTTAGTGACAACATAGATGTAGATATGGTTTTTCCGGGTAGCCCAGTGGTAGTGGATGGAAAGATCCTCCCAGCAGACTTGGTTCCTCTACCAGTAATGGATTTGATGTAATCACGGGATAGATTGGTTGGCAACTCATTATGCCACCTTAGACTGCAGGAACAAAAAGGTGTATTTCCACATACCTGGTGTGGAAGAATTTAGCTTTGATGGTGACAGGAGCGTGGCTCCATATAATTTGGTGTCAGCAATTAGTGCTAGAAAAATGTTGAGGCGTGGATGCCAAGGGTATTTGGCATTAGTGAGAGATACATCTGTAGAAGGTGTCAGCATGGAAAATGTTCCTGTTGTCAGAGAATTTATGGATGTCTTCCCTGAAGAGCTTCCAGGGTTGCCACCAGAAAGGGGAATAGAGTTCTGCATTGATGTTATTACAAACCCCATATCCATGCCACCTTACGAGGATGGCACCAGAATTGAAAGAGTGAAGGAGCAACTACAGGAGCTTTTGGACAAGGGTTTCATACGTCAGAGCACTTCACCACAGGGTGCTCTGTTCTATTTGTGAGAAAGAAGGATGGGTCATTGAGGTTGTGCATTGACTACAGACAGCTGAACAAGGTGACTGTGAAGAACAAGTATCCACTTCCTCGGATCGATGATTTGTTTGATCAGCTCCAAGGAGCTAGATTCTTTTCCAAGATAGACCTACGATCAGGCTACCATCAGTTGAGAATCAGGAATGAGGATGTGTCCAAAACGGCTTTCAGGACAAGATATGGTCATTATGAGTTCTTGGTGATGTCTTTTGGACTCACTAATGCACCAGCAGCCTTCATGGACTTGATGAACAGGGTGTTCAAGCCATTTTTGGACCGTTTTGTCATCGTATTCATAGATGACATTCTGGTATACTCTCGGACCGAGGAAGAACACGTGTGGCACTTGAGGATGGTGTTGCAGACCTTGAGGGAGCACCAGCTATACGCCAAATTTTCGAAATGTGAATTTTGGCTAGAAAGCATCTCATTCTTGGGACACGTGGTTTCTAGTGATGGCATTCAAGTGGATCCCAAGAAAATTGAAGCTGTAACTGATTGGCTTAGGCCTACAACAGTCACTGAGGTGCGAAGTTTTCTGGGTTTAGCTGGTTACTATAGGCGTTTTGTACAAGATTTCTCCAGGATAGCGGCTCCCCTAACTAAGTTGACCAGGAAGAATGTTCCATTCATTTGGATAGATATTTGTGAGAGAGTTTCAAAAGCTTAAGGAGTGTCTAACCACTGCCTGTGTTGACACTACACTGTGAGTGGTGAAGGATACACGTGTATTGTGACGCCTCCAGAGTTGGCCTAGGGTGTGTCTTGATGCAGAATGGAAAGGTAGTGGCTTATGCTTCAAGGCAGCTGAAGAGGCATGAGCAGAACTACCCCACCCATGATTTGGAAATGGCGGCTGTAATCTTTGCACTAAAAATCTGGAGACACTACCTGTATGGCGAAGTGTGCGAGATATACACCGACCACAAGAGTTTAAAGTACATCTTCCAACAGAGGGACTTAAACTTGAGACAGAGGAGATGGATGGAGCTTACGAAAGACTATGATTGCACCATCGGTACCACCTGGGAAGGCCAATGTTGTAGCAGATGCCTTGAGCGAGAAAATCTTACAGCGATTTGGCGCACATTTGATGAGAAGAGACCATTGATTCGGGAGGTACATGAGTTGATGGATCAAGGTTTAATCCTAGATCTTTCGGATGAGGGGTATTGTTGGCTCACTTTTTGGTGAGGCCGGACTTGAGGATAGAGTTAGAGTTTCCCGGCCAGAGACCAACAATTGATGAAGATCATAGAAAGAGTACAGAAGGTGAAGGTGGTGAGTTTGGGTTTGCCAATGATGGCGCCCTAGTGCAAGGTTCTAGGATATGTGTGCCCGATGTGGACAATCTCGAAATGAAATCATGCAAGAGGCACACTACACACTTTACAGTGTCCATCCAGGTTCCACCAAGATGTACCATGATGTGAAAGATAGCTATTGGTGGAATGGCATGAAGAGAGACATAGCAGACTTTGTGTCCAAGTGCTTGACTTGTCAGAAGGTGAAGTTTGAACACGAGACCGTCGGGGAAGCTGCAAGAGCTCCTATCCCGGAATGGAAGTGGGAAATGATCACTATGGATTTTGTGGTAGGTTGCCTCGTACCACGCGAGGATATGATTCGATATGGGTAATTGTAGACCGCTTGACCAAATCAGCTCACTTCTTACATGAAGACTACATACTGCGTGGCACGGTATGCGGCTCTACATTCGAGAAATAGTCGATTGCATGGAGTTCCGCTTCCATAATATCGACAGAGGGCCCATTCACTTCTGGTTTTGGAGAAAGTTGCAGGAGGCACTTGGCACACAATTGAACTTGATCTGACTTTCCACCCTCAGACAGACGGACAGTCCGAAAGGACAATCCAAACACTGGAAGACATGCTTCGCATGAGTGTCTTGGATTTTGGAGGTCAATGGGATGAGCAGCTAGCTTTGGTGGAATTTGCCTACAACAACAGTTACCATTCCAGCATAGGGATGGCACCCTATGAGGCACTATATGGAAGAAAGTGTAGGTCTCCTCGGTGTTGGGCGAGAAATGGGGAAGCGAAGGTGCATGATGTAGACCTAGTGCGGTACACTTGAGGTAGTTCCTTTAATCGAACGGCGAGGCGGCTTTCGATGAAGCAGAAAAGTTATGCAGACCCCAGACGGAGAGATGTGGAGTTTGCAGTGGGCGACTATGTATTTCTGAAGGTTTCTCCAATGAAGGGAGTCATGAGATTTGGAAAGAAGGGCAAGTTGGCACCTCGGTATATTGGACCTTTTGAGGTTACGGATAGAGTTGGAGCGATTGCCTCACGGTTGGAGCTACCACCCAACCTTTCTCACGTTCATCCGTGTTTCACATCTCCATGCTCGGAAATACATTCCCGATCCTTCTCATGTCTTTGCGTGGATGTGATAGAGCTAAAGGAGAATTTGACATTTGATGAGCAGCCTGTAGCCATAGTTGACTACCAAGTTAGACAGCTGAGATCTAAACAGATCCCTATGTTTAAGGTTTTTTGGAGGAGTCAATCATTGGAAGAGTGCACTGGAGTCGAGCGGGACATGCGTAGCAAGTACCCTTACTTGTTCAATGTATAATCATGTACTTTATTACGCCTTGTATAAAAATTCGAGGGCGAATTTTACGTAAGAGGAAGAATGTAACACCCCAAATTTTATTATTTATGAGTATTTTTGGTATTTTAATTTTATTTGAATTTTAGGAATTTTTTGAGATTTTTGATTCTAAAAATCGGGTTCGATTTTAGAAAATATAAACTTTGATGATTTTAAAAATTAATTTAAAGACCACGTGGCAAAACTAAAAATATATTTGGAGTCTACGTATTTTTACGAGTTTTGAATTTTTTTGAATTTTGGACATCGTTTTTGGTCCTGAGGCAGAGTAAAAATTTAAAATTTTGTATTCCGAATCGAACAGGCCGAATCGAATCAGACCGAATCGAACCGGTCGAATCGGACCGGTCTCTTCTCTTTTTCTTCCTCTTCCTCCCGCGCGCGACGCCCTCTCCCCTTCTCTCTTTCTTTTCTCTCTCCTCCCCTCCCCTGCCGCCGGCCAGCCGCCTCCCCTGCGTCCTCCCCTCGCCGGCGCCGCCTCCCGACCATCCCGGCCAGTGCCGGAGCAATGCGCGCGAAAGTCCCTGCGCGCCGCGCGACTTCCTCGGCCAAATCCGGCCGATCCGGTCACCGATTGGACCGGGTCTTGTGTCAAAACCATCTACTCGTGAGAGCTTTCCATAGACACCAAGAACGCCGAAATCCATCGAGCGGTGTCCGATTTTAGCTCGGGAAGATTTTAGCCCATTTCGACTTTTGGGCTAGATTTCTCAGCAAGTGAATCCCACGAAAACCGAGGCCACCAGACGCGCTCCATTCGTCGAGAGCTTAGCGACATAAATTTCGAATTTTTCCGATACCGTTTTTCGGTGGGTCCCACGGAACTTTGCAGTGTATTTTCGAGCACTAAATGAGCTTAGAAAATTCTGAAAAATTTATGTACTAACCCCCGTGTTATGGGCTTCGTGTAGGTATCCTCGATTCGCAGAAATTCGGCGATTGGCCAAATTTCGGCGAGATAGACCCGTTCTGAAAAGTCTCGAATTGGGCGAGGTTTTGGCTAGCCCCCATTGTCGGACGTCGGCGCGTTCGAAGTCGAGAATCGGCAAAGGTAAACCCGAAACTTGTTTTTACGTAATTTTCTAGTGCTTAAATAGGATTAAAAATCCATAAAATATTCGTGGTAGCTTAGAAAATTACGATTCTTGTTGCACTAGCGTAGTAATATTGCTAAGGCCCGCGGGGCAAAGTATTATAATTTTTAGAGCTAGTTTGGGCAGAGTTAGCTAAGCTGATCAATAAAAAGGACTAAATAGAAATTTTACATAGTGTGATTGATGAGATTTGATGGGCGGGAGAGTGTGTGATATGATTGAACTGTTGATATATGGATTGTAAATATAGAAGTGTGTTTTTAGCCTTTTTGCAGGTCGGGTAGGTCCTAGGTATAGGGGAGACTCTGCCGGATTTTCGGCACGACTTATGACGTACTTGATATTTTTCTTTGTTGTATTGAGTCAAATTTATTAAATAGATGTAATGTAATTGTCGTGAGCGGAATGACCTTCTTCCTCCGCCACAGTAATTTGTCGTCAAGTCTGTGAGTAAAATATTAATTTTAACTGTAATTTCGATATTATTATATGTTCAGCATGCCCATGCATCACTTATATGCATATATTTATGTAGTTAAACTCTAGGTACGAATTATGTTGCATTGATAACTGTTAATGTGCCATGAGTGTTGTTGTGGTAATTTGGAGCAGTGTGCGTGCGTTGGCGTGCGTGTGATGTGGTGTGGACTATGGATAGGACGGGTAGACACGGCTTGAGTTCTTCGCTAGGACCCGGTCCTTCGGGGTAGACACGGCTTGAGTTCTTCGCTGGGACCCCGATTTGTTATTTAAGTGGAAGTCCGAGCTGAGATCTTCACTGCACGAGTTGGATTTAAGAGAGCTGTATAGGGGATCAGCTCCCATATATTATGAATGATGTTACAGGGTGCGTGAGTGCTCCAAATTACCTTTTTGATGTTATGATGTGAAAATGTTGTGTATGTTGCATTTCACTCCACAGGTTGCATTAGTACTAGACAGTTATAGAGATTATAGTTAAGATTGATATTTTACTCTCTGAGTCGAACGCTCACTCCTGTTCAAAAATTTTTACAGCCACGGAGGATATTTTGTTCAGGTTAACCTGCTTTTCTACCTCGCAGGTTGTTTATCAATATTGTGTAATTTTAATTACTCCTAGAATTTCCGCATGTGTTAGCAGTATTTATTTGAATTTTGTCTGTAATATTTTTATCATGTTGGACCTGTAAACTTAAATATGTTATGCATGTTGATGGATTGGATGAGGGAGCTGAGCTCCCATTTATTTTATGTTGATGAGTATGTGGAGGGTGAGCTGAGCTCCCCAATTGAGTATTTATTGTGTTTACAGGTCGGGTGAGTCAAAAACTCCCCGTTGGAAAGTCCATTTTATGGCCGGACTCTGTCCGTTTGTTTTCTTGAAATTGGGCCCAAATGGGCCTTAGAGTTGGGTTAATGAATAGTTAAGGCTTACTACGGGCCTCGGGGGCTTTAGGCTGGCCCAGGTCCTAGTGCCGGTCCGGCCCATAGGTTGGGTCGTGACAATTATTCTTAGTATATCATTATTAAAAAAATATTAAATTTAAAATTTTATTTAAAAAATAAATTATTTGCAAAAAAATTTTTTGTATAATTTATTTATTTTAAAATTAAAAATTTTTTAAATTAAAAAAATAAATTATTTTATTTTAAATATAAAAATTAATAAAAAAATTTTAATTAAATTGAATTCTTATAGAATTTTAATTTCTAAATAAGGGGTATGAGATTTGTGAAATAATTTTATATGTTGCCCGATATAAAAATAAATACATACTATTATATATATTTTGAAAAACATAATTAAACATTAATGTGGAAAATAAGTAATAAAAGTGGCTAGTTATTAATGTTGATAATGAAATTCACCGAAAAATTTTGATAAAGAAATTTCTTTTAAAAATATGAAATTTGAGTAAAAAAAATATTAACTAAGTAAGATTTATATAAATTTTAACTGTGTTGTTAAGTTATTTTATTTAAGAGCCTTTCTTTCCATTATATTAAAATTGAAGACGATACTATTAGACATTGAAGTTCTTCACAAAGATCAGACTCTATAAGTAGGACTGTTCGTGATTTAATTAATTGAATTGTTGAGCATTTTTTTTAATCAAAATGGTAAGATAGATCAACCGACCCACGATCATCCGTTGAATCAAATTTTTATCAATTTGATTTTGGTGGATTTTTTTTTTATAAAATAAATAAATGTTACAAATATCCAATTTGATTAAACTTTTTTTTTTTGAAAATATCTAATTAATTAAACTTAAAATTTATAATTTAAATTAATTATACAAAATAATAAATACTTCAATCATAAATTTGTAATAATTTATAAAAAGTAATATAAAACATTACTTTATTAACATAACGATTATATGTAAATAATAAAATATATAAAAATATTTTTTCTGATTTTTTTATTTTAAATTAAAAATCATGATTGAGTTCATAAATTTGATTAATAAAAATTTTTAGTTCTATTGCCCCGGTTAGATGGATTACTTATTCAAAGATAGTTTTGTGATTTTTAACCAATGATTAAACACAAATTTTACTAGTGTAGCCATTAATTTTGTTGTTTATGATTGGATTTAAGGTAAATATAAATACTTGACATTCATTTCTTAAGCTAGCTTTTGGGTTACATCCATCTCTTGTCTCTATCCTCATGTGTTCATTTTTAGACAACTCGTCTCAATCTCCTGGACATGAGGAGCAAAGACTCCAATAATCTTCCGATTGAGTTAGCTTCTTTTGATATCGTCCAATTCATTTTCTCCATAAAATTAGTCCAACAGTCAATAAATTTTGCAAGGATGAAGACAAATTTGTTGGCATTAACCATAACAGAACTCACCAGAAATGTCATTAATCTGTTAAAGAGCACAATGAATCTTTCTTGATTAGAAAAGAGCAAGAAGGATATTGCAAGGGAAGTGATATGGAAGGAGGCATTTATCAGTTAAAAGACTTAAAATCACCAAACTCAAAGCTTCATGCATTCTGAAAACGTAAAATCGCACTAGCCATTGTGATCAAGAAGATTCGTGCTTGCTATAGATACATTCCCTTTAGATGCATAGGCTACTTATTTGGTTTCAAATCCATGATGGCATGGGCATTTCTCAGGACGTAGTAATATAAGCTTTCCAATTAAAAAATACTGAGAAATGAAGTCAAGTCCCCAGGTTGTTTGAAGGGTAAGGCCGCAACCTTTGAGCTAATCTCTGATAATCTTGGGTTATCAGGGTAAACAGTATTATTCCCTTTGATGTCCATGCTTCAAGCAAAGCTTCTTTTGCAGGTAGAATGCTTTCTGAGCTGATCAGCATGAGGAAGTGCAGGAACTATGTGACATCAATTGGATAAGAACATAAAAAAGGTAAAATAACAGATGATGGATTATTGCATAAAACATTAAACAAAATTGTTAAGTGAATCGACTTCATTGCCCATTTTTATCTATCAAGTGCTTTGCTAAATACAATCTCGATTAACTGGTTTATCGAACCGTTAAAGTCTGTTCTTTCACTATCACAAAATTCGATTTTCAGCTTAATTCAATTATTTTACTGGATTCTTATATGTTTCTTGGTAAATGTTTCCCTTCCCATCCCTTCTATTCTATTCTTTTCAAATTCAGCTTCAAAAAAAAAAAAAAAAAAAAAAAAGAAAAAAAAATTGATCGGACACACTGGTCCACAGATCTTGTCGGGTTTAACTTACTTTGAACATTTGAAGTTGAGTTTATCCTAGGAAGTGTCTTTTCTGGGTATTCTGGGCCAGCTTTGGCACCCTAAATTAAATAGTACATTCAAGATAAATAACACTGAAATGCTGTGAACCAAGTAGAAATATTGGAGTGGAGTGATCCTAAAGCAGTCTAGCAATTCAAAAAAAGTGCAAGATGAAGGTATGACCAAACGAAATCGGGAGATGTGATATGATTCTTGAGAAATGTAGCATGTAAATTCCGAGAGATCCCAGATTCCAATGTTTCTTCGCCTTGATCCCAAGCATCCAGAATCGAATCTTCCCTTTGCTTTTCTGTCTGCCAGACCTAGACGCCATTGTTCTGACTCAATATTCTCCTGCATAGATCAAACCAATAATATTATGGATTTTATTTTAAAACTTTTATCGTATTTCATTATTAATCTCTGATTTAATTTCCGCTATAATATGGTCTATTAGACCTGATATTGACAAGAAAAATCTTGCAAAAATACCAAACTTGCTCTAAGGGAGTTGTTTCTCTCCTTTTCTTTTCTTTTCTTTCTCGTTTTTCACAGTCCGCGAAGCAAATCCTAAGTATGCTACATAATGATCATACCATAATTAGGAAAGAGTGTGCTCCTGATGAAGCAAAGAATAATAAGCATGCCAGATGGACGGTAGAGATTCTATCCTAAGGCAATCCAAACTTTAACACTTGTCTTTTGCTGGCATTTGCCAATGCCAACCCCACAGATCCTGAGAACAAAAAAGTTGGGGTTGGACCCGTCAAACCCAATCATTTCAAATGCTTCAGACTCACATTGCTTTGTGCAGAGGGAACTCTGTCTTTCTTTGAGTCTTGAGCTATATAACATAGCAAGTCACGTTAACCCCATCTCTCGATATTAACGGTTTTCTTGTTTTCTGGTTTTCCACCCTCTTCCATGTCCCCCTTTGAAAAAGCAAAGAGCAGAACCCGAGACCCAAAACCCACTTTACTGTTTATTCCATCTTTTTCCATGTCCCCCCTCTGTTATATATATCACCCTGACATTCCCTATCTGTTCCATTCATTACCAACACATCATTCCATTCGTAGCTTCTCTTATCATTTGTTTTTTGTTTGCTTCTTGTACTTTTCTGCTCCCATCTCACCATCATCATCATCATCATTTGCAGATCATTCTATATCAGCATCTCCAATCAGAGTTCTTCATGGAGGTAGTTTTTCTTTCTAATAATTCCTTTAGTCTCAGTCCACTTGCATATTAGTTGCTTTTGGGGACTGCCAGTTTTAGATTTTAGAAGCTTCTAGCTCAGCTCATTGTCTTTAGAGTGAAAATGTTATTTAATCCCTTCTTTTTTTAATCCATTGTATCATTCTTGAATTCTCTTTTGGTAAAAATGTTAATTAATTCTTAATAGAAGACACTTTCTACTAGTTTTGGAAAAACATGTTCTCCCCTACTGGTTGAACTGCTCTTTACTAAAAGTAGGAACTGTATGTACATGGACATTTTAGTAAGTTGATAATTTTCTTCCCAATTAAGATTCTGAAAATTATAGGCATCTTTCTATATGAATTTCTAGTAATGCATGTAACACTATTTTGCAGAGTGTTGAATTGAAGGTGGAGATGGTTGGCATACATGAGAAAAGACTCAGGAAATCCCTGTCAAAATTGAAAGGTCAGTATATATACGTATCTCTATATATAAAACTTCCTCAAACTAATTAACTGGTGGAGTATCTGATGGCCCTTGTGTTAAATTACAGGAATAGAGAAAGTGGAAGTGGATGCTAATAGCCAGAAGGTGGTGGTTACAGGATATGCACACAGGAACAAAATACTTAAAGCGATAAGGAGAGGTGGTCTGAAAGCTGATTTCTGGTCTGCACAAAATGAGCTTCTCAATGCCTATGCCTGCAGTGCAAGCTATGGAAGCTTGAGATTTAACAACTTCAACTTCTTCTAAGATTTTTTTTTTCCTCTTCTTTTTGCCCCTTACGTGGGATATGGTATACCAAAGTTGTGCTTTGTTTTTTCACATTTTATTTTATTTTATTTGTTCCTGATTCTGTTTCTCCTTTTTCTTTTTCAAAGGAACTGTCTCATGATGATACATGCTTAGATAGAGTAAAATGGAAGAGTCCTAGATTTTGCAGATTTACCAAGTTTTTTTTCCCTTTTCCTTTCTATCCCTTTTATTGTAACATCTAATTTGCTAAATTAGCTCAGTCCAAGAGAGAGACAGTTGGAATGAAGATTAAATTTTGCTGTGCCACTCTGGATTCTTATCACCAAGTATGCCATTGCCATCCATATTGTGATTTGTGTGAAGATAACAGCAAATGCCTGACTGCTTGAATAGTTTTACAATAAGACATTATAAAAATCTATTGCTAAAAATAGACATTTCTGAGATTTGATTCTAATAGATAGCGTTTTGGAATTATTTATCTTAAATATATTAAATTAATGCAAAAAATTGAACATTTAAAATCATTTGAGAAGAAATTTAATTATAACACACGATTTTAAAATATTTTATATTATAAATATTAAAAATATAAAAGATTATACCACCTAAAATTAATTATTTTAATTAACCATGTGGATGCATACTTTTTATCATATCACTTTATAATAATTTTTCTTAAAAAAAAAATTATTGCAAGAAATAATAAAAACATTATAGTTTAAAACAATAAAAAGCTTATTTTGATCAAGAGGCTGGAAGAACGAATGGGACTTTATTTAGACCCAAATAGTCTCGAGATGGCAACCAATAAAAAAAATGATATCGTGAAGATACAAGTATTGGCACAGCCTCCTCCCTCTAGAGTCTAGACGCAGCCCAGAGTGCATCTTCCATCAAAAGAAAGGCAGAAAGAGAGAAAAATAATAAATATTGAAAATGCACTTGAGCGAAAACGAAGGGATAGAAGGCAACACCTTCGTGGTGACTGGTGGGCTGGGCTTCGTCGGCTCCGCACTCTGTCTGGAGCTGGTCCGCAGAGGTGCTCGCCAGGTCCGACCCTTTGACCTTCGTCTCACTTCTTCTTGGTCTCACAAACTCACTACTCATGGAGTTCAGTGCATTCAAGGTCTCATCTTTCTTTTCTTTTCTTTGTTTAATTTATGTTACATGTGCTAAATCGGTGTATGTTCTGCATCTGCTTTGTATCTAATCGCTTACCCTTCTCAAAATTGATTTTCTTCTACTTGACTATTAAATTTAATAGGAAGTTTTTATTATTCTGGATCCGTAAAATTGATTGGTTTTTAATGTATATTTTAGTAGGCAAATCGCAAAAACTAAAACTTTTGTTTCTCTTTTCTGCATCTTCAATTTATGCTGGTTTTGCATCTGAGATCATGTGGATCAGGGACGAATTGATATCTTGAAAAATGAAAAATTGAAAAAGAATACAGTATATTAAATTTGGAAAACATGGCATTTTTACTTTTAGTTCAAAGATCAGCTGCTTTGAACCCAGTTTGATTTGTTGGGTGCGCAAGAAGACCTTTATCTTTCATATTTTTTTATAAATTTGTTTCTCATTGTAAACATCTATAGTGGGAAGTAAGTAATTAGCAACGAGTCTAATTGGGAAGAAAGCTGCAGTTGTTTAGCTGTTGCTTATCAACGAATTATAGGACTTCATGCTTTCAACATTGGTTATTGTCTTTTCATCCAACATTTTCCACAATTGTCAAATTCGTTGTAAAATGTAAAGTATTTGTTGAGTGAATGTTTGATTGCTATATGTAGCTTTATGCTTTCAACTTTTGTTTCTCTTTCGTTTTTCTAGTCTTCAAAGTTTTTAATTTGGATCCATAAAATTGATTGGTTCTAGTGTATTGCAATTCTCTAAGCAATGGTCACTAATGACACAGGGGATCTCACCTACAAAAGAGATGTTGAAAAAGCTTTACGTGGTGTGGATTGTGTCTTCCATCTTGCTTCATTTGGCATGTCAGGGAAAGAAATGCTGCAGTTTGGCCGCATTGATGAGGTGAATATAAATGGAACCTGCCATATTCTGGAAGCATGCATTGAGTTTGGGATCAAAAGGCTTGTTTATGTGAGCACATATAATGTCGTCTTTGGGGGAAAGGAGATTGTGAATGGCAATGAAGCCTTGCCTTACTTCCCAATTGATGACCATGTTGATCCATATGGAAGTAGCAAATCAATTGCTGAACAGTTGGTTCTGAAGTACAACGGCAGTCCTCTGAAGTAAGTTATTTGTAAGAATCCCAGGTTCGATAGTCCCTGATTGATTTCATTTTTATGCCTTTTTTTGCAACCCGCTAAATGGTTCATATCAGTGGGTAGAGTCCTATAATCAAAATGATAAGACTTGGTTTATTTAGATACTTTCCTTGAGAGGATCCAACAATAGTGAATGACTGATTGTCTGTATTCTGTATAGGAAGAATAACGGAAAACGTCTTTATACATGTGCAATTCGTCCAGCTGCTATATATGGGCCAGGTGAAGAAAGACACTTTCCAAGGATCATGTCCTTTGCAAAGTTGGGTCTTCTGCCTTTCATAATCGGTGATGCAAATGTGAAGACTGACTGGGTTTATGTAGATAACCTTGTGCTTGCACTGATATTGGCAAGCATGGGACTCTTGGATGACATTCCCATGACTGGAGGACGTCCTGTAGCTGCTGGACAGCCATACTTTATATCTGATGGTAACGATATTCTTTGAAATAATCTTCTTGTTAATTTGAAAATTTGAATTGTCAACAAGTGACTTGTTCCCATAACTCTTTAATCCCAATCATAAAATTGGGAATGTGAGAGCAACTTCTTTGAACTGCCACATGAGTTCATAAAATTGGGAATGTGAGAGCAATTTCTTTGAACTGCCACATGAGTTGTATTGGATTAGAATGATGTTTACAGTGAGGGATAAGGAAATTGATTACTTCTTCCACAGGATCTCCAATCAACAGTTTTGAATTCCTCCGACCCCTTCTCAGAAGTCTAGATTATGATCTGCCAACAGCTTCTTTAACTGTACCCCATGCTCTCATTCTAGGAAAGATTTTCCAGGCTATCTATACACTCTTGTATCCCTGGTTGAATAGATGGTGGCTTCCTCAGCCATTTATCCTTCCAGCTGAAGTATACAAGGTATTTCTAACAATCCATATATGCATATCTTGCCTAGAAATCAAGTCAAAAGGGGCCATATTTGCTGATTCCATTGTACTTGAACAGGTTGGTGTGACCCATTATTTCTCTTTCCTTAAAGCTAAGCAGGAGCTTGGCTATGTTCCAATGGTGACTCCTCGGGAAGGCATGGCTGCAACCATCTCCTACTGGCAGGACAGGAAAAGGAAAATGTTGGATGGACCTACCATATATGCATGGCTGTTTTGTGTGATTGGGATGGGTACATTATTCTGTGCAGCTTACTTACCAGATACAGGACCAGTGCCGCTCTTCAGAGCTATCAGTCTTTTCGTCTTCCGTTCGATGTGGATGACAAGGACAGTATTTCTTCTAGCTACAACAGCGCATATTTGTGAGGCCATATATGCATGGCGTCTAGCAAAACGGGTGGATCCTGTTAATGCAAGAGGATGGTTTTGGCAGACTTTTGCCCTTGGGTTCCTTTCATTGCGTTTTCTCTTGAAAAGAGAAAAAAATAAGTCCTAGTTACTGCAAATGTATTCCTAGACTAAGCTTCCGTTTATTACACAGAAAATAAAATATTTTCTATCATTTGAATGCAATGCTAAACTAACGATACGGGTTTATATTATGTATATATAAGAGTTTTCACGTCTTGGTAAGATTATCAAAGATTAGAGAATGAAAATTTATGAGAAGTCACTCTTCCACCCATTTTCCAAGAAAGATGTGAACAAAACGTGTGTTTGGGATTTCATTTTTAAATGATGCATTAGCAGATTTACTCTCTTTTTTATCACACATGTTATGCAGAAAATTAATGAAGATTTTGAATAAGCAGCATAGGGCAAACATCTTCAATAAAAACCTTGTATGACCTTTATTGATAGATAATCAAGGCTGAGACATCAAAGGCGTTAACAACAATGACATATGTCAAGCCTCTCATCTTATTCTAAATCCTAAGCATGAGCATTTCTGTAACTTCACAGCCTTGCAGAGGGTTCCTTGCGACCATCTGACTTGAAACTTGCCACAAGTACCTGAGAGAAGGCATTCATGAGCTTTTCATTGCTAGTAAAAGTGTTGCTGCTTAAATAGGTAGGCAACTTAGACCAAAGATACTACAACCAGTTAACCTTTGGCCAGATTATGCCCTATAAGCATTGCGGAATTAGAACTCTTCAGATCATTTAGTTAGCACATAATGAGGTCAAGAACAATAGCAATACAATGGCAACTAGAAATTCAAATTCCATATCTACTTCTGAAATGTTGCATAAGGCAAGGCCAAAGATGCAAGGCTACAACGGGCTCAAGGAAATTCATATGTGCATGGGAGTGCATAATTGTTTGGGCAATAACAAGCATACGCAGTTTTTCCAAAAGTAACAAAGTAAAATATGTTAACAGAATAGCAAATTCACCTGAACGGGAGATGCAGCAGTTAGAAGACCAGCTACGCCACCACCTAGCACACGACCATCTGGCCCAGATAAAGACACACTTAACCCCCCAGTTCGGCTTCTTTTATCTCCATTTTCTGATGGCAGAAATACACCAGACAGCGACAAAATTTGGAATAACCCCTACAATGAGAATAAGTGCCTCTTAAATCCAAATTAAAGCAATTGTACAACTGAACTTTTTAAAGTTGAAAATAAGTCATTGATAAAGAGTAGCTTTAATTTAAGGATGTTTAGTTTTAAATAAAATACAAAACTTAATAATCAAAATTTTCCCCTAATTCAACACTTAAGCCACCTTCAAAAGCCAAAAACTTCCCAGCTCTAAGTTATATTTTTCCTCGTAAAAAAGGATTACAAAGAAACATTTCATTTCTACAGATGTAAACCCTTCAGGGCAATCTTAATAATCTGAAGAGAATTTCTTGCTCTACAAAAATGCATCTTCAATGGCTGATAAAAAAGACATGAGTTTATCATGCAAAACAAACCCATTCAACATTCATGGTTCAGCTATAGATTCCCAACTATTTTACAATTTCACAAGGCAAAATATGGAGATGTCATCGAGTTACAGCATCACCTTTCTATGCACTAACGAAATTCATGAGTCACCATTCTTTCTCTAGATGTGTGTGCACGCGCATGCGCATTCATGTGCATGTGTGTGTGTGTGCAGGTAATCACCAGGCTACTAAAACTGAAGTTACATGCAAAACATGGAGATATCATTAAGTTACAGTATCACCTCTTTATGCATTAACGAAATTTATGAGTTACTACTCTCTCTCTATATGCGTGCGTAGGTACACGCGCACGTTCGTGTGCACGCGCATGGGCGCGTTCATGTGCACTTGTGTATGTGCAAGCGTTTGTGCACATGATCACTGGACTACTAAAACTGAAGTTACATGCAAAACATGGAGATGTCATTAATTTACAGCATCACCTATCTATGCACTTGCATGTCTATGTGCACGCATGTGTGTGTGTGAGCATATGCGCACGTGATCATCAAACAACTAAAACTGAAGTTATATGGCAAACCTCATATGTTGTCGTTCCACCAGATATGGCTAGTTCACGGAGAGTAACACTTGATAAGGTGCCATTTGCTGACATGATACAAATATCCCTTTGACCACGCAGAGAAAATGACATTATTTTTGATGTTACATCCTAAAAAAGGAAACCATAAAAAGACATATTAACTTTTGATTAATAGAACACCTCAATACCGAGTAACATAAGCATACAATAGAATAAAAATACTAGAAATCTAAAAAACTAGTTAGGATCAGCTAAAGAGACAACACAAGTTGGGGTTACAACATCAAAAGCATAGATGCTCACATAATATCCAAGGTAGTTAAAAGTATAAGGTGCACTCAAAATGATGCTTCACGGCATCGTTTAAAGTGCAAAAAAAAGCATTTACTTTATTAAAACAAGCATAAAATTATTTAAAAAAATCAATTAATAATATAACACGCAAAGAAAATTCAATTCTTTATATAAAATTTAAACTTTTAAGAAATTATCAAATATCTAAAAGCTTTTAACATTTAAATTCTTTCAATCTTAGCCTTGAAGTTGAGACTCTGTGTTTTGTGCTTTTTTTTTTCTACTTTTTTCAAAAAACCCTCTCTTTATTAATCGTGCTTACTTAGTAATCAGAAAATACTTTCCTATCATTTTTCTTATCTAGACTCCGTTTTCCATGAATTCAAGATACAAAAGGTATTGTGGGATTCATTTATTAAATATATAGATCCCATATGATTGTGTCTTAAGTTCATAATAGACCCGATTTAGACAAGTCATTGCACTTAAGCGTTTACGCTTTTGACTAAGAAAATGCGAAACCTGAAGTAACACTTGTTATGACCTAAGAGGCAAGGATAGGTAAGCACTTTAATTATCCTAAAACTATAATGGCTGATGTGTCAAAATACAAATAAATAAATAATACGTTAAAGGGACCCGTGCGATTACCTTCCAAAAAAATGTCATTTATAATTAGTATATTATTAATCTTTCTATTATTGGTGGTTTGGTAACTTATGAAAAATATTCCTACAAGTCATTTCCATTATTTTCCATTAAAGATCACATGCCATGCCCAAAAAATAAATAAACTAGGAAGCATTTGTTTTATGTTGGAAATAACATGAGGTGTCATGCCTAGTTTGTAATAATGGATGCCATCAATATGCCACTTTTGCTTGAGAACTATGCATGTGTTTCAGACACGAATCAGATCCAAACACTTTACAGATTTGTGGACAATTCTCCTAAATGTAATTCCACTATTTTCAATTCACTGCTAAGAGCCCATGCAGAGAAAGAAAAACAATTATATGAACTAGGATGCCTCAGCAGTATTCGAAACAATGTGATAAGGAAAATCTATGACGTTAATGTAACAACTCAAATCTACAACTAGGCATATCAGTGCATGATGCATGCACAATTACTTTGACATTTCACGTTACCCTTCAATTAAGTAATGTAGGACGCAGGTGTGGTACAACAGGCCCTTAGAAGAATCCTTTCGACATAGTACAATTTCTAACAACGTCACTACTTAACCCTGCGTAACTGACCCATATGCTTCAGATATTATAGTCAAGTTAATGAACGCCTGGCAATCTAACTGAAAATACCTGCTTAAATTCGTAACCAAAAGTAATGTGGCTGAATACAAATTTTCGAACGTTAACATGGCACACGCAATTAATATCAAATGGCATATGCATGGCAAATGATATTGACAGTTTCTATCAACACATATGACATAATCAAATATGACAATTAGTCAAAACAAAGTTATAGTATTATTAAGTTGCAACTATTAAAGTTCGCCAACAATAATCAGAAAGAGCAAAAATTAGAAAACAAGAAAAATGTAAAGGACAAGCAGAAACCTCTCCAGCTTTCACATTGATAACATGTGTTCTAAATCCAGCCCGAGCTGAACCTGTGAACAGAAGCCTCTGTGAGCTAATCATATTACAGGGGCAGCGAATCACAGCACAGCAATGACAAGGAAATCAAAAATTCGAAACCAAAGAAAAAAAAAAAAAATATATATATATATATATATATATATATATATATATATATATATATATATATATATATAATAAGTTCATGTATCGAACACAAAAGAAATAAAAGAATTTCCATTCCTATTTCAAACAAGCAAAAATTTCACTACCCTTTTACCAAAGTAAAATGAATATTTATTCCTTAAAGAATTGACTTTTACGAAAATAATTATCATAAAATATGTAAGGAATAAACACAAAATATATGTTGACGAGAAATGAATATATAACTCCATATAGCCACAGAATAAAAAGAAGGGACAGATAGGTAATTTTGCGAAACAAGAATATGAAGTCGGAAGGAACGGATCTGAAGTTCCAGCATAACCCACAACATCACTATCATTTTTCTTTTTCTTTTTCTAATTTGCTGAGTTATATTTAACCAAATAACCATATTATCCCATTTCATTATATCAGCAACAACCATCTCAAACCTCCAAAGCCACTGTTGCCTTAAAAGACATTCCAATCCCACCACGTGACAGGCAATAATAATAACAATAATAACGCAAAACATCAAAATAAAAAACAGGATCAAAACACCATAAAATTAAAATCCTTTAAGATTTAAAAAGAGAAGGAACAATATACTACCCAGCCCCTCATGTTGCTGCTTCTTTTTAGAAGCACATGGTCTGACTCTCGCTTTCTTGGACCCAGTGGGCGAGATTGATTCTGCTGCCGCATGAGGACTAGTAACAGCAGCAGCACCTGCAGGAGGAGGAGGATGAGGAGAAGAAGGGGAAACGCCTACAGTTGTCTGGTTTACGGACTGGGATGCGGCTACAAGAGCCAATTCCAAAGTGCCACCTGGACCGTACTTCCTCTTCCTACCTCTCTTCTTCTTCTCTAGAGTTCCAGACACACTCCCCTTGTTTTTCATGTTCATGTTCGCAATAATACCATGGGGTGAGACTGCAGCTCCGCTGGTTGATCCTTCCACACCACCTCCTCCTTCGTTGGAGGGAGCTTGGTTGGCAGTTGAGATGGCAGTGGTCACAGGTTTGTCGGCAGCTGCGCCATCGTCACTGAAGGGTAAAAGCACGTTCAGTGGAGCCTGCTGTGTCGTCCCCGGACTTTTCAGTAGTCCCACGCCTAAGGGCTCCCCAGTAGTGTTTGTCATCAAACCCATCTCCAATTCTGTCTCCGATCCTGACATTGTTTCTTTAATTCCTTCCACACCTCCTCCTTCTCCATTGGAGGGAGCTTTGTAGGACGGTGAGGTGACAGCGGTCACGGGTTTGTAGGCAGCCGTGCCATCGGCACTTAAGGGTAAAAGCATGTTCAGTGGAGCCGGCTGTGTCGTCCCCGGACTTTTCAGTATTCCCGCGCCTAAGGGCTCCCCGGTAGTGTTTGTCATCAAACCCATCTCCAATTCTGTCTCCGATCCTGACATTGTTTCTTTAATTCTTTCCACACCTCCTCCTTCTCCATTGGACGGAGCTTTGTAGGACGGTGAGGTGCCAGCGGTCACGGGTTTATAGGCAGCCGTGCCATCGGCACTGAAGGGTAAAAGCATGTTCAGTGGAGCCGGCTGTGTCGTCCCCGGACTTTTCAGTATTCCCACGCCTAAGGGCTCCCCGGTAGCGTTTGTCATCAAATCCATCTCCAATTCTGTCTCCGATCCTGACATTGTTTCTTTAAATCCTTCCACACCATCTCCTCCTCCATTGGACGGAGCTTGATAGGTAGGTGAGGTAGCATTGGTCACAGGTTTGTAGGCAGCTGTGCCATCGTCACTGAAGGGTAAAAGCATGTTCAGTGGAGCCGGCTGTGGCGTCACCGGACTTTTCTGTTGCCCCACGTCTAAGATTTCCATGTCGAGGTCCTCGTCTAAGAGCTCCTGGATAATTTCTGTTATCAGTCCCGTCTCTGATTCGGTCTCCGATCCAGACATTGTTGCTTTAAATTCCAGAGTCACTACTAAACATTAAATAAAAAGAATCAAAGAAATTAAAATTAAAATTACAGTTGCAGATCAGCACAGAGACCAAATCTACACTGAAATGTAACAGAATCTAGAAGCCTCAAAAGGATAAGATTTTCCACTCCTATTGAAAGTTGAAAGACCGAAGTCCAAACAAGTCTCAGTGACTTGGGTGGCTTGTTGAGTGAGGGAAAATAAATAAATCAATAAACCGACGAGATCATCAATTTTTTCTAGAGACAACTTGAAATTTTTACTAAACCCTAACATGGAAAATGCAAGCTTTACTCTTAAAAAATCTAGTAAACGCAAAATCAATACCCTAATGACTGCAAAAGTTAATAAAATTTAATTTAATTTTCAAAAAATAAATTTAATCAAAATTGAGAACTAAAACAAAAATCCGCTTCAACAGGAAGAAACAATTTCCCATATTAATTTTATTTTTTTAAAAATTAAAAATTCAAAAATACATATCCATAAAAAAAAAAAAGCTTACAGTGAAAAATAGGGGGAAAATAATGATAATAATAATAAAAAAAAAACTTACAATAATTTAGAAAATAGAAAAAACAGATACCGAAAATTAGAAGGGGAAGAAACGAAAAAGCAAGAGCTCCTCCAATCCAAATGCTATTTTTTTCTCTGGAAATGCGAGAAAGAAAACTGGAAATATTAAGATGTAAGTTAATTGTAAGAATTTTTTCATATATATATTGATTTTTTTATGAATTTCCATTTTTTCCTAAGCCTTTTCACTAGTGTCTTTTCATTAAAACAAAAATAAATTACAACAATAGTCCCTAATTTCATTAAAACAAAAATAAATTACAACAATAATCCCTAATTTATCTAATTATTTCATTTTAATTACTCAATTTTAATTCTATTCCAGAAAAAATCCCTGACAAGTTTCTAAATTGAAAAATCACTCTTTTATTATTTTTTTCTTTTTTATGCATGTATGTGTGCGAATTACAGTTGTTTTATTTTATGCATGTATGTGTGCGAATTACAGTTGTTTTATTTTATGCATGTATGTGTGCGAATTACAGTTGTTTTTATTTTATTTTCCTTTTTATGAAAATCTAATTATAGTATTTTTCATTACAGTAACTATAATAGGATTGAATTTTATTCTTTTTTTGGTAAAACCTAATGAAATTTTCAATTGGGATTTTGTTTCTTTAATTAATTAAAAATATTAATGCATAAGCAGGTCTGGTCATTGGTGGATAAGGTTTCCCCATCAGATTAAATTTAATTTGAGTTAAATTTGATATTTATGGTTCAATGAATAGAATTGATTTTGAAAATTGTTATTAAAAGTATCTTAAAAGTCATAAATTTTTGCTTGGTTCAATTTTATTTTTTTTTAAGAAAAAATATTAATTATTTTTTAGGGTATTATATAGATAAAATCATTTTCAAACTTGTAAAATTCTAATTAGAATTGAAATTGAATTGCACCAAAACCAAATGGCAATGAAATCAATTACATATTATTAGTAACATTAGTTTTTTTAGAAATAGTAGTGCTAGTATACAGTACTTTTAAAAACTGAGATTATAATTTTAAAAAAATTTTTGTTTATTTGAAATAAACAGTTAGTAGTTATAATAAAATGACATTTTGGGACTGTTGTTCTGAGCAATAATTTGGATTTTATTAGATTAAATATGCAATATTTTAAATATGATTTGGTTTTAAATTAATAATAATACTCGGTATCTTTTATATTTATTTAGTTTGTATAAAATAAGATTATTTTGTTACTAAAAATGAGATAATTTAATAAAATTTTACAATTTCATTTGTGAGATTTTTATAAATTTATACTATTTTCTGTAAAATAATTAATTACAAAAAATTTTATTAACCTCACGCAATAAAATAAAACTTTCTAAAAAAAACACATAATAATGCTCGGATGTCTTTTATGATTATTTAGTTTTATAAAAACTAAAATTATTTTCTTACCGAAAATGAGATAGTTTAACAAATTTTATAATTTAATTTATGATACTTTTGTAAACTGACACTATTTTTCATAAAATAATTAATTATAAAAAGTTTATTAACTTCACGGAAAAAAATAAAATTTCCTAAAAAAAAACACGTAATAATACTCGGATGTTTTTTATGGTTATTTAGTTTTATAATAAGTAAAATTACTTTCTTACCGAAAATGAGATGGTTTAACATAATTTTACAATTTAATTTATGAGACTTTTATAAACTAATATTATTTTTCGTAAAATAATTAATTATAAAAAGTTTATTAACTTCACAGAAAAAAAATTTCTAAAAAAAACACATAATAATACTCGGATGTTTTTTATGGTTATTTAGTTTTTTAAAAAGTAAAATTATTTTCTTACCAAAAATGAGATAGTTTAACAAAATTTTACAATTTAATTTATGAGACTTTTATAAACTAATACTATTTTTCGTAAAATAATTAATTATAAAAAGTTTATTAACTTCACAGAAAAATAAAATAAAATATCTTAAAAAAAACACGTAATAATACTCGGATGTTTTTTATGGTTATTTAGTTTTATAATAAGTAAAATTACTTTCTTACCGAAAATGAGATGGTTTAACAAAATTTTACAATTTAATTTATGAGACTTTTATAAACTAATACTATTTTTCGTAAAATAATTAATTATAAAAAATTTATTAACTTCACAGTAAAAAAAAATTCCTAAAAAAACCACGTAATAATACTCGGATGTTTTTTTATGATTATTTAGTTTTATAAAAAGTAAAATTACTTTCTTACCGAAAATGAGATGGTTTAACAAAATTTTACAATTTAATTTATGAAATTTTTATAAACTAATACTATTTTCCGTAAAATAATTAATTATAAAAAGTTTATTAACTTCACAGAAAAAAAAAAAGTCCTAAAAAAACACGTAATAATACTCTAATGTTTTTTTTATGGTTTTTTAGTTTTATAAAAAGTAAAATTACTTTCTTACTGAAAATGAAATGGTTTAACAAAATTTTACAATTTAATTTATGAGACTTTTATAAAATAATATTATTTTTTGTAAAATAATTAATTATAAAAAGTTTATTAACTTCACATTAGAAAAAATTCCTAAAAAAAACACGTAATAATACTCGGATGTTTTTTATAGTTATTTAGTTTTATAAAAAGTAAAATTACTTTCTTACCGAAAATGAGATAGTTTAACAAAATTTTATAATTTAATTTATGAGACTTTTATAAACTAATACTATTTTTCATAAAATAATTAATTATAAAAAGTTTATAACTTCACAAAAAAAAATCTCCTAAAAAAACACATAATAATACTCGAATGTTTTTTATGGTTATTTAATTTTATAATAAGTAAAATTACTTTCTTACCGAAAAATGAGATGGTTTGACAAAATTTTATAATTTAATTTATGAGACTTTTATGAACTAATACTAATTTTCGTAAAATAATTAATTATAAAAAGTTTATTAACTTCACAAAAAAAAATTTCTTAAAAAAAACACGTAATAATACTCGGATGTTTTTTTTTATGGTTATTTAGTTTTATAAAAAATAAAATTACTTTCTTACCGAAAATGAGATGGTTTAACAAAATTTTACAATTTAATTTATGAAACTTTTATAAACTAATCCTATTTTCCATAAAATAATTAATTATAAAATGTTTATTAACTTCATAGAAAAAAAATAAAATTTCCTAAAAAAACACGAAATAATACTCGGATGTTTTTTTATGGTTATTTAGTTTTATAATAAGTAAAATTACTTTCTTACCGAAAATGAGATGGTTTAACAAAATTTTATAATTTAATTTATGAGACTTTTATAAATTAATACTATTTTTTGTAAAATAATTAATTACAAAAAGTTTATTAACTTCACAGAAAAAAAAATCCCTAAAAAAAAACACGTAATAATGCTCGAATTTTTTATGGTTATTTAGTTTTATAATAAGTAAAATTACTTTCTTACCGAAAATGAAATGGTTTAACAAAATTTTACAATTTAATTTATGAGACTTTTATAAACTAATACTATTTTCCGTAAAATAATTAATTATAAAAAGTTTATTAACTTCACAAAAAAAAATTCCTAAAAAAAACACGTAATAATACTCGGATATTTTTTATGATTATTTAGTTTTATAAAAGTAAAATTACCGAAAATGAGATAGTTTAACAAAATTTTACAATTTAATTTATGATACATTTATAAATTAATACTATTTTCCATAAAATAATTAATTATAAAAGTTTATTAACTTCACAAAAAAAAATCCTAAAAAAAACATGTAATAATACTCGGATGTTTTTTTATGGTTATTTAGTTTAATAATAAGTAAAATTACTTTCTTACAGAAAATGAGATGGTTTAATAAAATTTTACAATTTAATTTATGAGACTTTTATAAACTAATATTATTTTTTATAAAATAATTAATTATAAAAATTTTATTAACTTCACAAAAAAAAATAAAATTTCATAAAAAAAATACGTAATGATACTATGATGTTTTTTATGGGTATTTAGTTTTATA
This sequence comes from Hevea brasiliensis, assembly GCF_030052815.1. Classification (NCBI taxonomy): domain Eukaryota; kingdom Viridiplantae; phylum Streptophyta; class Magnoliopsida; order Malpighiales; family Euphorbiaceae; genus Hevea; species Hevea brasiliensis. Next base: position 22,585,831 of record NC_079504.1, read on the forward strand.
AAAAGTAAAATTACTTTCTTACCGAAAATGAGATGGTTTAACAAAATTTTACAATTTAATTTATGAGACTTTTATAAACTAATATTATTTTACGTAAAATAATTAATTATAAAAAGTTTATTAACTTCACAGAAAAAAATAAAATTTCCTAAAAAAAATAGGTAATAATATTCGGATATTTTTTTTATGGTTATTTAGTTTTATAATAAGTAAAATTACTTTCTTACTGAAAATGACATGGTTTAACAAAATTTTAAAATTTAATTTATGAGACTTTTATAAATTAATATTATTTTCCGTAAAATAATTAATTATAAAAAGTTTATTACCTTCACAAAAAAAAATAAAAATTCCTAAAAAAACACGTAATAATACTCGAATGTCTTTTATGATTATTTAGTTTTATAAAAAGTAAAATTACTTTCTTACCGAAAATGAGATAGTTTAACAAAATTTTACAATTTAATTTATGAGACTTTTATAGATTAATACTATTTTTTGTAAAATAATTAATTATAAAAAGTTTATTAACTTCACAGAAAAAAAAATCCTAAAAAAAACACATAATAATACTCGGATGTCTTTTATAGTTATTTAGTTTTATAAAAAGTAAAATTACTTTCTTACAAAAAATGAGATGGTTTAACAAAATTTTATAATTTAATTTATGAGACTTTTATAAATTAATACTATTTTTCATAAAATAATTAATTATAAAAAGTTTATTAACTTCACAAAAAAAAATCCTGAAAAAAACACGTAATAATACTCGGATTTCTTTTATGATTATTTAGTTTTATAATAAGTAAAATTACTTTCTTACCGAAAATGAGATGATTTAACAAAATTTTACAATTTAATTTATAAGACTTTTATAAACTAATACTATTTTTCGTAAAATAATTAATTATAAAAAGTTTATTAACTTCACGAAAAAAAATTTCATAAAAAAAATATATAATAATACTCGAATGTCTTTTATAGTTATTTAATTTTATAAAAAATTAAATTACTTTCTTATTGAAAATGAGATAGTTTAATAAAATTTTATAATTTAATTTATGATATTTTTATAAAATGATACTATTTTTTATAAAATAATTAATTATAAAAAAATTTATTAACTTTAAGAAAAAAAATAAAAATTTCTTAAAAAAACACATAATAATATTCGGATGAGTTTTATGGTTATTTGGTTTTATAAAAAATAAAACTACTTTGTTACCTAAAATGAGATAGTTTAATCAAACTTTTACAATTTAATTCATGAAACTTTTGTAAATTGATACTATTTTTCATAAAATAATTAATTATAAAAAATATATTAACTTCCCAGAAATAAATAAAATTTCCTAAAAAAAATGCATAATAATACTCGGATGAGTTTTATGGTTATTTGGTTTTATAAAGAGTCAAACCAATGAGATAGTTTAATAAATATTTACAATTTAATTCATGAGGCTTGAGTAAACTGATATTATTTTTCTATAAAATAATTAATTAAGAAAAAGTTTATTAACTTTATGGAAAAAAATAAAATTTCCTTAAAAAACACATAATAATACTCGGATGTTTTTTATGATTATTTAATTTTATAAAAAGTAAAATTATTTTGTTACCGAAAATGAGATAGTTTAACAAAATTTTACGATTTAATTCATTAGACTTTTGTCAACTGATACTATTATCCATAAAATAATTAATTACAAAAAAAATTATTAACTTCAAGGAAAAAAATAAAGTTTCCTAAAAAAAATATAATACTATTCGGGTGTTTTTTTATAGTTACTTAATTTTATACAAAGTAAAATTACTTTATTATCGAAAATTAGATAATTTAATAAAATTTTACAATTTAATTCATGAGACTTTTGTAAACCGATATTATTTTTCGTAAAATAATTAAGTATAACAAAATTTATCAAATTCAAGAAAAAATAAAGTTTCCCAAAAAAACATAATGTTTTTAATAACATTAAAAACTATTGATTATAGATAAAACTAAATAAGATATAATTATCTAGCATTTTACTTGTTAGAAATATGATTCCAATCACACGTATGAGTCAACTCATATCTATTAAAATTAAAATCATAACAAAAAATAACAATATGAAAAGTTATATACATTGTCAAGATGTGACAAAATTCAAATGTCATGTACGTTACCAAAATGTGAGAAAATCTAAAAATCATATATATTTGTTAATAGATTTAACTATATGAAAATATACAACTTTTATTAATAGTCACATAAATGAAATGATACAACTATTGTGCTAAAAGGTATCATTATTTATAAATAGTTAAGTTTTTATCTTTATTAGAAATAAGAAAAAAGTATATAAACAAAAGTGAAATATATACGCTCTAAGTGGTGATATATTGACTTTTGTTTTTGGCATCCTTAAAGGACTTTCACTTAATTTATTTATAAAGTATTGATTATTCTGTAAATAAAGTACACATCTAAATTGTTAATTATTCTATAAAGTTCATTATAAATATATAATTATATGATAAACTAGTGAAATAAATATAGCAGAGATCTTAGGAATGTATTAATATGGATAAAACAAAAAACAACAGCATGAAAAGTCATATATATTGTCAAAAGGTGTTAAAATCTAAAAGTTATGTACGTTGCCAAAAGGTGGCAAAATCCACAAGTCATATACATTAGTTAAAAGATGTAACTATATAAAAATATGTAACTTTTCTTAATGATTATATGAATAAAGTGATGCAACCATTAGCCTAAAAGGTGCTATGACTTACAAATAGTTAAACTTTTGTCTTCATTATAAACAAGAAAAAAAACACATAAACAATAGTGTAAAGTATGTGTGCTAAGTGGAAACGCAATAGCTTTTATTCTTTACTTTATTAAAAGATTTTTACTTGATTCATTTGTAGAGTATTGATTATTTTATAAATAAAATATATATTTAGACTGTAAATTAATTTACTTAGTTCATTATAAATATGTAATTATATGGTAGATTAATGGAATAAATATGATAGAGATCTTAGGTTGTATGAATATAAATTAGAACTAAGAAAAACCGCATAAAAAGTCATATTTATCTTTAAAATGTGATAAAATTTAAAAATTATGAACATTGCCAAAAAATGATAATATCCAAAAGTTATGTATATTAATTAAAATACATAACCATATGGATATATGTAACTCTTCTTAATAGTAACATGAATGAAGTAATGCAACTATTAGGCAAAATGTGTTATGACTTATAAATATTGAAGATTTTATCTTTATAATAAATAAGAAAAAACACATAAAATTATATTAAAAAATTATATATTTAATTAATATAACTAAAAAATAATTATTAAAAATAAATATTTAATTAAATAAAAAATTTGTATTATGAAATTTTAATCCTATTCAATGATAACTATTTTTTTTTTATAGATTTATAGTCATTTCTATGTAAATATGTAAATATTTAAAGTTATATTAAAGAATAAAATTAATATGTAATTATAACAATATATTTTTAAATTATATAATTTAAGTTTTCATCAATGTATTTACAAAATATACTTTTTATTATAAATATTTCAACTTTTTAATTTTTAATTTATATTATATTTATATATATTACAAAAATTCTTTCAATTATTAATTAAACTTTTTATTTGTAGTCTTTTATTATTTTTTAACAATTAATTAATAAATATAAAAATCAAATTAATTTTCTAACTTTTCAATTTCAATAAATAATAATTAACATATTAAAATATTAATTTTATTGTAAATCTTATCTTTAAAAATTTTTATAGAGATAAAAATCCTAACTCACAAATAATTTTATTAATATTAAATAATAATAATATGTAATCTAAAGGATTAATGTTAAAAAATATTTTTTTCTTCAAATTTTGACAATTATAGCTAATTCTATTTTCACAATTTCAGCAAGGTTTTAAAAGTTTTTTTGTTAATATTATCAAAATTGATTTAAATAAGCTAACATAATATAATTTTGACTGTTGAACTCTTTTTCAATTAATTGACATATCATCATTTTGATCATTAATTATTTTATTTTTTATTGTTCATTAAAAATAATAAAATATTTAAAATCAAGCTGAAATTTTTAAAAATTAAGGAATTAACTAAACTAGAAAAAATCAAAAAATAAACTTTTTATTGTTAAGACTAATTTAAATTCTTTTAAAAATTATGAAAATAAAAAAATTTGCAAGCAGAAAAATATTATACTTAATAAGACAAATATTTCTAATCTTACTTAAACAAAATAAAAGATATTATCAATAAATAAAAATACACATTGTTTACTTAAATACATAAAATTATAATATGATGAAAGTGTTTTTTTTTTAATTATTTACGTAGCTTTAGTTTAGATCCTTACTTTAATTTTTTTTGTTTTATTATATTATTACACGTATGCCGAAAGAAATTTTCAATTAAATTTAAAGTTTATTCATTAATTAACATAAAAATTTTTCTAAAATCACATATAAAAAAAAATTTAAATTATAAGTAAATACAATAAGTATACACATATTAGAAATTACTTGTATTAATAAGTCTAGGATTAATAGTTTTGTTATACAAATATGTATGGCATGCAATTAAAATTTATCATATATTATCTATAAACGTCTCAAACTCGGTTATCATTACTTAAATATTATTTGAATTTATTTAGTTTTATATATTTTAATTAATAATTTAAAAAAATATTTTTATTATTAAATAATTATTTAAATTATAATATTTAAATTATAAATATTATTAATATTTATATAAACGATTGTAAATTCATATAAATATTATTTTTTGAATTTAATTAGATAAATACTTGGAGATAAGTTTTTTAAGAACTTGTAAATATAAATAAAATTATAAATTAATTATAAATAAAGTTATAATTTGTTTATAATTAATTTATAATTTTATTTATTTATAAAATATAAATTTATAAATAACTTGTATTTTTTATATTTCTCAATGATCAATTTATAACTTGCCTTATTTTTTTTTAAACAAATTACCACCTATAATAGAAGGAAATTTTGAAGTGAATAAAATAGAAAATTATAGCATATATTGGAAACACTAAGCTTCTTTAAATATAAAATTTAAATTTCTCGTTAATTATAAAAAAGTGAAATTCATGTACTTATAGAGAAAAGGTACATACTGCTCAAACAACATCAAATAATACCTCAAAATAAAATTAAGAAAAATTATTATTTAATCTCTTTTTTTAATAAAATTAATTATTTAATTTTTATATTTTAAAAAAATATACTATTTAGTCCCTATATTTTACTTATGTTAAACTTTTTAGCCCTTTCATCAAATTTCACTAAAATAAATGGATTAAATAGTAATTTGACTTGTATTGCTTGTGAAAAAATTTATAAAAGAAGTAAACAATTTACAAAAGCAAAATATGGGTATTAAATAGTATATTTTTAAAAATATATAATTAAATAATTAGTTTTGTCAAAATGCATAATATTAAAAAAAAATAATTAACCAAACTAATTCTCAATGCAAATTGTTTTGAATTTGCATTAGTCTGATCAATTTTTTTTAACATTATCACTAGCCAATCAAGTTAGAAATCATGGCTTCTATTTATTTACTGTGTAATTGTCCTTGCAATCGCTGCTAGACATCTTTCTCCGACGAGACGCCTCTCCATGTTTTCAAAATCAATCTTAATCCTAACTCAGCTTCTTCACCCAACAGCAGATGCAGAAAGCAGCAGCTTCTCTGCTACAACTACTCCTACCAAGTAGAAGAACCACACCAACACCAACAGCAACTGTTTTAATAATCTCTCATTCTGCCACGTTCTCCAATAATCTATTGATTCTTTGGTTTGATTTGTTTTTATCCACTGCTCATAGGTTTTGGCTTCAAGAACTTCTGTTCATCATGACATTTACTGGGAGCACTTTTCCAGCAATTGTTTCTAATGCATTGGCTGAGAGTGGTCATAAATCTTTCTCAGTAATTAATGTTTATGGTAATACATCTTCTATTCCATTGCTCTTTTGTTCTTAGATGAGTTCCATTTCTTAGTAATTAATAATGTTTATGGTAATGAAGAGCTTTGCTGGTTTTGCTAGATAACGGTTTGCATATAAGGTATGGGTGCATCTAAAGCTGCTGATACAAGAAAAACAGCAACAATAGTAAAACGCAGCGTGGGGATTAAGTAGTGGGCAAGAGAAAGAATTGTTATTTGTTGAATAACAGAACAATTGAGATTGTTAAGCTGAGCTGTTGTGTACAGACACGTGGCAACTATTGCGAAGATCAGGCGGATGATCAGGCAAGCCTCATGGGTGAATCTGAGAAGTAGTTAGTTCTATTGAATAGCCTATAAATAAGATGTAATTGATGAGATGTACTCATTCTTGATTCTAATGAAGTGTGATTCTTCTTCTTCTCTCTGCTCTTAATCTTTCTATCTCTTACTTCAGTAAAATTCTTCTATTAGTGGTTTCAGAGCTCATCGTTCCTTGGCTATGGTGGAGGGAACCCGTTCCCATGAAGTGGGGCGAAGAGTGATGGCTTTAATGCAAGAGTTTGAAGCAAGACAAGAAAATTTAAGAAAAGAGGTTGAGCAACACAATCAAAAGGCAATGGATGAGATTAAGGCCTTGTTGGCTGGTCTTAGTTTGCAGAATATGGAGTTGGCAAGTGGAAAAGGATCAGATGGAAGCGCTGGCAATCAAAATGTGTCTAGCAATAAGATTAGACAATCTTAGGGAAATTCTACTAAATTAGAGTTTCCTCAGTTCAGTGGAGAAGGACTGGAGGGATGGCTACTAAGGGTAGATTATTTCTTTGAGGTTGCAAATGTTGCCGCAGATGATAGGGTTAAGATGGTTGCTTTGCATCTTGAGGGTAAAGCCCTTCAATGGCATCAAGGGTTCATTAAGGTGAAGGGACCTATGGCTTATCTTGATTGGGGTGCCTATGCGGGAGCTATAACTACCAGATTTGGTAGTAATGCATATGAGGATCCATTAGCAGATTTGAGGAACCTTAAACAGGTTAGTTCTCTGCAGGATTATCTTGATGCTTTTGATGAGATATATCCTAAAGCTGGCATTCGGGAGGATCAAGCATTGAGTTTTTTTTTCTTTCGGGCCTGGTAGATGAACTATAAATGCCAGTAAGAATGTTTAAACCCTCTACTTTGGCTGAGGCCTATTCATTAGCAAGATTATAGGAGATCACAGTTGTAACACCCTTCACCCGACTACAATGTAGCCGAGCAAGGCGTGCTACAATTGGTGCTGGAGCACCCTAACTTATCTTACTTTATTTTTTTAATAATTTTGAATTCGTTTAATTTAATATCAATTATTTTTCGATAGAGAAACCAGCGGAGTTTCCCCTATTTTATTATCGTTTGGCGTATTTCAATATTCACCTGTTTGAAATTTAACAATATTTTCAAAATAAAATCTTATCCATGCTAATCATAATTATCTCATCAATCATTCTCATAATTTTTTCAAATTTCAAATCTCATCCATATATTTCAATTTCATAATCATTTCTATACATTTCCACTCATACTCAATTCATGTGTAAACATTCTCAAATTACATAAGCAAAATTTTCAAATTTCTTTAATTTACATAATTTACAAAATAATTACAAAATTTCATAATTTACATGATATATAAATTAATTACATATGAAAAGCTAATTTATTAATTTACATCGCATTCCTATTAATTATCTGTTCATAATATACATTATAATACAATATCTAAGCATTTTATACAAAATATAAAATATGATCTATATAGGCCCTATCTACATGCATTGCTGAGGATGTGACAACCTTGAATAATTCAGACACTTCTGCAGATCAGAACTCCAAAATATCTGTTTAATATTTTTATCTAGGCTTTACCTTCAGTACCTGCGCGAGGAAACAATTTCATTACGCTATGCATTGCTGCTTAGTGGTGCAATAATATAACAAGGAAATAATATATAAATAAAAATAGAAATAAAACATAATTCAAATAATTAAGATTTATTTATACTTCACACGCGGTTTCTAAAATTTAATATGTTTTATCCTAATTTAGTCTTCTTTGAAAGTGTTTATTTCACCAATATACTGTAATAATGTACATAGAAAAAAGATCTAAAAATAATAAATTTATGCTTATATTATTATGTAAGTCACATTTGCAATATTTATGTATGTTATAATTTTCTTTGCTAATCTTTTAGCATTTTCTCAATACTTTTTAGGTTGTCTCAGATTATTTCATAATAAGTAAATTTTAATATCAGTCCAGTTCATTTCGATTCTTTCTAATAAATAACTATTCTAATTTATTTTAGGTCATCTTACTCATTTATTTAATTTCTAATATTTTTAATTACTAATATTCTTAACTTATTTCAATAAATTTCACTGCCCAAGTAACCTATGACAGGCTGACTAAACTGGATAACAGGTCGTTGGCACTGGACACCACGGTGCCTCTGGCCGTCATACCATGGGACGCAAAACGTTAACCACATATGCAGTCAGTATGGCTAAAAAGCCATGATAACACATAATCGGGCATAAAAGCCATGAGTGCATGTAACACCCTAGGCAAATCCCACATCGGCAAAACACGGGAGAGATGCTGGGTTTATAAGTTGACGGTTCGTAACCCCTATTGACGCGTTTTAAAACCGTGAGGGCTTCGGCTCAGAGCGGACAATATCACTAGTGGGCCGGGCCATTACATTTGTGGTATCAGAGAAGATACCACAAATGTCTGCACTGTAACAGCCCGATCCTTCTCCAGTTAGTATTGTCCGCTTTGGCCCATGGGCCTCACGGATTTGTCCCTTCGGGGACATCCGATAAAATTGGAACGATACAGAGAAGATTAGCATGGCTCCTGTGCAAGGATGACACGCACAAATCGGAAATGGGAAGAAAAGATTTGGGCCATATATGTGGGAGCCTTCCTCACCTGGTCAGCGCGTTTTTGGGAATGAAACCTCCCAAGGGACAAATCCGTGAGGCCCATGGGCCAAAGCGGACAATACTAACTGGAGAGGGATCGGGCTGTTACAGTGCAGACATAAAGCCATGAATGCGGGTATAAAGCCATGAATATGGGCATAAAGTCTTTTGCAGTACTGCTAAAATAATATCCTATTGGCATGCCAATCTATCCAATCTGACACACATGTCTAGGTAATACAAGGGCACATAATATCATTAAATATTAATATATAGTGTTTTATGACTTCATTATTTCATAATAAATTTCAATTATAATTTATACATTCATTTGATCATTTATATGATCACAATTCACATCAATTATCCTTTTATACCATTGTACTCAAGGTACTTTTCCTTTCTACAATAATGAGAACTAATGTCTCATTCATACATGAATATGATTCATTTATTTATTTTTTATGTCATTCATATTGATCACAATTCAAAACAATGGTTCACATGTACCATTGTATTCAAAACATTTTTCCTTTCTCATTTATACATTCAAAAATCTACTTATGTAATTACAAATTTTATATTTCAAGTTGAATTACTAACATTTTATGAATTCTATTTGTGATGGGCATATAAGCCCTAACTATCTATTCACATCAATTAGGTGATTTATTTTTCATGTTTCAAGCAATCCATGAACATTTCATGGATTTCAAATTTATGGTCTTAATTTCCCTTTAACAATTTTGACTAGGATGCATAGTCCACATTTGTCATACAATTCTAAGCATTTAAGCTTAGAATTAGTTCTACGTCTTTATCTTGGTTTGTTAATCATTTTAATTACTATTCACCTTACTAGTCAATCAAAATGTTGACTTTTTCATACTTAATAGATATGTTAATTCTAATTACACAAAGATCCCACATTTTGAGTTTTACATTTGCTAGTATTAATTACCAATTGCAATTTAAAGTCCCCTAGATGCATTTCTAAATTTTCAGTTTTGATTACCTAAGTTGACTGTTCCATTAGACAATTTTACAGTGGAAACTAGGCTAACTTTTCTTCATCAAAGTTGTTCCTTATTGTGTCTTCTTTCATTCCCTTTTTGAATCACTTCATTTGGAGTTTTGTAGCTCAAGTTATGGTCATTTTACCATAACTGGCTGGAGTGACCTGCACTCAGAATTTCTGGGCAATTTGGTTCTGCCAGATTTGGTGACCTAAGTTTGGTTGGCAATTTGACTAGGTTATGGTCAGAATTTGAATTTGTGTTCTTTATGAAAGTTGTAGAGATATGTATCAACTTTCTGTTGGTAAAATTTTAGATCAATTGAACTTTTCTACACTGAGTTATGACCATTTGAACAAACACTGTTCATTTGGTCATTTTCCAGAGATAGCATGTTGGTCACCCGGATTAGGGTAATTTTTAGGTCAACTTGGCTTGATTTTCTGGGTAGGGTTTCTTCACCAAAGTTATGCCAATATGTGTTTATTTTCATTTCCAATTGGCCTTCCACCAATTGAACCTATACAACTCCATTTATGGCTACCCAAACCTGCTGGACTCACAACTAGTCCTGCAAGTCACCAAGGGCAGCATGCCTAAACTCAACTCCATTATCCTTGCGCACTTCAATTCCTCCTCACACACATTCAAATGGTCACTAATTGACCATTACAAGGTTAATATACGATTTAATAAGCAAAACTCCAATTTTTTTGCAAACCCTAATTCCCAAGTGTCCATTTCATGCTTTTCATGTCATCTAACACATCCAACACACATAGTTCAACATCTAACTCAAGTTATCTCATCACAAACCACTTCTAAACAATTCAAGTCATATAAATCAACAAATCTCGTCCTTCTTCCATGGCTGCCAATTCTCATACATACTTCAATATAATTGTTTTGTTCAATTCTATAACAAATTCTCATTTAATTTGTCTTCCTAACAAAGATTAAAAGATATGGAAGTGAGTATAGGCACTAACCTCAATTGCTAACTCTTCCAAGTCTCCAAAACTTCCTTTTTCCTTCTTCTTTTTACTGCCCAAGTATTGCTCTAATGGTGAAGACCAATTTTTGTGAAGCCAACAAGAAATTTTATGGTGTGTTAGCAAGGAAAATTTAGAGAGAAGGAAGAATAAAAATGGTGTTGGTAGAGAGAGGTGAAGTTTGGCTGAAATGAGGAAGAAAGCTGTTGGAACTTGTTTTATTTTTGTCCCATTTTTATGTTATTTTTATCCCTTTAATTTATTTGTCAAGTGGTGATTGGGTGGGGGCATTATAATGACATCATGTGATGTCATAATTCCAAATTTCCTTTATTTTCTTTCCTTTTCTTTTTTACTCATTTTCAATTAAATTTTTAGTAATATTTATTCATATTTTATGTCATAATAATTATTTACTTAACTGGACAAGTCGGTCAAAAATCATCTCTGAAGACAAAATAACCAAAATGCCCTCCGTTTGGCTTATTAAGCCAAAATCTTCTGTACCGATCGAAAAGTTTTTCTAAGCCTTTTCTTGGCATTCCAATGCTATAAAAACCTCAATGACTCTTCTCTGGAGTCCAAAAAATTATTTTATGAATTTTCTCCCGGGTTTAGGGCCTTTAGCTGCAAAGACCGCAACTTCCCACTAGGTTACCCATCGCTAGGGCACCGGCTCATTTAACTTGGTTGTATTTTATTTTTAAAATTTTTTCTATATTTTTCTTATTAATATTTGAGTTAATTATGGCTCCTCACTTTAGTCTAAATATTTTTTCAGTCGTTCTAACTATCCGGACCGACACCGGTCACCTGAACAGTAAAATATACGGAATTGCTACAGTGAGGGTGTTACAACAGTAGCTGCCATTCAAAATAAACCAAAACCTTCAGTTAAATCTACCAGCTACAATTACCTACCCTTTTCTCATATTACTAGCCAAATCCAAACCAATAGACCCATAAAAACAACAACTTCTACTTCTAAAGAACAACCAAAACTGTTACCACTACCTTCATTACCTAAACCACCCGCTGTACCTGTCAAAAACTCAAAAATTACTGATAAAGACATGGATGAAAGAAGGGCAAAGGGGTTGTGCTTTTGGTGTGAGGAAAAATATACAACTGCTCATAAATGTAAGAAAAAACAAGCATATGTGATGCAATTAATTACAAAAGAGAATAAAGAAGATGAGGAAACTGAGGATAAGGGAATTGAAGGTGAAATGCTGTCAGATATGCAATTATCTCTCAATGCCATATGGGGAACACATGGAGCCCAGACTATGAGAATAAAAGGGAAGTGTGGGAAAAGAATATTGCATATTCTAGTGGATATAGGAAGTACTCATAATTTTTTGAGTACGAAAATGGCTTCTAAAACTCCACCTAAGTAGTTTGCACTTAGCCAGTCCCAAGCTTGGATAAAGGAGGAGGGTTGCGGTAGGTAACAACCAGCGAAAAATTTTTGTCATACCTTATGATATGGATTCAAATGATATAAACGTTGGGGCTTCCTCTACTTAAGACGCGCTATATCAGAGCTCGGGTGTAGTGAGAAATATACAAGGGTGTAGGGTGTTCACCGAAAGCGATGCGCCATGCCGGCGCTCGGGTGTGGTGTTAACTGAGCAAGGGTTCCCACATCATGGACGGGTGTAGGTAAAGAAGTTAGTCCATAGGACAGATAGTAGAATAGATAGTGGAATAGAACACAAGATAGACATAGAAAACAATAGAAGATATCATAGAAGGAGACCAATTAGGAAGGAACAGGATAGGAGGAGGATCAGGGTTGGTACTTGGAATATTGGATCACTTACAGGAAAATTAATAGAGCTTGTGGATACCTTGGAAAGGAGAAGGGTGAATATTGCTTGCATTCAGAAGACTAAATGGGTAGGAGAGAAAAGCAAGAAAGTTGGTAATTCAGGGTACAAACTTTGGTTTACCGGAAAGGAGAGAAACAAGAACGGAGTGGGCATAATCATAGACAGGACATTGAAAGGCGTTATAATAGCTATGAAAAGAGTAGGAGATAGAATTATACTAGTAAAGCTAGTACTAGAAGGAGAAATAATAAATATAGTTAGTGCTCATGCCCCACAAATAGGACTAGATAGTGAGAGTAAACAAAGGTTTTGGGAATATATGAATGATTTAATGCAAAGCATACTGAATGAAGAGAATGTTTTCATTGGTGGAGATTTGAATGGACATGTAGGAAGTGATAGACAAGGTTATGAGAATGTTCATGGAGGTTTTGGTTTTGGCAGTCAAAATGAAGAGGAAAAAAACATCCTGGATTTTGCTATGGCATAAGACCTAATACTAGTAAATACCTACTTTATAAAAAGAGAGTCACATTTAGTGACTTTCAAAAGTGGGTAACATAGAAGCCAAATCGACTTTCTCTTAACCAAGAAGACAAATAGAGCTCTATGCAAGGATTGCAAGGTCATTCCAAGAGAGGCTTTAACAAGTCAACATCGGTTAGTGGTCTTGGATGTTAAGTTTAGGAAAAATTCAAGTAAGGTCAGAAGAAATAGTGTAGCTCGAACAAAGTGGTGGGAGTTCAAAGGAGTAAAGCAAGTGAAGTTCTAAAATGAGCTTCTCGAGTCCAAAGCATGGAAGCTGAATATGAAGGCCAATGATAGGTGGATACAGATGGCATCAAAGATTAGAGAAGTAGCTAGAAAAGTACTTAGAGAGTCTAAAGGACATGGACCACCCTTAAAAGAGATATGGTGGTGGAATGAGAAGTACAAAAGGCGGTGAAGAGAAAAAGAGAATGGTATAAGAAATTACCTAAATGTGATAATAATGAGGCATATGAACAATACAAGATAGCAAAGAAAGAAGCAAAAAAAGCAGCTAGCCAAGCAAAAGCATAGGCCTTTGAAAAGTTATATGAGAAACTTAGAACTAAAGAAGGGGAGAAAGATATTTATAGATTAGCAAGGAGGAGAGAAAGGAAATGTCAAGATCTCAATCAAGTTAGGTGCATTAAGGATAAAGAAGGAAAAGTGTTGGTGAAAGATGAGGACATTAAAGAAAGATGGAGAAATTATTTTAATGATCTTTTTAATAATAGTCAAAATGGTAATAGCATGAATATCGACTATAGAACAATAGAAAAGAATGTGAATTATACTAGAAGGATTAGATCTTTAGAAGTAAAGGAAGCACTTAAGAGAATGAAAGTGGGTAAAGCCTGTGGACTCGATGGAATACCAATTGAAGTGTGGAAGTGTTTGGGAGATATGGGAGTGGCATGGTTAACTAAATTATTTAATAAGATTCTAAACTCAAAGAAAATGCCTGATGAATGGAGGAGGAATATTTTAGTACCTATTTTTAAAAATAAGGGAGACATACAGAGTTGCTCAAACTATAGGGGAATTAAACTCATGAGCCATACTATGAAGTTGTGGGAGAGAGTTGTGGAGCATCAACTACGTTATGATACTTCTATCTCTCTCAATCAATTTGGCTTCATGCCCGATCGTTCAACTATGGAAGTGATCTTTCTTATTAGAAGCTTGATGGAGAAATATAAAAATATGAAGAAAGATCTATACATGGTTTTTATTGATTTAGATAAGGCTTATGATAGTGTTCCAAGAGATGTCTTATGAAGTGTGTTAGAATAAAAGAGGGTATCTATTAGGTATATACAAGTATTGAAAGTTATGTATGAAGGAGCAACTATTCGGCCCAGAGCGGACAATATCACTAGTGGGCCAGGCCATTACATTTGTGGTATCAGAGCGGCTCCGCGTGCAACCTTGAACGATGGTGGGGCAAACCTCAGCGAGGACGCTGAGTCCCATAAGGGGGGTGGATTGTAACACCCTAGGCAAATCCCACATCGGCAAAACACGGGAGAGATGCTGGGTTTATAAGATGGCGGTTCGTAACCCCTAGTGACGCGTTTTAAAACCGTGAGGGCTTTAGTCCAGAGCGGACAATATCACTAGTGGGCCGAGCCATTACATTTGATATTGTAACACCCTAGGCAAATCCCACATCGGCAAAACACGGGAGAGATGCTGGGTTTATAAAATGGCGGTTCGTAACCCCTAGTAACGCGTTTTAAAACCGTGAGGGCTTTAGTCCAGAGCGGACAATATCACTAGTGGGCCGAGCCATTACATTTGTGGTATCAGAGCCGCTCCGCGTGCAACCTTGAGGGATGGTGGGGCAAACCTCAGCAAGGACGCTGAGTCCCATAACGGGGGTGGATTGTAACACCCTAGGCAAATCCCACATCGGCAAAACACGGGAGAGATGCTGGGTTTATAAGTTGGTTGTTCGTAACCCCTATTGACGCGTTTTAAAACCGTGAGGGCTTCAGCCCAGAGCGGACAATATCACTAGTGAGCCGGGCCATTACATTTGTTATTGTAACACCCTAGGCAAATCCCACATCGGCAAAACACGAGAGAGATGCTGGGTTTATAAGTTGGTGGTTAGTAACCCCTATTGACGCGTTTTAAAACCGTGAGGGCTTCGGCCCAAAGCGGACAATATCACTAGTGGGTCGAGCCATTACATTTGTGGTATCAGAGCTGCTCCGCGTGCAACCTTGAATGATGGTGGGGCAAATCTCAGCGAGGACGCTGAGTCCCATAAGGGGGGTGGATTGTAACACCCTAGGCAAATCCCACATCGACAAAATACGGGAGAGATGCTGGGTTTATAAGATGGAGGTTCCTAACCCCTATTGACGAGTTTTAAAACCGTGAGGGCTTCGACCCAGAGCGGACAATATCACTAGTGGGCTGGGCCATTACATTTGATATTGTGGCTCGGCCCACTAGTGATATTGTCCGCTCTGGGTCGAAGCCCTCACGGTTTTAAAACGCGTCAATAGGGGTTAGGAACCTCCATCTTATAAACCCAGCATCTCTCTCGTGTTTTGTCGATGTGGGATTTGCCTAGGGTGTTACAACGCTGAGGTTTTCCCCACCATCATTCAAGGTTGTACGCGGAGCAGCTCTGATACCATAAATGTAACGGCTCGACCCACTAGTGATATTGTCTGCTCTGGGCCGAAGCCCTCACGGTTTTAAAACGCGTCAATAGGGGTTACGAACCATCAACTTATAAACCCAGCATCTCTCTCGTGTTTTGCCGATGTGGGATTTGCCTAGGGTGTTAGCGTCCTCGCTGAGGTTTGCCCCACCATCGTTCAAGGTTGCACGCAGAGCAGCTCTGATACCACAAATGTAACGGCTCGGCCCACTAGTGATATTGTCCGCTCTGGGCCGAAGCCCTCACGGTTTTAAAACGCGTCAATAGGGGTTACGAACCATCAACTTATAAACCCAGCATCTCTCCCGTGTTTTGTCGATGTGGGATTTGCCTAGGGTGTTACAATATTGTAACACCCTAGGCAAATCCCACATCGACATTATAACACCCTAGGCAAATCCCACATCGGCAAAACACGGGAGAGATGCTGGATTTATAAGTTGATGGTTCGTAACGGGAGAGATGCTGGATTTATAAGTTGATGGTTCGTAACCCCTAGTGACGCATTTTAAAACCGTGAGGGCTTCAGCCCAGAGCGGATAATATCACTAGTGGGCCGGGCCATTACATTTGTGGTATCAGAGCGGCTCCGCGTGCAACCTTGAACGATGGTGGGGCAAACCTCAGCGAGGACGCTGAGTCCCATAAGGGGAGTGGATTGTAACACCCTAGGCAAATCCCACATCGACAAAACACGGGAGAGATGCTGGGTTTATAAGTTAGTGGTTCGTAACCCCTATTGACGCGTTTTAAAACCGTGAGGGCTTCGGCCCAGAGCGGACAATATCACTAGTGGGCCGGGCCATTACATTTGAGGGCTTTGGCCCAGAGCGGACAATATCACTAGTGGGCCGGGCCATTACATTTGACCAAATGTAATAGCCCGGCCCACTAGTCAAATGTAATGGCCCGGCCCACTAGTGATATTGTCCGCTCTGGGCCGAAGCCCTCACCGTTTTAAAACGCGTCAATAGGGGTTACGAACCACCAACTTATAAACCCAGCATCTCTCCCGTGTTTTGTCGATGTGGGATTTGCCTAGGGTGTTACAATCCACCCCCTTATGAGACTCGGCCCTCACGAGGTTTGCCCCACCATCGCTCAAGGTTGCACGCGAGCCGCCCGATACCACAAATGTAATGGCCCTACCACTAGTGATATTGTCCGCTCGGGCCAAGCCCTCACGCTTTTAAAACGCGTCACTAGGGGTTACGAACCACCAACTTATAAATCCAAAGATCTCTCGTGTTTTGCCGATGTGGATTTGCCTAGGGTGTTACAATCCACCCCTTATGGGACTCGGTCCTCACGAGGTTTGCCCCACCATCGTTCAAGGTTGCACGCGGAGCAGCTCTAATACCACAAATGTAATGGCCCGGCCCACTAGTGATATTGTCCGCTCTAGGCCGAAGCCCTTACGGTTTTAAAACGCGTCACTAGGGGTTACGAACCACCAACTTATAAACCTAGTATCTCTTCTGTTTTTGTCGATGTGGGATTTGCCTAGGGTGTTACAATCCACCCCCCTTATGGGACTCAGCGTCCTCGCTAAGGTTTGCCCCACCATCATTCAAGGTGGTGGTTTAGGCGGTATCAAAGCAGAGGTTTAGGCGGTCCTAAACCTAGATAGATAAAAAGAAATAGTTGCATCACATGCATGGGCCTTTAAATAGAGTCGAGGTGACACTATTGTAGATCTGTTCGTTGTCTGTTTTATAGGATCGATGACATCTGATCCTTCAGAGTACAGACCTCCAAGACCGATATAGGAGGAAGTAGAGAGTCACACACCTGCACCTACGTTTAATTAGGGGCGTAGTAGCAGTAAAGCAGAACCATCGTTGGGTACTTTAGTAAGGACACAGCAAGCCTTCCTAGAGCAAATGACTCAATTGCTCTGTCAGGTCACCAGAGCTATGCCACCACCTCCCCAGCCAGTATATAGGACCCCAGTAGAGAGAGTTAGAAATGATGAGCGATTCAGAGGGACAGCAACAAGAAGAGAGGGTCCGGACTGCCATCCAAATAGCTTGCTACAGAGAGCAAGAGACCCAGGGGGTCTGAGGGTCAGATTCAGAGCAGAGAACAGAGGCAGAGGTTCCAATTTACCCCGAGAAGAGGAGGTCAAACGGGTGTATCAATTGGCAAATCTGCGGGTCCTATAGCACGGAGATCAATCCCGATGCCAGTTTGTACACATTATAGGAAGAACCACAGAGGAAAGTGTAGATTACTAACGGGTGGATGTTTCAGATGTGGGTACATAGAGCATTTTTTTTTTTTTGAGAGATTGCCCATGGAGGAGTGCTCCCACAGCTCCACCACAGACTCAGAAGTCCGCCTGACAAAGATGAGGGGTAGAAGACCGATGAGACCAGAGGTAGCTGGTATATCACAAAGAGCTTCTAAGACTATAGAACACCCCGAGGCTGAAGTAGCATCCCGCGTGTACGCTATGGCTCGAGAGGAGCCAAATCCGGTAGATGTTATCAGAGGTACATTTCCTAATTATAATACCTTTAAGTATGTATTGATAGACCCTAACTATGTTCACCCCTATATATGCATTGTACCTCCTGTTGAAAGAGGATACCGATAGATGGGTCAGAAGATGACATACTTGTCACCAATCCTTTAGGTCACCAGGTGATTGTAGATTCTCAACCGAAAAGAATCGTATCAAAGATAATAGATGGAAATGAGAAGGAGGCTGTATATGAGATGAAAGAAGATGAGTACAGAACTGGTTGAAAAAAAAAAGAGAAAGAGTTAGTCTATTGGGATATACCGTGGTGACTATGCAATGCTCTTGATGTTTGTCAGAAGTCAGACATGCTGATCTGACTTGGGACCACTGTGTAGAGCTACGTATTTCCAATAGTAAATCAAGATAAGGATAAGATTGTAGAACTAGGATTAATAAGACAGACTAAAGAAAAAGTAAAGTATTATAACACAAAAAGGTGAAAAGACAAGGAGATAGCGGTCCCTCGATTAATTACACTGTGTAAATTTCGAGGACGAAATTTTATTTAGAGGGGAAGAATTGTAACACCCTAGGCAAATCCCACATCATCAAAACACGGGAGAGATACTGGGTTTATAAGTTGGTGGTTCGTAACCCCTAGTGACGCGTTTTAAAACCGTGAGGGCTTCGGCCTAGAGCGGACAATATCACTAGTGGGCCGGGCCGTTACATTTGTGGTATCAGAGCCGCTCCGCGTGCAACCTTGAACAATGGTGGGGCAAACCTCAGTGAGGACGCTGAGTCCCATAAGGGGGGTGGATTGTAACACCCTAGGCAAATCCCACATCGATAAAACATGGGAGAGATGCTGGGTTTATAAGTTGTTGGTTCGTAACTAGTAGTGACGCGTTTTAAAACCGTGAGGGCTTCGGCTCAGAGCGGACAATATCACTAGTGGGCCGGGCCATTACATTTGTGGTATCAGAGCCGCTCCGCGTGTAACCTTGAACGATGGTGGGGCAAACCTCAGCGAGGACGCTGAGTCCCATAAGGGGGGTGGATTGTAACACCCTAGGCAAATCCCACATCGACAAAACACGGGAGAGATGCTGGGTTTATAAGTTGGTGGTTCGCAACCCCTAGTGATGCGTTTTAAAACAGTGAGGGCTTCGGCCTAGAGCGGACAATATCACTAGTGGGCCGGGCCATTACATTTGATTGTAACACCCTAGGCAAATCCCACATCGACAAAACACGGGAGAGATGCTGGGTTTATAAGATGGAGGTTCCTAACCCCTATTGACGCGTTTTAAAATCGTGAGGGCTTCAGCCCAGAGCGGACAATATCACTAGTGGGCCGGGCCATTACATTTGTGGTATCAGAGCCGCTCCGCGTGCAACCTTGAATGATGGTGGGGCAAACCTCAGCGAGGACGCTGAGTCCCATAAGGGGGGTGGATTGTAACACCCTAGGCAAATCCCACATCGACAAAACACGGGAGAGATGCTGGGTTTATAAGATGGAGGTTCCTAACCCCTATTGACGCGTTTTAAAACCGTGAGGGCTTCAGCCCAGAGCGGATAATATCACTAGTGGGTCACAGCCATTACATTTGCTGTGCACACAGTGGGAGGGGACACAAGAGATTTTTTGATCTCAATTGGATTACGTCATGAATCAGCTATAAGCCCTTACCTTTTTATATTAGTTTTAGACGAATTGATGAAACATGTACAAGAGAGTATTCCTTGGTGCATGATGTTTGCGGATGATATTGTTCTGATAGATGAGACACGAGAAGGAGTCAATAGAAAGCTAGAGCTTTGGAGAAGTACTCTAGAGTCAAAGGGCTTTAAGTTAAGTAGAACGAAGACAGAATACATGTATTGCAAGTTCAATGAAGGCCAAACTGGTATTAGGGAAGGAGTTAGTTTGGATGGAGTGGTACTGTCCCAAAGTAATCACTTTAAATATCTCAGCTCAGTCCTTCAAGTAGATGGGGGATGTGACGAGGATGTTAGTCATAGGATTAAAGTCAGATGGTTGAAGTGGAGACGTGCCACGGGAGTTTCATGTGATCGCAAGATTCCCAATAAGTTGAAAGGAAAATTTTACCGTACAGACATATGACCGGCTATGTTATATGGTAGTGAGTGTTGAACACTGAAGGAGTCGTATGCATCTAAGATAAGAGTTGCAGATATGAGAATGCTAAGGTGGATGAGTGGCCATACTAGACTAGATAAAGTTCATAATGAGAGTATTAGAGAAAAGGTAGGAGTGGTGCCAATTGAGGATAAGTTGAGAGAAGGGAGATTGAGGTAGCTTGGTTATGTGAAGCGTAGACATACGGAGGCTCCAGTTAGACAAGTAGAGCACATTAGGTTAGAGGATAGAAAGAAAAAAAGGGATAGACCTAAATTGACTTGAAGGAAAGTAGTACAACATGACCTAGAAGCATTACACATTTCTGAGGATTTAACTCAAAATCGTTTAGAGTAGAGAAAGCGAATCCATATAGCTGACCCCAAAATTTTGGGATAAAGGCTTAGTTGAGTTGAGTTAAGTTGAGTTGAAAATGGCTTCTAAGCTTAAGTGTGAATTGCAAAAAGCTACTGGAGTATCAGTTGAAGTGGCTAATGGGCAACAACTACAATGTGAGAGCTTCTGTAAGAATTTTACATGGAGCATGCAAGGTTTAGAATTTCATGCAGAACTATATGTTCTTGCTTTGGATAACTATGACCTAATCTTGGGGGCTCAGTGGCTTTCCACTTTAGGGGAGATATTATGGAATTTTCAGACTATGATGATGACTTTTAAAACGGAATCTATGCTTTGTGTGTTGCAGGGAGAAACTAAAAAGAGACTTCCAAAAGAGCTTAATAGCTTGATGACTTGCCTTAATGATGATGGATTATTTCACGCAGAAGGGCGTGAAGCTACTGCCTATTTGTATTCAGTAGTAGGTCCGCAGGAGCAAGTCGAATTAGAGCAGCAGCAGAAATCTTGGCCTGATTCAAATAATCTCTTATTGGCTTATAATGATTTGTTTCAGGAGCCAAAGACCTTGCCCCCAAAACATGTCCATGATCACAGAATTGCTCTCAAAGCAGGATCTTCACCAATTAACATCAGACCATATAAATATGCAGGTGAGCAGAAAGATGCAATTGAAGACATGATTGCAAATATGTTAAAAGCTAGAGTGATAAGGAACAGTACTAGCCCTTATGCAAGTCCAATTGTGCTTGTAAAGAAAAAAGACAACACCTGGAGACTATGTGCTGATTATAGAGCACTTAACCATGCTACTGTGAAAGACAAATTCCTAAACTTGTGATAGAAGAGTTGCTTGATGAACTGGGGCATGCCATTATATTTTCTAAAATCAACTTGCATTCTAGATATTAGCAAATCAAGATGCATGAGGAAGACATTCCTAAGACAGCTTTCAAGACTCATGAGGGACATTATGAATTCCTAGTTATGCCTTTTGGCTTAACTAATGCCCTTGCAACCTTCCAAAGTCTCATGAATTCAGTTTTTAAGCCATTTTTGAGGAAATTATTTTAGTTTTTTTTTTATGATATTCTAATATATAGTGAGAATAAAGAGCAGCACCTCATTCATTTGCAACAGGTCCTGCAAGCTATGAGGGATCACCAATTGTTAGCCAGAAGGAGTAAGTGTTTTTTTGGCTTTCCATCAGTGGAGTATTTGGGACATGTTATCTCGGAAAAAGGGGTTCAAACTGATCCATCTAAAATTGAAGTGGTGAGATAGTGGCCTAGACCTACCACTCCAAAGCAATTAAGGAGCTTTCGAGGGCTCACAAGGTATTACAGATGTTTTGTTAAAGGCTATGGAGCTCTTGCTAGGCCTTTAATTGAATTACTCAAGACAAATGGGTTCCATTGGTCAAACGAAGCTCAACAGGCCTTTGAGTCTCTTAAATTAGCTGTAACTTCTGCTCATGTTCTCACATTACTAGATTTCTCTAAAGAGTCTGTCATTGAAACAAATGCTTCAAATATTGGTATTGGGGCCATATTAATGCAATCTGGACATCCGGTAGCTTTTATTAGTAAGGCTTTATCCCTCAAGCATCAGTCTCTTTCTACATATGAGAAAGAACTACTTGTAATCTCATTTGCTGTTAAAAAATGTAATCATTACTTGCAAACAAAGCATTTTACTATCTTAACTGACCATCACAGCCTAAAATACCTTTTGGATGAGAAACTTACAACCCCCATTCAGCAAGCTTGGATGGCGAAGCTTATGCATTTTGATTATGATATCAAATATAAGAAGGGTTCTGAAAATGCAGTAGCTGATGCTTTGTCAAGATCACCACTACTGGAATTGAATGTCTTGTCTTCTACATTGCTTCCTTCATCATTATATGGACAAATTGTAGAAACTTGGGGTAGTGATTCTAATTGCCAACATCTTATAAATGATAAGAAACGTGATTCTACTTCTCATCCATCTTTTCAGTGGCATAATCAACAATTGAGGAGAAAAGGGAAATTAGTGGTGGGTTATAATCATGAATTAAAGCAACAATTATTGGCTGTATTCTATGATTCTGCTACTGGAGGGCACTCGGGTGTGACGGCTACTTTAAAAAAAATATCTTCTCTTGTTTATTGGCCTGGGTTACATTGATATGTGAGACAATATGTTAGGAATTGTTTTGTCTATCAAAGATGCAAACTAGAGTTGATTGTGACGCCAGGTTTACTGCAGCCCTTGCCTGTCCCTACCACATTATTCTCTGACATAACCATGGATTTTATTGAATGCCTTCCTCGATCTCGTGGTATGACAGTCATTATGGTTGTAGTAGATAGATTATCCAAATTTGCCCACTTTATTAGCCTCCATCACCCTTTTACTGCTAAGACAGTAGCTATAGCTTTCCTAGATTCTGTATTCAAGATGCACGGACTACCTCAAACAATTGTGAGTGATAGGGATATAATTTTTTTGAGTGCATTTTGAAAGGAATTATTTGCTCTTCAAGGGGTTCAATTAAAACTATCCACTGCATACCACCCACAAATGGATGGGCAGTCTAAAGTGGTAAATAGTGCCTTTAGAGTTACCTCAAGTGTATGATAGGAGATTTGTCACACTCGTGGGCTCAATGGTTACCCTTGGCTCAATTCTGGTACAATACTTCACGTCACTTCACTATTCGTATGTCTCCATTTGAGGCCCTTTATGGAATTCCACCTCCTATACACCTACCTTATTTTCCAGGTGATTCAAAAATTGCTACAGTAGACATTTTTTTAAGGGATCGAGAAAATGCTTTATCCATTCTAAAGTTTCATTTGGATAAAGCTAGGCATCTAATGAAAACTCAAGCTAATAAGGGTCGAGTAAATAGAGAACTTACAGTGGGAGATTGGGTATTTCTTAAATTGCAGCTTTATAGACAACTTTCTATTCGAAAGGGATATCATAAGTTCCAACCAAAGTATTTTGGGCCATTCCAGATCACGGATCGAATTGGTGCAGTTACCTACCATCTCAATTTTCCTTCTGATGCTCAAATCCACAATGTCTTCCATGTTTCTCAACTTAAACATACATCAGCACCTGTGACTGCTACTCCTCCCTTACCACCTGTGTCTCACATCCAAGATGCTTATCCATAAGCTATTTTGGATCGTCGCATGGTGAAGAGGCATAATGTAGCTGCCACTCAACTCTTAATCCATTGGCGAGGTCTTTCCCCTGCTGATGCTTCGTGGGAGTATGCTGATGAGTTACAGGCAAGATTTCCTACATTCCTTGAGGACGAGGAATCTGATGGGAAGGGTGGTTGATATAAGAAAAATAGCAACAATAGTAAAACGCTGCGTGGGGATTAAGTAGTGGGCAAGAGAAAGAATCGTTATTTGTTGAATAACAGAATAGTTGAGATTGCTAAGCTGAGCTGTTGTGTACAGAAACGTGGCAAGTATTGCGAAGATCCCGCGGATGATCAGGTGAGCCTCATGGGAGAACTGAGAAGTAGTTATTTTTATTGAATGGTCTATAAATAAGATGTAATTGATGAGATGTACTCATTCTTAATTCAAATGAAGTGTGATTCTGCTTCTTCTCTCTGCTCTTAATCTGTCTCTCTTAGTTCAGTAAAATTTTTCTATTAGCTGCATATAAAATTCAGATTTTTCAACCGAGTTTCCAATGTTATTCGGCCTTGCAGGCTGTTTCATCCTTCAGGTTCATTTGTTGGCATGGCTATTGGCTAGCTACAAACTATGGCGGAATTTGTGCCGGTACAGGTTACATCGATCATTCTTCCACGCTTTTATTTTTTCACGATGATTCTTACGCAATCGAGGCAGCGCAGACTGCAAATGTATTTATAAATGTCCGTAATACTCGCTCAAACACGAGCAGATTTACGAAATGCCTTCCTTCCCGTGAAAAGTACATACATTTTTTGAATCACACTTTCGAAGGAATTGAGCAGTTGAGTACAGCAACAGCAATGACGTTATGAATGGTGAAGATAGAGATATATACATATACTCAACTGCTCAATTCTATATATATATATATATTTGAAACATATATGGTAAAGATAGATTGTATCAGACTTTTGAATTTTGACGACCCCAATTTGCCTATCCTTAATTCCCTGCAACTTTACAAATGCTAGTGTTAACATATGGAATGGGACTGATCACTTCTATTTACCACGAAATATAGAGAAAACAAGATTTTGCCAACTCCAGCGCTTTCTCCAAAATTAAGGGCTTCCTCACTGCTACATATTATTAGATTGATTCAAATTGAGAACACCACAGCAAAAGCAAGTGCAGAGACCACAAAAAGAAACAAATTTGGCATTTGATCATATGTGTTAACACATATAACATCAATCTGTTCTTACATTGTCCTCCATACGTTCCCCAGTTTTTGGTGTTGATTTTTTATGAAACAAAAGGCTGAGCTGATCCACAAAGAGCAGATTTTTTATTTGCTCCAACTGTTGCCACTCTTTCTCCATCAACAAATCCATCTCCTCAAAACGAACAATCTTATCTTGGATCTCTTTCATCTGACACAAAAACAAAAAAAAAGGAAAACACTTCTTGTTATTGTGATCAATGACCATTTATCAGTACTAGTGAGAGTCTTTAGTTATGCAATGCACCTGCACTTCTATAATCCTGGAAATTGCTTTCTCCGCATCTTGCTGTTCCTTCTCAGGCAGTGGATTAGCATCCAAGGAAGCTCTTTCCAATGCATTTACATTAGATCCAACACCAGCACCTGCACCAAGCAAAAGCCAAATTCATTTACATTAGATCCATCACTAAAGACTTACTGCAGCACCTCTTACAGAGGGATCATATGAAAATATATACTAAAACCACCCCTTGGAACAAAAAAATAAAAAAACACGGGAGAGAACTTTATCTCGCAATTTTCCCAATACTCCTCAATATGCCTTTGTTCTTCAAGGAGAAATCCCAAATCTCAACTGATCAAAACCCAGCTAGACAAATTGCACAAATTTGTTCTGGATCAGTGTTCCTATTCAATACGTAGCAAGAAGCCAATTATACCTTGTTGTCTTGCATTACTGAAAAGAGATCCAACACCACCTTTACTGGTCACATATTCAACCTCAGTCAGAGCTGCTACAGCTGCTTGAGCAGCAGCTTCTGCAACCTCTGTACCCACTAGAGCTGATAGAAATGCAGCCTGAGAAAATTTCAAATGAAAATATTAACCTCTGTTTAAACTAGGATAACAACAAAAGCACAACAGACTATTTTTAACCCTTATATGCTTGCACCCAGCAGATTTAATATTAGCACAGATCATAATTAATGATAACGATTTCTTGAAAGGCAAACAAACTGAAGATCAAATGATTCTCAAACTTTATCAACCTGAGAACCAGATTAATGAGCTAAACCTCAGTTAATTTTTATAGAAGTAGAATGAATGAAGAATTAGAACATTTTTCTACTCATCTACATACAAAAAATCAAACAAAATGAATAAAAAGATTAAAAGCATAATGAAGAGTATGAAAGATGGGACAACACAAGGACTACTGTTTATGCAGCTCCTGGAAATGTTATTGAAAAGCCAATCTACTCATTTGATGGTCTGACCTGGGCAGAATTTATCAATAAGGAAGGTGACAGATTCTGCTAAATTCACTCAATCAATCAGTTACTCAAAAGGGTTAAAGGAAGAATGATTCACCAATTTAAGCAGTTCAACACATACACTTCTGAATCTTCAAATGCCACATATTTTAAGTTCTACTTTTGTATTTTCATTGTAGCTACAATACTGTTTTTAGTTAAACCAGTAACAAACCCACCGCTTAAAAAAAACACAATACAAACACACACACACACACACACACACAAAGAATAGCAAGAAAAAAAAAAAAAAAAAAAAAAAACCTTTCTTCTATTTTTCAACTTTGAAATGACCCAAAAACAATACCTGGGCCATTATTGGATTGCTTGCATCTGCAAGAGGCGTGAGATGCATCCTTTTATTTGCAGACGGGGAGCCAATACTCTCTGATCCGCACTCCGAATAAGTGCAGTCCTTTATTTTGTGATGCTTGTTATCAAGTTCTCCCAAGTTTGCATAACCCGCAAATTCTTCCCCAAAAGGAAGCTTGATGAAATGAGAAACACAGTCCTTTTCACTTCTACCAGGAACATGTAGTGCAACCTTCTTCCAGTCATCACCATAATGTGCAACGGCTTCCAAAAGTTGCAATGTCTCCTTCTCTGTCCACTCCGTCCTTATCTCTTCGCTGATCTCAACCCTCCTGAAATCGGAAGAACTGACACCAACGCGATAGTTACCACGCACATAGCATCGGGCGCATAGGGTCAAGTCATACTGCACCGATGAACGAAGATTACAAAGTTTGGAAAATCAATAACCTAATATCAAACAATAATATAAGTTCCCTGAAGCAGCCCAAAGCTTGAAATTTCAAACTCCAACACAGGTATAAGTTTACAAGCGCTGGGACATGGGGTGAAGGTTTATGATGAAAACACACACAGACAAACACAGAAGTATACAAATATCCGAAGGTGTACAAACAGATTCCACCAAATTAAGTAATGATTTTACAAACGTACAATTCCAAAACTTTAAATTCTTGACTTCCCTTTTAGGAAGGGTTTGCAGCAGAGGAAAAACAAATTTAGTCAGATAGAAGAGCATACCTTGTCACAAACAAAGCAAGCAATGGTGCAAACAGATTGGCAACCACTACACAATCTCTTGGAAGTGTCCCTCTTGGGAGGAGTAGAATCAGCAGAAGTGCCACCATCAGCACCACTCTGCGAAGTAGACTTACTGTCCTTGTCTTCCCACTTCAAGGGCTTGTTTAAAGCGGAAGGCGAATAGTTAATCAAACCCCAAGCCTCCAGGAAGTCGAAAACCCTGCGAATGGAGCCCACGTCACCCACAAGCGTTTTCCTGACCTCCGTGAAGGTGATCTTGCCAGAAGGATTCCGCCTAAAATACTTGATGATGGAGTTCCTGTAGTACATGTAAACCCTAGGGTTCTTAGAAGGAGACCGCGAATCGAAGAATTCAGGGAGGAATCGGACCTCGCATTCGTGAATATTGTTCCACGAAAACCACCCTACAAAATCCACAAACTAAAGAACGTTAATTTAACTATTAAAAAGAAATAGAATCTAGGGATTTAGAGGTGACTTACTGGAGTAGCTAGGGATGTGGACAATGTCAGCGTCAGAAGAGGGGGGCACTAGCGGTGGACGGTGAGTAGCAGTGGAGGGCGTCGGAAACTCGGGCTTGAGGGAAGAGGGGGTGGTAGGAGCAAGGGAAGGTTGATGGAGCTTGGGCTTGAGGGATGGTGGGGTTGCGGTGGACGGGTCTATTAAGGATGATGGTGCTGACGCCATGTTTTAGGCTGAATTGAGGGGGAAGGTGAATGAGAAGGAGAAGGAGAAGGAGGGGGGAGGGAAGTTACAAAACCCAAGCCGCTCTCCTCACTCTCCTGAGGCCTGTGCGTGCCGAAACTGTTTTCGGCTCGGTCCGGAACCCATTACATATATGGACCTGTTAGCGGACAAGCTAGACAGACAAGGTCAGATATTATCGCATTAATATGGTGTATTTTTCGATTACTTGATTTCATTACAAGCTAAAATTATATGTTACACATTTTTTTTTAATGAAGGGTTAATTATAAAAATATATTTAATTAAAAATTTAAAATTTTTTATGTAAAAAATTTCTTATAATTTTTTTAAAAATTTTAAATATAAAATGAATATACTTTATTTAGTGTTATTTAAAGAAAATTTTTTTATTGAGTTAATAAATTTTTTATAATTATTTTATTAAAAAAATCATTTTATAAAAACTTTTTGAGGTGAGTTATAAATTTTATTATATTAATTATTTTATTTTTTTATCAAATTAATTTTACTTTATATGAAAACATGTATAGAAGATGCTTGTTGTGATATAATGAGATTTTTTTTATTTTATATTATTAATAATTAAAATTTAAAATTAATATATGAAAACATCTAATAATTTTAATTTTATTATAATTTATTAATAGTACTCCTATATTTGCACATTTGCGTTACTAATCCTTATGTAGGATTCGCATTTACAAAAAAAAAAAAAAAAGAGATTTTTTTTCTTGAAAAATGAAAGCTTAAGCTACATGAAATTTATTTCAAATTCAAAAGGCGTGTATCAAACATAGCATGAATTTAAATTTTTTTTAGTAATTTATATAAAATGACATTTTATATTTATTAAAAATTATAATTCAATTCTAACTATTTAAATATAATAATTTTTTGGATTTCGTTAACAAAAAAAATTCCATCTATGATTAAGGTTCAAATTAATTCTTGCTTTTTTTAATTGAATTTTGGTTTTTAATTGCTGAAAATTTCAATTCCAATTGCATTTATTGACTTTTTTTATGATGGAATTTAATATTTTTGAATTTTGTTGATTTAGTTGTTAATTTTTTCCGTAATTTTGAGGGGAAAAATGAGAAATTATATAATATAATTGTGATTCTATATACGATGACCTACATAGAATGATAAGTCAATAAAATTCATATAAACAGGCATAAGTGAATCCTATAATATTCAATTTTTTTCATGCGTTAAAGACATTTTTTTTTAAATAATAATTACATTTTATGCTTAAGTGTTATTCTCTAATTAGTTTCGACATTCCATATATTAATCTTAAATGAAATAGCAAAGTTACTATATAAGTACTCGAGAAAAAGAGGTAGTGCAGTGAAGATATCAAAATGAGAAAGAGGGAGAAACGGTATAGCAATATGAGAGAGAGAGAGAGAGAGAGAGAGAGAGATATGAAAGGATGGAGATAGATGAGGGTTGAAGAAGGGAGTAAAACGAAAAGATATAGGGTTATCACTAATGGTAATTTGTATATAATTTGGACCAAAGAATTATGTTGTTGATAAAATAGAATATGGGGATCTAACTGTTATTCTTTTAAATAATGAGTACCGAATTGTTATTTTTAACAAATCTTAGGTTTATATATATATATATATATAAATTAACCTAATTTTTCTTTGGAAGTTGAGAAATTATTTAATAGAGAAAATTACTATTTAATTTTTTTATTTTAATAAAATTTTAAAATTATTATTTAGTCTTTTTATTTTAACAAAATTAAAATTTTAATCTCTTTATTTTAAAAAATAATATTTAATTTTTTTATTTTTAATTCAAAAATTATTTATTCCCTCCAATTAACTTTTCTATTAATTAAGTTAATCAATTAAGAGGATAGTTATAAATAAAAATAATATAGTTAACGAATTCAAAATTACAAAAACTAAGTAGTTATATTATTTAAATTATAGTCAAGAATTGATGAATTGAGCTAGAAAAATAAAATTATTTTAAAATACTAGATGAACTAAATAATTTATAAATTAAAAAATAAAAAAGCTAAATAATATATTTTTTAAATAAATAGATTAAAAAATTACTTCACTAAAATATAAAAACTAAATAATAATCGTTTCCGATCCAAATTTTAGACTACAATGTGTACCATGAATAATTGCTCATGCACTATATTAGTAAACCAATAATTTCCTCCTCTAACTGTTACTTGGCCAAAATTGAAGCAATCCATTTAGGAACTTTCAAGTTCCAATTCATCCGGTTGTCAATAAATTCTAAAAATACCAATTTTATTTGCTGAAATTTCAAATTAGAATTCTATCAATTATGAGCCATAGGCCTCAAACAGAGATTTGAACCTTTTTGTAAGAAAAGAGTAACTCAAAGAAAGCTACACAGAAACAGAGGAGTATAAGCCGCCGCAATCACATAATGGCAGAGCTAAGAGGAAAAAGACAGCCCTTGATCATTCAAAACTATAAACAAGAAAAGAAACAAAAAGCAAGATCAATGACCTTACTCACCAACTCAACTAAACTCAACTCAACTGAGTCTTTATTCCAAAAATTTGAAATTAGCTGTATGAATTTTCTTTTTCCACTCTAAACGATTTTGGGTTAAATCCTCTAAAATGTGTAATGATTCTAGGCTATATTATACTGCTCACCTCCAGGTCAGTTTAGGTCTACCACTTCTTTTCTTTCTATCATCTAATTTAATATACTCTACTTGTCTAACTAGAGTCTCCATATATTTACGTTTCACATGACCAAACCAGCACAATTTCTCTTCTCTCAATTTATCCTCAATTGGTACCACTCTTACCTTTTCTCTAATACTCTCGTTACGGATTTTATCTAGTCTAGTATGACCACTAATCCACCTTAACATTCCCATCTCCGCAACTCTTATCTTAGACACATATAACTCATTCAGTGCCCAACACTCATTACCATATAACATGACCGATCGTATGGCTGTACGGTAAAATTTTTCTTTTAACTTATTGAGAATCTTGCGATCATATAAAATTCTCGTGACACATTTTCACTTCAACCATCCGGCTTTAATCCTCTGACTAACATTCTCCTCACATCCCCCATCTATTTAAAGGATTGAGTCGAGATATTTAAAGTGATTATTTTGGGACAGCACCACTCCATCCAAACTAACTCTTCCCTATCACCAGTTCCACCTTCACTGAATTTGCAATGCATATATTCTGTCTTCGTTTTCCTTAACTTAAAGCCCTTTAACTCTAGAGTACTTCTCCAAAGCTTTAACTTTCTACTTCTATTGACTCCTTCTCGCATCTCATTCACCAATGGATACTCTTGGTATAATCCAACTTGATAGAAAAATTTCTTATTTTCCCTCCCAGTATGCACAATAATAGTAAGAATAATGAACTTACACAGACAAAAATTCCAAAGCCAATTTAAGCTTTGCCCTTGGTGATTGGTGGGCCAAAATGCTGACATCAATACTTGGAAGCATCTAATAAGGAGATAGTACACAGGAAATTTTTTCTTTTCTTTTCAAATTAAATATAACTGAAGCTTACCTCATTCTTTGAGTTGGGCTTTTCATAATCTGTCCAAATAAACAAAGGAGTTGAGCGTTCAATGAGAAAGCCCTACTACTAATATGCACAAAACCCAAAAACATGATTTAAGTACAATGCAGGACTCCAACAAAAGGCACCAGAGACTAACCTCTACACCCAAATGCCGGGGCTAACGCTATAAAAGAATCATATTTTGATTCTAACCTTTTTTTTTTCTAAACACTGTTCTATTCCTATAATATGGCTGCCAGAAACCCATTCCAGCATCCATCAAATGCACTACCACCAGGTGCTCATCCTTAGCTCTGGTAGTATATGAAGTTTTTAATACACTAGGGTAAAGGAAGAAATGTTAACATCTTCAACATTCCTTCTCCATCATAGAGCGACACGGACATCTGACTTCTCTGGTGACAACGACTATGTATGACCTGCAAAGCATAAAACCTACAATTAATAATGGAAACATAATCCATAAATTTTATACAAAAATATATTTAGACCCATTTTTTTCCACAGAAGCCAAGTATAGTTGATTCCCCCACTATTCAATGATGATAAGATTCAAAACTAAAACCTAGGTCAACTCATGCTTTCAGAAAAAGGCTGCTTTCAAGAAGGATTCTATTACATTAATTTTGGTGGTAAATCTCAACAACAGTGCTTTGGAGGCACCATCTTCAAAATGAATAGAATCAGATTATCGTTCATATTAGCTTAAGCCATCATTTTATCCCTCAAGCTATTGATTTTACCTCTAGAATGCACAATAAATAGTTTGCAAGGCTAGATTCGAAGCCCGCCACTCAAGTAGCAGTTCCGCTGCTCGTAGTCCTGCTGCAATCTTAAGGATACCTGCAAAAATAACTGTTATAACAATCTGCCCCATAACACCAGTAGTAGCAACCTATGTTGGAAAACTTAGCATCATACACCAATAGAAGAACAATGCCACTCACCTTGATCAACCCCTCACCCAGCTGTTTGGTCAGAACCGCTACGCTGCATATACTGAGAAGAAGGAGCAGGAACTATAAACTGTGGTTGTGCTGGAACAGGTGCACCTATACCCGAAAAAACCAATGCACTCGCCTACTTAATTCTATTTGCATGGTACGTATTTTGATGCTATGACTGTTAGCAAAATTTTGTAACATTGTCCCTAAATGATCTAAGCTAGATTTACATCTTTTGCTTTCTCCCTTGACCCGTTGTTACTAAAATATAACTACTTATGCCCTTCCTCATGGCAA
Source organism: Hevea brasiliensis (assembly GCF_030052815.1). Taxonomy (NCBI): domain Eukaryota; kingdom Viridiplantae; phylum Streptophyta; class Magnoliopsida; order Malpighiales; family Euphorbiaceae; genus Hevea; species Hevea brasiliensis. Next base: position 22,619,150 of record NC_079504.1, read on the forward strand.
ATTGTATTTTTCAATTGCCTTCCACACCATTTTTCCATTTTAATCATCTCTCTTCACACCTTCCCTTTTCTCATACTTTACTAGTTTTATATTTTAATATGAATTATGTGATGTAAACTTGTCACACCAAGAGCAGCTCTAATATAGAACAGATAGATAAACCGAACATATTTCCCCTGTGCTTGGTTGACCTTTCAATGAAACATTTACCTGCAGGATATGGTGCTTGAATAGTGGGTACAGGTGAAGATGTTATTGCATTAACACTAGGTCCACCAAACTGCATAACATGATGACCTGGTATAGCATACCCCTGCATTGTTGTATAACCATGACCTCCGGGAAGGGTTTGACCCAACTGTCCATAAGGATAAATTGCTGTGTTGACTGTTCCAGGTACACCATATATCTGAAGGTACTGCTGACCCGCATAAGGGTTGTAGACACTCTACCAGTTGGATGAGAACAGATAATAATTGGAACCAAGTCAGCATTGTAGATTTACTACAGCATAATTGCAAGAAAATAAATAACAAATAAAATCTCATTGTTGCCATCATTTACCTGCGGGTAGACACACTCAGGTCCATATGCTGCATATCTGCATAAATAACAGAGTCATTGAGGATGTTGAAAAGATCAGCATACGGCAAGGATTTTGCAATATGTTATTAATAATCATAAGAGTCTAGAAGTTCAGTGAACTACATGCAGCATCAATCCCAAAAATGACCCATTTCAAGCATGTCCAAAAGATAAATCAAGACAAGTGATAAGCCCAAACAGAGGAAACTAAGAATTTTCAGGTCAATGTTTCTCCTCCTCTTTTAATTAAACGACAACTGTAATCTTGCCTGTTCAATAGAAAATGCGCTGGGGCACATATCCTCTGCAACTACCACTTTTTGCATTCCTGCAATTACCAATCGCATCATGTCACATCTCTGAAGTCCGGGCAAAATGAACCCTGATTTATGGGAAACTGACTAATCATTCCTAGATCAACCAAAAAATTCTAGCCGATATTTGATGATGTCATTGGCACATTCACGAATACCAATATATAAGGGGAGAGAGAGAGAGAGAGAGAGAGAGAGAGAGAGTAGTTGCAAAGGACATGTGCCCATCAAACTCAAATAAGGCCACAAGCTGGGATCTATATGGTATTGTTGTTAGAACTTTTATATATATATATATAAGCACAAACTTGAACATGTTGATTGGAGTCCATAACAATTAGTCTTAATGTAATTTCAAACTGTTAGAACTTTTATGAAACTGCATTTTGCAACATCTAAAAGAATGGTTTTTGAAATGGAATTTCAACCGGTATGCTAAACATGCAATTAACAGAATTGGTTCACAAGCAAATGCAACACCATAATGGGCATATTATAAGGCTACTCCAATGGATGACCATTAGTCTACAACTGAACAACCAAAACCTTAGGCAAGGCATGACCAGAAATATATCATTATTAAAAAAATAAATAAATAAAGCAAAGAGAACTAGATAGTGAAAATTTGGAGGGAAAAAATGGTAAACATGAGTCAATATTATATTCCACCAAAAATTAAAGTGGAATATCAGACTGGAATTATCATTTAATGATACTGAAGCATTATTAGTTAGCCATAGAACCCGTCAAATGTGTGATGTGACAAAGAATGCTCTAAAGACAAAACAATTTAGTCACTTCTACGTCAAGATACATAAAGGACACATGGGGGGAGGGGAAGAAACAACAAATTTAAGTGAGCATCACCTTACAACATATAGTCTAATAGTCGTACTTTTTTCCATCTAACACAAAACTCACCCATATGGATGATACATCAATCCTTGTTGGTAGCTGTAAGAAAGTGGTTGCGGGTAACCAAAATTTCCAACATATGTGCCCCGGGGGACACTTGCAATGTATGGGGTAGCTGGTCTCAAACGTCCTGTAATAAAACAAAGCGGTAAGAAAAACAGAGATAAGCATGGAAAAACCTGAGGACTGAATAATAAACAGGTGGAAATATAATGGATGTTTCGACCCATATGCAAGCAACTACAAGCATTGCAGCACAGGCACATCAAGTGTCAATACTCTATGCATATCAGCCTTTTACAAACTTCAAACGTTGAAATCAAGGATATTCAACATCTTGCGTTAAAAAAATGTTCAGCCTAATGAAATATATGGCCTAGTACCGAAGGCAAATCCTAGTAACCCCACGTAAGATTGAGGGTTCAGTTGGAAAAGGTACACTATATAATACCATAAGGCAGTGGAGGTCGAGGTCGCCCAAGTGAAGCCAAATTACAATTTGCCCGTCTACCATCAATAATTGGGGTAGGATCAGCACAGGCTCTCTTAGCAGCCTCTGGTTCCCGGAAAGTCACCTACACCCTCCACACAAATACAAACCAGAAGTCATTCGTCAGCCATTAAAGAAACCCATTAACATTACGAATAAGGATGCTATTGGCGTGCATTGGCTAGCACAAGCATAAGCATATAAAATAGTTGAAAAAATTTTACTTTAAGTAGGCATCTGAATCACTCGAATAAACTTTATGTATTATATATAGAGCAACTTATCGGACACTCTTGAATTGAAATGGATGCGAAAGATAACAGAACCCAGAAAATGAAAGTTAAAGAAAGAGTAAATACTCACAAAACCGTAACCTTTTGATCGGCCGGTATTCTTATCGGTGATGACAACGGCCTCGAGAATTTCTCCAAACTGCTCGAAATAACGGCCCATGGTCTCGCTCTGAGTCTCCCAAGCAAGCCCCCCAACGAAAACCTTGGTGTACGTGGTATTACCAAAAGAGGAATTCAAATATTGAAACCCTGAACTTGAACTCGATCCCGAGCTAGGACCTGGGATCGGTTGATGAGCCATGAATTGAAATGAAAACGAAAACGGAAATTCCTAGAGAAAATGAGAAAAAAAAAAAAGAGAGAGAGAGAGAGAGAGAAAGAAAAGAAAAGAGAACCTAGTTCAAATATGAAATTGGAATTGAAGTAGAAAAGAAGGAAGATTCCAGTATAAAAAGAAGGCAGTGATCAAATTGGAAAGGATTAAGTGATACTAAAGTCGACACAATAGACATTAAGATTAGGCCACATATTAAAAGAAAAACACTAGAATTAGAAGAAATATACTGAGAATCCATGGAATTTAAGAGGATCAAAACACAAGGTATGTTAATTTAGACAGCGAAATAAAACATGGGAACAGAGTGATGGGTATTCGAGCGGGGAAAAAAGGAAAATAAAGGGATTAAAAAAAACTAGAATTGAGGTGGGATGGGCCAAGAGAGGAGCGAGGTCGGTTGTGGAATAGGGATGGAACATAGAAGGGAAAGAGCAAGAGGTGGGCTTGGGTTAGTACGGGGAAAGTTAGTCAAGAAAGAAAAATCCTGGAGTAGTGAGTGATTATACAAAAATAGTAATAGCTGTATTAACAGTAATAGAGTGAGTTTTCCATTGATGTTATAGTTGTAGATGTAGGTGATGATGAAGAAGAAGAGAGGTGGGGAATGGGAGGGGGTGATGGGAAACAGGGAGAAGGGGAAGTCATCATTCGCACTGAAGAGAAAGAGAGCGAAAAGAAGAAAAAAGTTGGACCCTTTTGTCATCCAGGCTTCTCAAACAAAGCAGGACAGCTTGGAAGGGTTGCCTCTGTGGGTCCCGCTTCTCTCTCTAAACCTAGTTTTGTTCCCCGTACACTTGGAGGGCCAATGCGGTCTTTACACATCATGCCTCTCTCTATTATTATTATTATTATTATTATTATTTAGGTGTATATCACCAACCCTTCTGCTGCATCTTCTGCGGCTGGATCATTAACCTCCCAAGTTGATTCCTTAACTCTGAAGTCTTTTAGTTGGATGAAGATAAGCCTTATTATTATGCGTATCCCTTGTCAATGGGTCGATTCTGATTCGTGACCAAAGTTAGTCTTAAACTAAGCAGATGTGGATGGATTTGCACAAATTCGGTTCTATAAGTGAGACACTCTCACTCCAATGATTGATTTTTTTTTTTCTAAACATATAATAATTTCCATTGGATTCAATTATGGAGTCAAATAATTAATTTTAGTTCATTTTAATTTAAATTAAAAAAAAAACTCACAGTCCTTAGAAAAAATTTTAACTATAAATCAAAATAATTAAATAATTTTCACTTTTTATCTATAATTTAATTATATTAATTTTAATTTAAGTCTTATTGAACAATATATTTTATTGTAACTTTTAATTGCATAACGATCGAGGGAGTAATTTATAAAAAAATTTCTTTTAATTTTTAAAAGTTGAGAGTATATATTAATCATAATAAAAAAATTAATATCTATTAAAATAGTTAATAGTTATTAGGATAACTAATATTATTAAATAAATTCTTAATTATAAAATTTTATTACTTGTGACTTTGTCTTTGTGAATCCTCTCTTCTCTTTTTCTTATAAATTATATATATATATATTTTTAAAAATGTCATTATCATTGGTGCTAATTATAAATATGTTTCATATTAATATTAAATTAATGTTAAGATTTTTTAAAATATATTTATTAAAAATTATTAAAAATAAAATTAATATTTTAAAAAAAATATTATTTTTTTATTTCAAAGCACTAAATCAAAAAAGAGCATATGGTTTATCTCCCACACAAAATTTTCTGTACCTCTTTTACTCCCATTGTTTGTTTTTATCTAAGTTTTTTTTTTATTTAAAATTATTTGTTATATTTAAAAAATTGAGAAATATTAATTATTTTTTTAATTTTATTTTTTTATCTCTATTGAATATAATAAATAATTATATAAATAATAATCAAATAATTTAATTAATTAATAATATATTTTTATAAAAATAAAATTATTTAATTATTTTTTTAATTATTATATAAATTTAAATATAATAAATAAAAATAGATGGATGAAATATTATACAAGCCTCGCGAAGTACAGATCGAAAGAGACAGGGTGAAAAAAGGGGCAGTTGAACCCATGTTGTAAAAGAAGATTTACGTAATTATAGCGTTTTATGACAGACCTAGGAACTGGATAAAGCTCTTGCAAATGCACGCAACTTAAGTCAATTAAATAAAGAAAGGTGCCCTATGGATGACATGCATTATTGTTTTTTCTCGTCAAACGGGTGCCAATATTTATTATCCGTTCTTATTATTTATATGTAATTCTTACATATATTTGAATGTTTATATAAATTAATTAATAATTATTTATTTTAAATTATATATAACTTTTTTAAAAATAATAAATTATTTTTCAATAAAAAATAATATATTTTTTTTATTAACTTACTAATAAATGTATATATGAGGCCAAAACGCGAGGGTAGAGGGTCACTTTCAGGGTAGTGGATTTGTAGTTGTGCCATTTCTTAAACAAGTGGCTAGGGTTTTGGGTCCAGTGAGGGTCCAATACACCTGTTTTGGGCCACAATTCCAGCCAGCAGCAGTGTAGTGATACAGGGACCACAACACCTGTGGCCGTACAAATAACTTATATATATATTTTTTGGCTGGATTTCTTCATTTTTATTTTCATTTTAAATTTTATTTGGTTTGTGGGAGCGAATGGATTTGCAGAGACAGGATGCCAATATCTAGAACTAGTTCGGAATAAAACAACAAAGGATGTTTCTGTTCTGTCTGTTTGATGATGATGACGATGTTGTGCTGTTGGAAAGCATCTCTAAGCCTCTAGTATAGAGCCTACTCAATTTATTAACTAGCTTATTTTGATGCCTTTTCGGTGCACCCAAACACCTTGGCTAGTCTATCATTTGGTTTAAAAATCAGAATCGGCTTCACCTAATTCCAAATCAAAATTATTTTTCAATCGAATCGATCATAGTAAATTGACAATTTTTTTAATAAGAAAATAAAATTTAAAGAAATTTTCAAGAAAAAAAACTACATTAAAATTGAGAATCCTGATATTCAATTTTAACATTTTATTTCAAAAACTAAAAATATAAGGAATCAAATTAAAATCAAATAAAATCTCTAAAATTCAATTCAAATTCAATAGATCATAATTATTTGTTTTGACTCAAAATTAGATTGAAATTGATCAATTTGTATATGAGTTAATAATTATTACGGTCGTTACTTCATGCGCACCGAATTGTTTTGGTTTTTCAGTCCCATACATTCCCCTACCGTTGAGTGTTTTTTTTTTTTTTTTTTTAAGATAATTTCATTGAAGCCTCAACTAGGCATGAGAGAAGTTACAAAGTGTATTTGAGACAAGGGATTATAACTAAAAGAAGAATCATGCAAGGTAACAAAGGCCAAGGCATGGGCCGCCTAATTGCAAGGTCTTCTAACAAAGCTGAAGTGCACCCAGTCAAGATCCGATATGAGATGCTTGATATCATTGACTATCCCTTGTATCTCCAGTAGAATGTAGCTACCTTTAAGAGCAAAAATGGTGATTTGAGAATCATTTTCAAAAATAACTTTCTTGAAGCCTTTGAATTTAGCCAGCAACACTGCTTTTCTACAGGCCAAGCATTCTAGAATAAGAGGCTCTGTAATACCTAGGGGTGGCCACGGTTCAGGAACCGTCGGTTACGGTTCCTGTACCGCCAATTTAGATTCAATGAAATCATAAACTTGAACCAAATCGGACGGTTTGAAAGACAGTTCCTGAACCGCCGGTTCCAGTTTGAGCGCCGATTTAAAACGGTTTGAAGGGCGGTTCCAAAAAGAACGGTTCAAGATAGTTTGGAGGACAGTTTGGAAATAGTTTAGGGATGGTTTAAGGGTAGCTTAGACAAAAAAAATTAGAGAAAAATTTTATTGATTCAAAATTTAAATTATATTTATAAAAATATTTTAATTTTTCTTAGAAATCTTTCAATCAAAATAAAATAAGAAAAAAAAAGAAAGAAAATAATTTATCTTTAAGAAAAATTTAATAAATAAATACTTGAACTTGATTAAAAAACTATAGATAAAATTAATTTTTTTTAAAGGAATTAGCAAAAAGTGTATGAACTTAATTTTGCCTAAATATCCCTTTCGGATTTAGAGAAATAAAAATTTCTAGTTCTATTATTTGCCTTTTTAAAAAAATTATATAATAATTGATAATTAAAAAGTATAAAAGAGAAAAAAAAATTTAAAATAGAGGGTATTGGAAATTTTATTGAGGATTTAAAGTAATAACAAAGTAATTGAGATAGTATTGAAAATTTCAGTAAGTATATAAAATAATAAAGTAGGAAAATTGAGAGAGTATTGGAAATTAAAATGAGTATAGAAAATAATTATTTAGAGAATTTGAGAAAAATTGAAAAAATATTAAGAATTGAAGAAAATACAGAGAATAATTGTGTAGAGAATTAATGATATATATAAATGAATTAGGAGTGAGATAACATATTTATTGAATTTTTTTATATTTAAATCGCCGGTTTAATTCGGTTTGAAATCGTCTGTTCAATTTGGTTTGGAATCGCCGGTTCACGGTTCTTAAAAAATATGAACCTGAACCAAACCGCAGAAGGACGGTTTCTGTCCGGTTCGAAGCTGGTTCCGGTTTTAACCGATTTTGGTCTGATTTTAACCGAACCGTGGCCACCCCTAGTAATACCAGTTTGAGTCTTGCACATCCAACCCATAGGATGACCCCTACTGTCACGTCCAATTGCATCAACTGATCCAAGCTTGGTTTTCTTATTGAGACTTGCATCAAAATTGATTTTGCAACATGAATATGGAGGAGGAATCCAAGTATCCTCTGCATGGTTCTGATTTGAACAAGGAGTTGGCGACGCTTCTTGAGCTTCCATGAAATCTGCATAATGATTCAGAGCCATAGTAATAGAGTCATCGGAGGACACTTGCTGCTAGTTAAAAACTAAGGCATTCCTGGATTTCCAAAGTTGTCAAAACAAAAAAAACCAACAACCTAATGAAGTCTGAACCATCTCTTAGTTGCTGAAAGAAGTCTAGACATTGGGTCCAATAATCCTTGATAGAGCCACCATGCAACAGTGATGAACGCAACATTAACAGAGACTTAAACTAGAATTCAATTGCTATTGGGCAAGTAAAAAAAAAAAAATGCTGGTGTGTCTCAATTCCCCCGTAGTAAACACACTCCGGATTGACATAAGGGATTCTCTTGCTAATTAATTCCCTTACTGGCAATCATTCTTGTAACAAAGACCACGCAAAAAGCTTAAGTTTTGGTGGAAGATTAATGCACCAAAAACTCCTCCAAAAGGCATCTAATCCCCATTGTGTTGATGGACTAGGACTTGCATGATTAGGTGTATCTGAATTATGGAGAATCTATTTAGCTACCCAATATCCTGACTTAACTTCATATTTTCCTTGTTTTGAGAAATGCCAAATTAGGTGATCCTCCCTTCTCACAATGCATACTGGGATAGCTAATATGTTGTTTATCTCCTCCTCATTAAAATTTTCTCTAAGGATCTGTAAATTCCAAGATGGAATGTTGGGGTGAAGAAGTTGTGATACCCATACAATTGACTCATCGTGACTGTTCTTGACCTGTGGTCTATGGGGAAAAGAGTTTGGAATCCAGTTGTCCACTTTACACATGATGGATGAGCCATCGCTAACCTGCCATCGCAGTCCTTTTTCAAGTGCTCTCCTTCCCTAAAGAATGTTGCGCCAACCCGATGAAGGCTTACTGCCTGCTTTAGCTTGTAAAAAGGATGTGTGAGGAAAATATCTCACTTTGAGCACCCGTGCCAACAAAGAATTAGGTTTAGATAGTATCCTCCATCCCTGCTTTGCCACAATAGGCATGTTAAAAGCTTGCAGATCTCTAAAGCCCAGTCCCCCCTGTCGTTTAGGCTCACACATATTCTTCCAAGTAACTAAATGCAATTTTGCCTCCTCCTTATGTTGCCCCCACCAGAAATTGGCCATAAGACTATTAATCTCATTGCAAAGGATGACAGGTAATTTGAAGCATGACATAGCATAGATGGGAATGGCTTGGGCTACAGCTTTAATGAGCACTTCTCTTCCACCTTTAGACAATAGTTGTTCCTTCCACCCAGCCAATTTGTGCCTGATCTGTTCCCTGAGTTCATCAAATGTTTGCTTATTTGATCTAGACAATGGCAGAAAGACCAAAAAATTTATCCTGTCCACCGATGTTAGAAATGCCTATGATTGAGGAGATGCTTGATCGAATGTCCCTTGGAGTGTTGCTGCTAAAAAACAAGGAAGAATTATTCATATTGATAGTTTGTCCACTTGCTAGAGAATAACCTTGCAGGATTCACTTAATCATTTCTGCATCTATTGAAGAGGTTTTGGAGAAAAGGATTGAATCATCAGCAAACATTAAGTGAGTAATTCTAGGCCCTCTTCTGGAGATTCTCCAACCCTGGAGATTTGAGTGTTTGATTTGGCGTGAAAGCCCTTCAGCACAAATGAGTAAGAGGTAAGGCGATAGAGGATCACCTTATCTAATGCCTCTGGATGGTATGATAGGTCCTACCTTATGACCGTTAAGCTGAATGGAATAGAACACTGTTGTTACACACTCCATGATCCATTTGGTCCAATAGTCATTAAAGCCAAAGACTTGGAGCATATGCTGAAGATATTGCCATTTCACACATTCATAAGCCTTGCTTATGTCTAATTTGAGAGCCATACCATATTTCTTTCCTTGCTTCCTGAGTCTCAAGCTGTGCATTAACTCATGCCCCAGAAGGATATTATCAAAGATTAACTGCCCCTTTGTAAAAGCACTCTGCTCATCTCCAATAATGGCATTCATGAAGGGTTGTAGTCTACTTGTGAGAATTTTAAAGATGATCTTGTATAACACATTGCACAGGCCTATGGGATGGAGGTCCTTCATCGTTTGAACTTGTTTGACTTTAGGAACAAGTGTGATGACTGTGTGGTTGATACTACGAATCATTTTCCCATTCTGAAAAAATTCTAGAATAGCAGCACAGATATCTGTCCCAATTATATTCCATTGCTTCTGGAAGAATAGACCAGTCAACCCATCTTCACCTGGGGCCTTAGAGGGATTGATGGAGAATGTTGCTCTTTTGATCTCCTATATCGTAACAATAGCAGTAAGAGATTCATTCATCACATCTGAAACTCTTGGCTGAAAATTCCTTGTTATACCATCAAAATTCATAGGATTGGATGAAGAATAAATATGTGAGAAATAACTAAGTGTAACATTCGTAATATCCTCAATTTTGTGTTTCCACATACCTTGGCTCTCTTTGATGCCAACAATATGATTCCTGCATCTCCTCTGGATAACCTTTGCATGGAAAAAGCTGGTGCTTTTATCCCCCAGGTAAAGCCATTCAATTCTGGATTTTTTAACCCAGAAGTGTTCTTCTCTATTGATTTCCATCGTAAGTTCTTTTTCAATGGCTTTAATATCCTATCCCTTCCAAGCATTGTGAGTGCTCCCTGCTATTTGAAGCAAGTTCTACAGCTTCATAATGCGTGACCTTAAGTTTTGATTGGTTACTCGAGTCCAATTAACTAAGGCACATCTGTAAGACTTCAATTTTGTATAAGCTCTATATAAATTATGTCCCTTGACCTCCTATTGCCAAGATGATTGAATAATATGCTCAACCTCTTGTTTCTCTACCCATCTGACATCAAACTGGAATTGCTGCTTTAGCTTTTTCCTACTCAGTTCAGTGTCTAGCAATAGAGGATGATGGTCTAAACCCACATCTTCGAGATGGAGAAGAGTCGCATTAGGAAATAACAGTGACCAGAATGGCGATGCTACTGCTCTATCAAGCTTTTCTCTCACATTATGCATCTTGTCTCTCTTGTTGTTCCATGTAAAAGGAGAGCCCTGAATCCTAGATCATGAAGACCCAATCCATCTATAAGGTCAACAAATGGCCGAATTTTAGTATGAAAATTGCATATGCCCGATGACTTCTCATCGGTGCTCAAAAAAGAGTTAAAATCTCCAATCAACAAAACTTCTTTGCTGAAGTTATATTTATAAGACAAGAGGAATTGAAATTGAGAAATGTGAATATCATCAACACAGTTTGCATAGACAAAGATAATATCCCATTTGTTATTAGATTGGGGAATGTTGATACAAGCATGGAAGAAGAAACTTTCTACATGCACAATATTTAAATCATAATCTTCCCTTGAAGCTAGGCTTAACCCTCCTGTTGTCCCCCCTCGGCTCTATAATAGATGCCTCCACAAATCCACATCTTCGAAGATGCTTCTTCACTAGTTTAGCATTATTTTTAGTCTCAATGAGGAAGATAATATCTGGGGAATGGGAATAACACATCCCTTTAAGAGTATGGAATGTCAGGGGGTTCCCCAAACCCTAATAATTCCAACATAAAAGCCTCATTTATTTGGTTGGGGCCACTTGAGGCTGGCTACCACCACCTTGTTAGAATGAGCTTCTTTTGTGCAAGCTTTCTTGCTAATCTCTGTACTTGTTTCCTCCATACGACCTCTCTTGTCCTTATTAGAACCCTTAATAGCAACACCCGATGCTTTTTGGGACACTTCTTCCATTTCACTGATAACAGCTCCTAATTGTTGTTGAAATATTGTTCTAGCCATTCTTTTCCAATTTTGTTTGAGAGACGGTAAAGTGTGAGTTTGTTCTTGTTGATTCACTTTAGACTGGGGTTGAGGCTCTACGCATTGTCCATGGGTTGATGCAGGCCTTATAAATGTTATAGCAATTTGGACGAGATGATCCCAAGGAATAAGTTCATCTAGATTTGCCCTGGATTTATGGATTTCTACAGTTGGGCAATTAATCATAAAGGCCTTTTTGTGTTTAGTCCAGGTAGGTCCATATGGGAGGGTTGACATCTGAGCCTGGGTAGTAAAGGGCTCTGGTTGTGCATTTTGGGCTAGTGGACTCTGGGTGGCCTTTGGTAAGGTTGGGTTTGTGCAGTGGGCTAGGAGATGCGGACTTTTACTATCCTCTATTGTGTGAGAACTGTTGGATTACTCTTCTTGGAAGAAGAAAGATTTTGCGTCTGCCATTCATCCTCTCCGTGTGCTTGGAGCAGCGAGAACATTAAGTGCTCCCTGCTGAGAGTAGCCTATTAGATAAGGAAATCTTAGAAAAAAATCTTCCGTATCAACCCCATGAATACCCAGGGAGGAAAGATATCCTCTGATATGATAAGATGTCTCTTCTGGGGAGAAAAGCTGAGAAGAGCTAAGATTTGAAGGCTTCGAGGGAGGCACACTGCTCAAGGTTTCTTTAGTAGGAAAGTTGTCGATCAACACTTTATTGGTGATATGGGCTCTATCTAGAACTACAACACAAATTTCCGGTGGCGGTGGAAGGTCAACTCTCATCGGTGTGAACACTTGCATGGCTGATGGAGGTTCTTTTTAAGGTAAGGTCACGGTTACGGAATTTGTGGTGTTAGTTTGCTAGGTTATGTTGGGTTGGATAGCCTGTTTAGGACTTGGAGGCATTGGTTCCGGTAAAATAGGTACAACAATCGGCTGGTGTAGGTTAATTTGGTGATCTTGAGGCCTCAGGATTGATGATTTGTGGAGGATGGAAGGAGGGACCTGGTTTTGAGTCACAACTGGTTTCAAAGGAGTGTTGACAGGTGTTTTTGCCTTCAACCATGGGCCATAAGTTGATCTGTTAAAAAATGTTCCTTCTTCTTCATTGTGGTTACCATTTTGAGAGCATGTTCTACTTTGATTGGCCTAGAGTACCGCAACTATAGCAAATGTCAGGCAATTTCTCGTAGCGCAGACTAACCCAATGAAGACTGCCATCAGCTTTGATATTTTGAAACCCAGTCACAAAGGGTTTTTCCAATGGTACTTCCACTCGCAATTTGAGTTAGGGGCAACCAAAATGAACCTCCCAAGGGTTCATCATCCTGACGTTGCAATGATTGCACTCAAGTACATGGAAACTCAAATGTTGACTTCAAAAACATAAATTTTATTTTATCAAACCATATTGAACTATACATCTTATACACATGCTTGGGATTATGAGGGAACGCCGAAACACTCAAAACACCAAGGCAGCATATAACACCGTCCACTGTTCTTTTTTTCTTTAACAAACAGAAGCTTAGCAAATGATACTAGACAACTTTTCCCTCAACAATCACCATAATTTGCAAGCAAGATTTTTACAGAGGTCCTAGGGCGCCACTCTCTTCATAGTTTCTCACAGTATCCACAAGCGTCTCCTCCAATGGCCTGTATTTCCATCCTAAATCTTGCAACTTCCTCGAACTCAGTTTCACTAACATCGCCTCTCCAATAAAACTGTAAACACACAAAGCAATCAGTTGGATAGCATATATTAACTGATTGTAAGATATAATCTCAATATACCTTTTGGGGTAGTTGTAATGAGGATACATCAACTTCAACTTGTCCACCAAGTCTTGAGTTCTAATATCACATGATGAACATATGTATCGATATCTCCCTTCTGCTTCAGGCTTCTCATATACTAGCAAGAGTGATTCTGCTGCATCACGCACATCTACGTAAGGAATGATTCTATTATTTTCTGATTCAGATCCATCTGTTTCCACGCCAAATTGTAATAAAGAAAAAACAAATGACCGAGATATTTACACAAGGAAAAATTAAATTCTTCCAAGAAAATTCTACTGAAGTTATCCATGAATTAAAGGAATAATGACTTTGGAATGAGAACCTCTCAATAGCTTTAGGAGATATAAGCTGCTGGAATTCATGGTTGGCTGCAGCAGTGGGCCTATAGTTAGAGAAGGACAAACCGTAATGATGTTTACATTGCTCTTCTTTGCAAGTTCCCAAGCTTCTTTCTCTGCTGCCGTTTTCGCAAGGAAATACCGGTACTGGAGTTGACAACAAGAATATTAACCTATGATTGACACTGGGAAGTAACCATAAAATTGAAGAAGGGTGCAGCAGATAATGGTTAAGCCAGAAAGAATTTCAGTTCATAAATAGATCTATTAGAAATTTTTACACCTTATTTGCCTCGCAAAATTCCAAGTCAGACCAAGAATACTCATCCGTGACTTTATCCTTGGGCCAATTTGAGTTTAGCAGAACAGCAGCAACAGAGGACACAACAACAACTTTCTTCACTCCAGCCTTGGAGCACGCATTCAGCACATTTCTCGTGCCAGTGACTGCTGGTCCCATTAGTTCTTCCTGCAGAAAGTTATCATAACCCTTTGCCTATAAGCAAAATATCATTTCAATTATTGGAATCAAAGGATAGATGGGTAGCCTAACCATTCCCCCATCTAAAAAGTTGAATATTGGAACCATTATCATTTGATTTTTCTTTTTGACGATTCACGTCAATGGCAGGTTTAGAATGCAACAGTTAAATCTGAGTTGGAAAGGAATTAAATTGAATTCACAGAAATCTTGCCTTGAGAGTAGCTTCACTGGGAGGTGGAAGTGGGCTAGCGACATGGAAAACCCCAGTGCACCCTTCAATGGCAGCACAAAGGCCTTCATAGTCCAGCAAATCTGTCTTGAATAGTTTCAGATTGTCCGCAGCGTTATCCAATTTCTTTAGATGTGCGTTCTTGCTATCACCTTCGGAAGAAGAAGAAAAAGTTAAAAAGAAACCTTTGAAGATTGCGTGGAAGAAATAATCTGCCGAGCAAATCAGAAATTGTGTTTCCAATTTTTAATAAGGAAGCAGTAGTAAAAGAAGAATTAGATTTATTTACTTGGGTCTCTTGCAGTTCCATGCACTATGTAACCCTTCGAAAGAAGAAGCTTCACTAACCATGATGCCAAGTACCCTCCTGCACCCGTCACACATACTTTGTCTTTCTCTGACATCTTTCCCTTGAAAAAACTAGATTCTGAGTTATGGATGCCTCGTGAAAATCAAAGTTCTGAAATGGAGCAGTAAATGAGCATTAAGAGAAGGGAAAGGTGGGGTTGTTGTCTGGAGAGGGTCTGTTGTCAGTTTCCTATTTCTAATGCAAGATTACAGTTGCTCAAAATAATAAATTAAACAACCCGTAGATTGCAGTCGGCAAAAATATATTTCTAATGCTTTAAAAAAATTTAAAGCAAGCATAATATGACTACAGATTACTGTCGCTCAAAATAATAAATTAAACAACCAGTGGTTAGAGTGGGTAAAGACATATTTCTAATGCTTTAAAAAAAAAAATTAAAACAAGCATCTTATGAACAACAAAATAAAACAGAGATCGATGGACACCAACAAGATACTCCTAATCAAATTTAGCTACCAGCAAATTACCAGCCTCGGCTCGATGGGAATTCAGAGATATTTATACCCACACTTGTGGTGCTATACTATTACAACAAAGGAATGCTGATTCAGGAGAAATGAAAATGATTGATTTGCATATGCAGAAGAAAGCGGTTGTAGATGTTAGGTTCTTTAAGAAAATAAGGCGATAACTGCCAGATCAGGAAAGGAACAAGTGCCGCCAAACGAAAAATTGCTAGCTCCTCTAATGGAGGCAAGGGTTATGTTTCTGGGTTCGTATATAGGCTTAGTTAGATAAACAGATGGAGGACCCTTCAATATTTGAGAATCTCCAAGGCCTCATTTCCATGATGCTAGCGAACAGAGTTTCATGTCCTCTTTTTTCTGCAACTGTTGCAGTCGCTAGCCAGCATCTATAGTGCGTATCAGCTACAGCCTACAGTAATGTACCAAAAATTCCATTTTATATTTGGAAACTGCAACTGCTGAAGAAGTCCATGGCTGATGGCTCCATGCCTACCAAATTTTCTTGGCACGAGAATATAAATGTCGCAACTTGGCCCTTGGATCAAGTAAATGAAATACAACCTCTTACAAGTGAAGGGATTTTCTCTCTCTTGTTTTAAGAGGGAAATTTTTTCTCGTTTTTCGTTGCCTTTTCTTGTTGGTTGCGCCGAGGAGTGCTCGGTTGGCTTCCCTACCCTAAAGGCGAGTAGATGAAGAGGTCGTATTTTCTCTCTCCAAACAGGCTTTCCCTTGGGTCGTAAAACTTTCAAGTTTTGGTTTTGTGCAGGGGCGATGAAAGGTGAAGGCAAAGCTTAGTTAACCTGCACTAGTTTCGTTCGATTCTTGGCTAGACGATGGTGTTTCTTTTGTGGAGAGGATGAATGGAAAGGAGTCTATAGGATTTATCATCAAATGGCCGACCTAACGCTAAGACAGACTGAAACATGATGTGTCCCAACCGCAAGTGCACGAGTCGTTCAAGTAGTATAGAAAAAAATATCGTTCCCACGAGGAGTTGTGTTAATGATTGAATTTTTGATGTAAAATAAAATATGTTAAAATTATATTTTAATCAAATTAATAAAAGAAATTTAGGAATTTGAAGCATAAGGTATGAAAATGCAAAACTAAATTCAAACAATGAATAATTTAATAATTCGCAAAATAAAGAAATTGATAATAATGAAAATTAATAAAATGAGATTAAACTAAACACTCAAAAGTAAAATTCCAAGCAATAATTGATGAAAGACGATTCTGGAGTTAAGGGTTCATATTTAAGTCATTTTGGGATTTTCCCTAACTAGCCCAATCCATGAAATTTATGGGTTTAAAGGAGATTAATTCTAAAATCCTTTGAAAACTCTTTCGAGTGAGACAAAGAGTGCCTTAATTAACTTAATCCTACTTTTGTGGAGTTAAAATTAACCAAGACCCATTAGGTTCTTTAATCAATCTATTAAAACCCTCTTAACCCTTAGTCTATTTCTAGATCTAAGTTAATTAAGTCCAATTTCTTGATTAACTATCACTTGGTTTTCTCCTTTCGGTGCTTCAACCAAGGATTAAGAACATAACTTAATGGGGCCCTTCATTAAGCATGTGAATAAGCACACAAGAAATGGATTAAACCTCATAAATTCATTAAATTGGGACTAACCCAGTTCAAATCCACAAAAATAACTAAAATATTACATCCCTTACTCCAGAATCAAAGTAAAACTACTCACTATCCATAATTTTTACAAGAAATTCTGAGTTTATAAGGAAATAAAGCTTTAATCTAAGCTAAGAAACAAGAAACTAAACACTAGAAATGCAGGAAAAATGTAAGAAAAGAAAGAAATCTCCAAATCTGGTTGGAAATGGAGTGGGAGATGATTGTGACTCTTCAGCTGCTGCCTCCCCTATTCCTTTTCTTCCTCTACTTGTTTTTCCCCTTTCTAAAATGGGAAATGGGGCTATTTATAGCATTTTCTGACATAGAGCCCTAAAATGGTGTGTTTTAGGAGGGATTTTCTGAGGGAATCTTCTGCCAGCTCATTAATGAAATCTTTGTGGGACTGCATAAGTGGACTGCATAAGTTATGCAGTTTTCGGCTGTTTCTGGTTCACTTATGCAAAACTGCATGACTTGGCGCATAGGTTATGCACATTTCCGTGAGATTGCATAAGGGAGGCGTGAATCTGCATAAGCTATGCACTCTCCTTATGCACAATTCGGCAGGTGTTGGAACAGTGTTTCTTCTCCTCATGCGGATCTGCATAGCTTATGCGGCAAGTTATGCGCAATTTTGTCAATGCATATTTCCACTTGAAAACTTGTTTTTGACATCTTTGGTTGTAGAAGTTACTCCTCAATGGCAAAATTTATTTTCAGTCCTTCAAAAACACCATTTTTCCTACAAAACAAAGTAAAAATTACAAATTAATCCAAAATTGACAATTATGAAAAACTAACTAAATAACTAATAAAATTAGCTAAAAGTGACTAATAATCAAATAAAATAGCTATGAAATTAAACCTAAATGATTATACAAAATGTATGCATCAAATACCCCCAAACTCAAGCTTTTGCTTGTCCTCAAGCAAACATTAAAGTGTGATGCAATTTTTAGGGGTGCCTTATCCAAAGAGCTATGAAAATCACCTATTAAAGTAACTTAACACACCTTTAGCCATACCAGCAATCCATATACCCATCCTTCAAAATGCAAAGAATCTAATGCTTATCCAAGCTTTCACCGCTTAGCCATCAAGTCAATTATCATTCAAAATCCCCAAACCAACCAATCAAAAGAGAGAGTCATGCTCAAAAGGAATTCTAGGACAATCAATAGTCAAAGTGTCTCTATATGGAATGATGGAATTGAATGAATGAATGAATGAATGAATAGTTTTCCAATCCCATAGGCAAATTCCCTACTCCCATCTCCACTAATGTAGCAAGTACTATCAAGAGATCAAAGGTCTTTTTAGGGATGTAATGGGGCCATGGGGTTCAAAATGAGGCTAAGAAGAAAGATGGGTAAAAAGGATTCAAAGCATGAGAATATTTTCAATCTTGACAACATAAGGTACACTTCTTATTTTATTATATTTTTTTCTTTTTCTCTTTTTTTTATATATGGAGGAGAGAAATACACAAAGAGAATTGTCAAGTGCTAGCATAGTTTACAAAACACATAAAAATGGAGGGACATTTTGATACTTTAAACTTGTATCTTTTGATGATTGTCATTTTCTTTTGATGATTGTCCCTAAAAATGCCACCCCCAAACTCATTTTTTTTAATACTTTGGGTGGATTTCTTTCATTTTGAATGACAATAGTGAAAATCACATATACTAGCACTTTTACAAGATGACAAGCACTTCTTCTCCCTTTTATTGAATTTTTTTCTTTTCTTTTCTTTTTTTCTTTTTTTTTTTATGTACCTAATGTTATAAATAATTATTCTCATGAAAAAGGTTGGAGTGTTTGGTTAATTGGCTAGGTAACAATAAGGATTTCAAGAAAAATTAGGGGTAAAAAGGCTCAAAGGGGTTTGCAAGGGTCAATTTTAATTAGGAAAAGGGCCAAAGGTTTAAAATGAGAAGGTTTAAATCAAAGAATGCCTAATCATCTATCTTTTCAAGTACAAGCTGGTATTTCGCCTCGAAAGGTTTAGAAAATTTGTTCTAGGATTGGTGAGACATCATTTGACTACCTTATATCCAATAACTCCCTCTAAACACTCCAATCTCTAAAGGACTAGTTGGGTGGCTTTTTGGCTAAGAAGATATAGGCAAGGGATAGACACTTCAAAACCTTGCACCTCTTAGGAGACTTTCAATCCATAAGCCCAACTAAAGGTAAGTCAAATCACTCTCATAGGTAGCTTTTCAATACTCAAGGGATTTGGCAAAAGATTTTAATGCATAATGCATGATTCCTAAAAATGAGTAATGCATTAACTAAATGGAGGAAGTCTATTTGTGTGCAATGTGTACAATTTCTAAGTGATGTATAATGTGTGTGTAAATGTGTTATGTATATGTATGTAAGGATGTATATGTAAAATATTTACAATATATGTAAATGGAATGGGATGAGATGCTTCTATACTCAACATGTGAAAATGAAGCAAAAATCAAAATGTGTACCCCCAAACTCAAAATTAGACATTGTCCTCAATGTCTCAAGTAGTGCATTATCAAAACTCAAAGTAAACAGGAATTACCAGGAATTGTGAGATTTAAGAGTTACCTGATATGGAGCAGATGAGAATTCAAGATATAATGGGGATGCATAAGAAGCTGCACAGGTTATGCAGAGTAAAGTGTCATCGGTGCAGTGCATAAGGTGCATGTTACGCATGAGTGGCAATAAGGATCGCAGTGCTATGCGTAACATTTGCATAAGGGTATTCATAGCCTATGCAGTATATTCAAAAGCTGCTGCATGATGATGAGCAAGGGAAAATGTGCAACCACCAGTAGAAGCATGCAAATATATACAGAGTATGGACAAATATGCACAAAGTGAAAGATGCAGAGAAAAGTTAGGGCAAATGCGGCTAAAATAGGAGTGGAGAAGAAGAGAAGAGGTAATGCCGGAATAAATGGACGTGGGGGGAAAAAGGAGTGAACAGGAATATCGGGAGGTGGAGGTGGGAAAAATGGTGCCGAAAACAAATTTGATTTGAACAGGGTTTGTGTAAAAACTGCATAAGTGAAAAGTGAGTTGTGCATAACTTATGCACTCTCTTATGCATGTTTCGGTGGGTGATAAAAAGGTGTGAAAAACTGATTATGCAGGAGTGCATAGCTTATGCACTAACTTATGCAAGTTTCGGCTTGCTTTGGACTTCAGAGAAATAGCTCATGCAAAAGTGCACAAGTCATGCACTGTCCTTATGCACTGTTCGGCAATTTTTGACTTTCAGGGAGAGTGGTCATGCGGAAGTGCATAAGATATGCACTCTGCTTATGCACCTGTCGGCATGTTTTGGTTTTTGGAAAATGTGGTCATGCAGTTGTGCATAAGCTATGCACTCTGCTTATGCACTTTTCGGTGGGTTTTGAAATTTGGGGTTGGTGGTTATGCAGAAGTGCATAAGCTATGCACCCTCCTTATGCAGGTCTCGGCAGATTTTGGTGTTTGGAAAATGTGGTCATGCAGTTGTGCATAAGCTATGCACTCTGCTTATGCACCTCTCGGCAGGTTTTGGAATTTGGGGTTGGTGGTTATGCAGTTTTGCATAAGCTATGCACCCTCTTTATGCAGGTCTCCGCAGATTTTGGTGTTTGGAAAATGTGGTCATGCAGTTGTGCATAAGCTATGCACTCTGCTTATGCACCTCTCGGCAGGTTTTGGAATTTGGGGTTGGTGGTTATGCAGTTGTGCATAAGTCATGCACTCTGCTTATGCACCTCTCGGTAGGTTTTGGATTTCAGAGTTTCTGGTTATGCGGAAGTGCATAAGTCATGCACCCTCCTTATGCAGACTTCGGCAGAGAGAGAAAATGCAGGATTTGAAGTCATACAGTTGTGCATAAGTCATGCACTCACTTATGCAAGGTTTGACAGAGATGAATTTTGACAAAATGAGGCTATGCAGAATTGCATAAGTTATGCACTCTTCTTATGCACTTTGCAATAGAGATGAAAAATGGCAAGAATTGTGGTTATGCAGGATTGCATAAGCTATGCAGTTGCTTATGCACAATTCAACAAGATTGAGATTGCAATGGAAAATGATTTGCAAGTGTGAAAAAATACCCTAGAATGAAGAAATATAATTCTATTAAGCATAAATCATGAGAAATTATCACCAAAAACACATCAATATATACAAAATCCATCAAAATTACATCACACATGCTTGTAAAAGTGAATCTTGCATAAAAGGCATTTGTGACCCATGCCATTTTGACTCAAATTCTGCAAATCAACATTTAGTACATTAAAACTCAATAAAATCTGCATAAAGTTGCATTTATCTACAAATGATGAATTCCCCAAATCATGCCAAGAAAATGCAGCATGTTCATCTTAAATCTCACACCCCAAATAAACTCAAAACTACAAAGATGACCCACTTACCACCATATTAATATTAAAAGCACATATACTTAAAAGTTACACACCCAACCTCACTAAGAACATAAGTAATTTGCTGCAGACACCCTATTTGCTGCAGAATGTCATTTTTCCTCTGCATAAACCAGATAGCAGCCCCTGCATAGGTTAGGCAGCAAAAACCAATCAGTTTTTAGGAGAGTTTAAAGGATAAAATTTTCAAGTTAAGAATCACTCCCCAGCAGTTCACCAGCCTTTCTTCATTGAAATACATCTACAAGGGACAAGATTCAACAATGTCAAAAATTGAATTTGGGGAGATTTAAGATAAAAACAAAAGTAATGTAAATAAAAGTAAATCAACAAAAGCAAAATTAAAGAACTTGGGGTGCCTCCCAAGAGCGCTAATTTATAATCCTTAGCTAGACTCTTTTCATGTTTCATGGTGGCTGAAATTGGAATTTATTGCCTCTGTTTCCAATAGGTTCTTCAATGAATCTATATTTCATTTTCTTTCCATCATATGAGAAGATCCTTGTTGCTTTGTCTAAAAATCCAACCATTTCTTTCTTGACGACCTTTGGTGCATCTTTTTCTTTGAGAGATGGTTGCTTGATTTCACTTTTCTCCACTTGCTCAACTTGAAAGATTGGTGCCATAGGACAAAGTGGATTACTATTCAAATGTTGTGCAAATACAACCTCTTTTGGATTTTCATCATTGATACTCCCTTCATGGATAAGACAACTTTCAAGAGAAGCCTTCGGATAGCTCTTTCTAAAGTGCTCTTTTACTAACTCATCAACTATATCAATTCTCAAACAAGAGTCTACATCTTCATGTTGCTTCTTCTTATCATTGCCAATGTTGAAGACTAAATGATCTTCTCCGACTCTGAGAGTGAGTTTTTCACCTTTCACGTCAATCAAAGCACCAGCTGTAGCTAGGAAAGGCCTCCCCAAAATGATTGGGATATTAGAATCCTCTTCCATGTCCAATATGACAAAGTCAACAGGTATGTAGAATTTCCCAACATTTAGAGGCACATTCTCCAAAATCCCTTCAGGATACTTAATTGATCTGTCAGCTAACTGAAGAGAAATGTGGGTCGGCTTAAGATCTCCCATGTTGAGCTTCTCATAGATAGAGAGGGGCATAAGGCTTACACTAGCCCCTAAATCACATAAAGCTTTTATAGAACATGATTCTCCAATGTGGCATGGAATTGAAAAACTCCCTGGATCCTTGAGCTTTGGAGGAATTTTCCTTTGGAGGATAGCACTGCATTCCTCAGTTAAGGCTACAGTCTCATAATCTTCAAGTCTTCTTTTGTTTGAGAGAATTTCTTTCAAAAACTTAGCATAAGAAGGCATTTGGGAAAGAGCATCAATAAAAGGCACATCTATATATAGCTTCTTTAAAACCCTAAGAACTTCCCAAATTGCTTATCAATCTTGGCTTTTTGAAATCTCTGTGGAAAGGGAAGCTGTGGC
Organism: Hevea brasiliensis; assembly: GCF_030052815.1. Classification (NCBI taxonomy): domain Eukaryota; kingdom Viridiplantae; phylum Streptophyta; class Magnoliopsida; order Malpighiales; family Euphorbiaceae; genus Hevea; species Hevea brasiliensis. Next base: position 22,641,984 of record NC_079504.1, read on the forward strand.
TTGTAAGGCTCTGGAGGTATATATTTCTCTTCTTTCTCTCCAACCTCCTCTTTACCTTTTCTTGCACTCCCTTTTTCACTCTTTTGTTTTTCATCTCTCTCAACATCTTTCTCATTTTCTCTCTTCTCAAATTTTTCACTCTTCTCAGTATGCACTATTTTACCACTTCTCAGTGTGATGGCATGACATTGCTCCCTTGGATTTTCTGTTTGACTAGGAAGTTTCCCCATAGATTTGGTACTTGATGAGCGTGCTTGTTGTGCAATCTGATTTTCCAGCATCCTATTGTGTGTTTGTATTTGTTCCAGCCTTGCTTTCATCTCTTCATCACGCTTAGTTTGATTAGCAAGAATTTGTTGTAATAAAGCCTCTGTGGTGGAACTTTGTTCTTACTGTTTTGGTAGAGGTGCAGGATTTGCATTCTTTTGCTGAAAACTAGGTGGTGGTTGCCAAGGTTGTTGGTATTGATGCCCTTGTTGTTGTGGTGGAAAGTTCTGAGTTAAAGCTTGAGTTTGCTGATTCCCCCATGAAAAATTTGGATGATTCCTCCAAGCATATGAAGGATAATCTACTCCACAGCTCATTGTTCCTTCTGCATAAGTAACTTGTTGAGAATTCCCAGAGCATGATGATGAACTGACTAGCATACTTAAATCCTCCATTTTCTTAGCAAGGACATTAGTGAGTGCATCAAATTTGGCATTGATCATGTTGAATGGATCAAGCTCATACATTCCAGCAGCTTGCCTCTTTTGAGTTGGAGCTGGTCCTCTTGGACTACTCCAAAGATGAGTATTCTTTGCTATTTTCTCTAACAACTCATAAGCTTCATCTTCATGCTTAATGATGAATTCCCCTCCAGTTTGAGCATCAATGATTCCTCTGATAGCAGGAGTGACATTTGTGTAAAAATTTTGGTTTATCATCCATTTAGGAATGGCATGATGTGGACATTGTCTCTCCAACTCCTTCCATCTCATCCATGACTCATAAAGAGTCTCATCTTCTCTTGGTCTAAAAGCAATCATTTGATTCCTCAACTCTTGAGTTTTTCCAGGTGGAAAGTATTGGGCAAGAAATGCATCAGTGAGCTGCTCCCAATTTGTAATTGAGTTGTGAGGTAAAGAATCAAGCCAATCCAATGCTCTATCTTTCAAAGAGAATGGAAACAATTTTAGCCTTGCTGCATCATCAGACACTCCTGGTTGCTTTTGCATGTCACAGATCATAACAAACTTCTTAAGATGAGTATGAGGATTTTCTGAAGGATGACCTCCAAATTGAGAATTCTGAATCATTTGTAGTACTCCAAAATCCATCTTATAACTATTTGCATCAATTCTTGGTCTTGCTATACTCTCTCTTAAGTCATCAAAATGAGGAAATGCATGATCCATCATACTTCCCTTAGGCACATTAGCATTTACAACTTCTTCACCATGAGCTGCATTTTCATTGTTTCGATCATTTTCAGCATTACCACCACCAATTCCAACTCTTTCTTCAGCCATTTCTTGTTCAATTTCAGCTGCTCTCAATGCTTCTTTTCTTCTTCTAGTTTCTTTCTTGTTGGCTCTACAAAACTTCTCAATTTCAGTATTAAATAATATGGATGTATTACTTGTGCTTCTAGCTCTTCTCATAAAAGATTAAGAGTACCTAAAAAAAAAAAAAACAAACACAAAATGAAAAGATAACAAAGATAAAACTATAAACAACTAAAATAATCAAGAATTCAATCTTAAACAAACAACTCCCCGGCAATGGCGCCAAAAACTTGATGTGTCCCAACCGCAAGTGCACGAGTCGTTCAAGTAGTATAGAAAAAAATATCGTTCCCACAAGGAGTTGTGTTGATGATTGAATTTTTTATGTAAAATAAAATATGTTAAAATTGTATTTTAATCAAATTAATAAAAGAAATTTAGGAATTTGAAGCATAAGGTATGAAAATGTAAAACTAAATTCAAACAATGACTAATTTAATAATTCGCAAAATAAAGAAATTGATAATAATGAAAATTAATAAAATGAGATTAAACTAAACACTCAAAAGTAAAATTCCAAGCAATAATTGATGAAAGATGATTCTGGAGTTAAGGGTTCATATTTAAGTCATTTTGGGATTTTCCCTAGCTAGCCCAATCCATGAAATTTATGGGTTTAAAGGAGATTAATTCTAAAATCCTTTGAAAACTCTTTCGAGTGAGACAAAGAGTGCCTTAATTAACTTAATCCTACTTTCGTGGAGTTAAAATTAAGCAAGACCCATTAGGTTCTTTAATCAATCTATTAAAACCCTCTTAACCCTTAGTCTATTTCTAGATCTAAGTTAATTAAGTCCAATTTCTTGATTAACTATCACTTAGTTTTCTCCTTTCGGTGCTTCAACCAAGGATTAAGAACATAACTTAATGGGGCCCTTCATTAAGCATGTGAATAAGCACACAAGAAATGGATTAAACCTCATAAATTCATTAAATTGGGACTAACTCAGTTCAAATCCACAAAAATAACTAAAATATTACATCCCTTACTCCAGAATCAAAGTAAAACTACTCACTATCCATAATGTTTACAAGAAATTCTGAGTTTATAAGGAAATTCTGAGTTTAATCTAAGCTAAGAAACAAGAAACTAAACACTAAAAATGCAGGAAAAATGTAAGAAAAGAAAGAAATCTCCAAATCTGGTTGGAAATAGAGTGGGAGATGATTGTGACTCTTCAGCTGCTGCCTCCCCTATTCCTTTTCTTCCTCTACTTGTTTTTCCCCTTTCTAAAATGGGAAATGGAGCTATTTATAGCATTTTCTGACATGGAGCCCTAAAATGGTGTGTTTTAGGAGGGATTTTCTGAGGGAATCTTCTGCCAGCTCATTAATGAAATCTTTGTGGGATCAGATAAGTGGATCGCATAAGTTATGCATCCTTATGCGATTTTCAAGCTGGTTCACTTATGCAAAACTGCATGACTTGGCGCATAGGTTATGCACATTTCCGTGAGATTGCATAAGGGAGGCGTGAATCTGCATAAGCTATGCACTCTCTTTATGCACAATTCGGCAGGTGTTGGAACAATGTTTCTTCTCCTCATGCGGATCTGCATAGCTTATGCGGCAAGTTATGCGCAATTTTGTCAATGCATATTTCCACTTGAAAACTTGTTTTTGACATCTTTGGCTGTAGAAGTCACTCCTCAATGGCAAAATTTCTTTTCAGTCCTTCAAAAACACCATTTTTCCTACAAAACAAAGTAAAAATTACAAATTAATCCAAAATTGACAATTATGAAAAACTAACTAAATAACTAATGAAATTAGCTAAAAGTGACTAATAATCAAATAAAATGGCTATGAAATTAAACCTGAATGATTATGCAAAATGTATGCATCAAAACACCACCTCTACGTTTTCAATCCACCCTCTCCTTCGGGAATGCTACGGACGGCTGGCTCTGGTGGTTTAGGTTCAGTTATGACTGAGTTTAATTGATCTTGTGCTTCAGAGTTTTGCAGTTTACCTTTGATGCTTCTAATCCTTCTCTCCCAATCACTGCACCAGCTCCGACTTAGGGTTGTCCGGCATTGCTGCTTTGCGGTTATGGCGGTTTTTGTTATTCCCTTATGCAGTAGGGTGTTCGGTGATTTCGCCAGGTTGTTTGTGATTTTCCTAGGACCTGGCTCTATGGGTTTGAGTTGTTGTACAGAAACTGATTTGATGGGCTTTTGCCCACTATTTATTTGTTAATGAAATGAATTGAAAAAAAAAAAAAAAAACCACCTCGTATAAGTGTTAGCAGGAAAATGTAATATTGATATCCAATAGTAATGGATGGCAATTTGCACATAACAGCTTTTTACTAAATTTTTACTGATTAATTTAATAAAATAATCTTATTCATTCTAATTTAATTATTAATATAATAATTATATATTTCGACTTAGGAATGTATAATTGATGGAATTATTTAATAGTTTATTTAATTAAATATCAATTCAAATTTAATAACTTTCTTTTATGATATCGAATTAAATCAAAATCATCAATCAATTAATGATTGAACTTCAAATCTAAGGAATCAATTTTTACAATAAAAAAAAAGATTTCTGCCTGAAAATTTGTCAAGATTATAAATTTTGACTATTTATTAAGTAGGCAAACATCAATAATCAATGGTTACGGCTTCATTTGCCACGATGCCAAAGTTGTCCTTGTGTGCTGTGTTATATTAGCAAAAGACTAAAAGCTATCTATAAAGGATAGGTTGATTATATGTTTCGAAAAAAGAATAATAATAAGTACAACAATCACACGTTCAGGAAGCATTTGTTGTCCATATAATTAAGTTGAAGCAAGTTAGATCCAAGAAATTCTTGCCTCAAGATTAGACAAATATGAGCAAGATTTGGAAGAGGACATGCAACATAGACAACACCTATGCACCCTGAAATGGCAGCACAACGAGCTTCATAGCCCAGCAAGTCTGTCTGTCGTGAAGAGTAGCAAGTTCTCTAGGCTTTTTTTATGTTCTTCATGTCACGACCCAACCTATGGGCCGGACCGACACTAGGACCTGGGCCAGCCTAAAGCCCCCGAGGCCCGTAGTAAGCCTAACTGTTCATTAACCCAACTCTAAGGCCCATTTGGGCCCAATTTCAAGAAAACAAACGGACAGAGCCCAGCCATATAATGGACTTACCAACGGGGAGTTTTCGACTCACCCGACCTGTAAACACAATATATAGTCAATTGGGGAGCTCAACTCACCCTCCACATACTCATCAACATAATAATAAATGGGAGCTCAGCTCCCTCATCCAATCCATCAAAACAGACATAGAATATTAAGTTTACAGGTCCCAAAATAATAATTTAGTTTACAGACCCAAATCAAATAAATATTTCTAACACATGCGGAAATTCTAAGATTTAACCAGTTTACACAAACATTAATAATTGACCTGCGAGGGAGAAAGCAGGTTAACCTCAAAGAAAATATCCTCCTGTGGCCTGTAAAAATTTTTGAACAGGAGTGAGCGTTCGACTCAGAGAGTAAAATATCAATTTTAACCATAATCCCTATAACTATCTAAAACTAATGCACCCTGTAGAATGAAATGCAACATCAGCAATAAATTCACATCATAGCATCAAAAAGGTAATTTGGAGCACTCACACACCCTATAGTATCAATCATAACATATGGGAGCTGATCCCCTATACAGCTCTCTTAAATCCAACCTGGTGCCAGCAAATTACTCAAGCTCGGACTTCCACTTAATAACCAAATCGAGGGTCCCAGCGAATTACTCAAGCCGTGACTACCCCTCAAAGGATCGGGTCCCAGCGAATTACTCAAGCCGTGACTACCCCGTCCTATCCATAGTCCACACCACATCACACGCACGCCAACGCACGCACACTGCTCCAAATTACCACAACAACATCCATGGCACATCAACAGTTATGAATGCAACATAAATCGTGCCTAGAGTTTAACTACATAAATATATGCATATAAGTGATGCATGGGCATGCTTGAACATATAATAATATCGAAATTACAATTAAAATTAATATTCTACTCACGCACTGACGATGGTCACCGAGGCGGGCGGAGGAAGAAGGTCATTCCACACTGACAATTTTATTACAATCATTTAATAAATTTTACTCAATACAAACAAAGAAAAAGACCAATACGTCCTAAGTCGTGCCGAAAATCCGGCAGAGTCTCCCCTATACCTAGGACCTACCCAACCTGCAAAATGGCTCAAAACACACTTCTATATTCACAATCCATATATCCACAGTTCAATCATATCACACAGCCCCTCCCGCCCATCAAATCAGTCATCCATCACAATACGCAAAATTTCAATTTATTCCTTATTATTGATCATTTTTGCAAAAATTGCCCAAATAAGCTCTAAAAATTCTAAAACTTTGCCCCACGGTCCTTAGCAATATTACTAGGCTATTGCAAAAAGAATCATAATTTTCTAAACTACCACGAATATTTTATGGATTTTTAATCCTATTTAAGCACTAGAAAATTACGAAAAAGCAAGGTTCGGGTTTACCTTTGCCAATTCCGACTTCAGGAACGCGCTCGGGACATCTGACAATGGGGGGCTAGCCAAAACCTCGGTCCAATCCGAGACTTTTCCAGAACGTCGCTGCATCTTGGCCAATCGAATTTCCGCGAATCGAGGATACCTACACGAAGCCCATAACACGGGGGTTAGTACATAAATTTTTCAGAATTTTCTAAGCTCATTAAATGCTCTAAAAACACTACGGTTCGTGGGACCCACCAAAAAGCGGTGTCGAAAAATTTGAAATTTATGTCGCCGCGAAGCTCTCGACGAGTGGAGCGTCTTGGTAGCCTCGGTTTTCGTGGATTCACTGCCGAGAAATCTAGCCCAAAATTTGAAATGGCTAAAAACTTCCCGAGCAAAAATTGAACAATCCGCTCGATGGATGTCGGGGTTGTTGGTGTCGATGGAAAGCTCTCACCGTGTTGACGATTTTAGACACAAGACCCGGTCCAATTGGTGGCGGATCGGCGATTTGGCCGGGAAGCCAAAACACCGCGCCAGGGGGCGTTCGACGCTGCTTCCGGCCGCTTGGGGCGGCCGGGATACCGGGAGGCGGCGCCGGCGAGGTGGGGACGCAGGGGAGGCGGCTGGCCGGCGGCAGGGGAGGGGAGGAGAGAGAAAAGGGAGAGGGAACGTCGCGCGCGGGGAAGAAAAAGGGAAGAAGGAAAAGGCCGGTCCGATTCAACCGATCCGATCCGGTCCGGTTCGATTCGGCCGGTTCGATTCAGAATATAAAATTTTGAATTTTTACTCTGCCTCGGGACCGAAAACGAGGTCCAAAAATTTCGAAAAAATTCCAGAGAACTCAAAAAAATACATAGACTCTAAATATATTTTTAGTTTTGCCACGTGGTCTTTAAATAAATTTTTAAAATTCATCAAAGTTTATATTTTCGGAAAATTGAACCTGATTTTTAAAATCCGAAAAATCTCAAAAAAATTCCTAAATTTAAATAAAATTAAAATACCAAAATGCTCATAAAAATTAAAATTTTGGGGTGTTACATTCTTCCCCCCTTACAGAAAATTCGTCCTCGAATTTTACACAAGGCAGAATAAAGCACATGATTATACATTGAATGAGATATGGTACTTGCTACGCATGTCCCGCTCGACTCCAGTGCACTCTTCCACTGACTGACTCCTCCACAAAACCTTAACCATAGGGATCTGTTTGGATCTCAGCTGTCTCACTTGGTAGTCCACTATGGCTACAGGCTGCTCCTCAAATGTCAAGTTCTCCTTTAGCTCTATCACATCCTTTGCAGACATGAGAAGGATCGGGAATGTATTTCTGAGCATGGAGATGTGAAACACGGATGAACGTGAGAAAGGTTGGGTGGTAGCTCCAACCTGTGAGCAAGCTGCTCCAACTCTATCCGTAACCTCAAAAGGTCCAATATACCGAGGTGCCAACTTGCCCTTCTTTCCAAATCTCATGACTCCTTCATTGGAGAAACCTTCGTAAATACATAGTCGCCCACCGCAAACTCCACATCCCGCCGTCTGGGTGCATAACTCTTACGCCTCGAAAAGTTGTTTTGATCGTTCCACGATTAAAGGAACTATCTCAAGTGTCTTGCACTAGGTCTACATCATGCACCTTCGCTTCCCCATTTTTGTCCAACACAGAGGAGACCTACACTTTCTTCCATATAGTGCCTCATAGGGTGCCATCCCTATCTTTGGAATGGTAATCGTTGTTGTAGGCAAATTCCACCAAAGCTAGTCGCTCATCCCATTGACCTCCAAAATCCAAGACACTCATGCGAAGCATGTCTTCCGATGTTTGGATTGTCCTTTCGATTTGTCTGCATGCGAGGGTGGAAAGTCAGATCAAGTTCAATCAGGTGCCAAGTGCCTCTGCAACTTTCTCCAAAACCGAGAAGTGAATCAGCCCTCTGTCAGATATTATGGAAGCTGGAACTCCATGCAATCTGACTATTTCTCGAATGTAGAGCTGGGCATACTGTGCCACAGAGTATGTAGTCTTTACAGGTAAGAAGTGAGCTGATTTGGTCAAGCGGTCTACAATTACCCATATCGAATCATATCCTCGCGTGGTACGAGGCAACCCAGTCACAAAATCCATAGTGATCATTTCCCACTTCCATTCGGGATAGGGAGCTCTTGCGCCTTCCCGACGGTCTCTGTGTTCAAACTTCACCTTCGACAAGTCAAGCACTTGGACACAAAGTCCGTATGTCTCTCTTCATGCCATTCCACCAATAGCTATCTTTCACATCATGGTACATCTTGGTGGAACTCAGGTGGACATCATGCGATGTGTAGTGTGCCTCTCGCATGATTTCATTCCTGAGGTTATCCACATCGGGCACACATATCCTAGAACCTTGCACTAGGGCACCATCATTGGCAAATCCAAACTCACCACCTTCACCTTGTTGTACTCTTTCTATGATCTTCATCAATTGTTGGTCTCTGTGCTGGGAAACTCTAACTCTGTCCCTCAAGTCTGGCCTCACTGAAAAATGAGCCAACAATACCCCCTCACCTGACAGATCTAGGATTAAACCTTGATACATCAACTCATGTACTTCCTTAATCAACGGTCTCTTCTCTGCTGAAATGTGCGCCAAACTGCCAGAAGATTTTCGCTCAAAGCATCTGCCACAACATTGGCCTTCCCAGGGTGGTACTGGATGGTGCAATCATAGTCTTTCAGAAGCTCCATCCATCTCCTCTGTCTCAAGTTTAAATCTCTCTGTTGGAAGATGTACTTCAAGCTCTTGTGGTCGGTGTATATCTCGCACACTTCACCATACAGGTAGTGTCTCCAGATTTTAAGTGCAAAGATTACAGCCGCCATTTCCAAATCATGGGTGGGGTAGTTCTGCTCATGCCTCTTCAGCTGCCTTGAAGTATAAGCCACTACCTTTCCATTCTGCATCAAAACACACCCTAGGCCAACTCTGGAGGCGTCACAATACACGGTGTATCCTTCACCACTCACAGGTAGTGTCAACACAGGGGCAGTGGTTAGACACTCCTTAAGCTTCTGGAAACTCACCTCACAGTCATCTGTCCAAATGAATGGAACATTCTTCCTGGTCAACTTAGTTAGGAGCCGCTATCCCGAGAAATCTTGTACAAAACGCCTATAGTAGCCTAAACCCGAAAACTTCGCACCTCGGTGGATCTGTAGGCCTAAGCCAATCGATTCTGACTTCAATTTTCTTGGGATCCACTTGAATGCCGTCACTAGAAACCACGTGTCCCAAGAATGAGATGCTTTCTAGCCAAAATTCACATTTTGAAAATTTGGCATATAGCTGGTGCTCCCTCAAAGTCTGCAATACCATCCTCAAGTGCCACACGTGTTCTTCCTCGGTCTGAGAGTACACCAAAATGTCATCTATGAACACGATGACAAAACGGTTCAAAAATGGCTTGAACACCCTGTTCATCAAGTCCATGAAGGCTGCTGGTGCATTAGTGAGTCCAAAAGACATCACCAAGAACTCATAATGACCATATCTTGTCCTGAAAGCCGTTTTGGACACGTCCTCATTCCTGATTCTCAACTGATGGTAGCCTGATCGCAGGTCTATTTTGGAAAAGAATCTAGCTCCTTGGAGCTGATCAAACAAATCGTCGATCCGAGGAAGTGGATACTTGTTCTTCACAGTCACCTTATTCAGCTGTCTATAGTCGATACACAACCTCAATGACCCATCCTTCTTTCTCACAAATAGAACAGGAGCGCCCCAAGGTGAAGTGCTCGGACGTATGAAACCCTTGTCCAAAAGCTCCTGTAGTTGCTCCTTCAGCTCTTTCAATTCTGCTGGTGCCATCCTGTAAGGTGGCATCGATATGGGGTTTGTACTCGGCACAACATCAATGCAAAACTCTATTTCCCTTCCTGGTGGCAACCCTGGAAGCTCCTCTGGGAAGACATCCATAAATTCTCTGACAATAGGAACATTTTCCATACTGACACCTTCTACAGATGTATCTCTCACCAATGCCAAATACCCTTGGCATCCACGCCTCAATATTTTTCTGGCACTAATTGCTGACACCAAATTATATGGAACCACGCCCTGTCACCATCAAAGCTAAATTCTTCCACACCAGGTATGTGAAAATACACCTTTTTGTTCCTGCAGTCTAAAGTGGCATAGTGAGTTGCCAACCAATCCATCCCCAAAATTACATCAAAATCCATTACTGGTAGAGGAACCAAGTCTGCTGGGAGGATCTTTCCATCCACTACCACTGGGCTACCCGGAAAAATCATGTCTACATCTATGTTGTCACTAAGTGGGGTAGCTACCGACAAAGGACATCCTAAGGTTGTAGGGTTTCTACCCAACCTCATGGCAAACACAGGGGAGACAAATGAGTGCGTAGCAACCGGATCTATCAAAACACGAGTCTCATAAGAACAGACCAGAAGAATACCTGCCACAACTACATTGGAAGCCTGAGCATCCTGGTGGGTCAGGGTGAAAACCCGAGCTTGACCCTACTGCGAGTGGCGTAACCACGACATCGCTTCTACCTCTGACCGCCTCCAAATCCACGCCCCTTGTCCTCGGCCCTGTTGGCTCTGAATCGATCGCCGCCATGTTGGAAGCACCGGATACAATCAAGCGAGGAACATTTGCAATGTAACCACGTGACCCCATCTGTGGCTCGCTGAACATGGGGCATTCCCTAGCAAAGTGACCTGGTTGGCCACACCTGAAGCATACTCCTGACCCCATCAAACAAGGTCCTGAATGTCCTCTTCCACACTGTGCACACGGTGCCAAAGAGGATCCTGAACCAGACCCAGAACTGCTGTACCCCGAACTGTGACCATTGCTGGATCCGTACCCTGGTCTGAATCCTCGTGGTCTGTGTCTAAAACCACTTCTCTTGCTCCTACCCTTTCCTCTGTAATTACTCTGGCCACCACTATCCGGAGTACCCATTTGGGGAACACCTGAAGAACCCTCTGCTTTGTTTTTCTTTGCTCTTCCGCTGTCATCCACAGCATAGCTAATCTCTATCTGTCTGGCTTGATCAACTACCACGTCAAAAGACTGATCAGACATCATGGCCAGGTTTGCATACCTCCTGTCAAGCCCCTTTAGGAACCTCTTCACTTTCATAGTTTCTGTAGCTACTGCTGTAGGGGCATATCTGCTCAATTCCAGAAATTTTGTAGCATATTCATCTACAAACCTGCCATTCTGTCTTAAGGCCTCAAAGGCCCACTGTTTCTGATCTCTGAAGCTTTCTGGCACAAACCGATTAATGAACAGTTCCACAAACTGAGCCCATGTCAAACCCTCCATCCAGGGTAACACGTAGTCATTCATCCATTATCTAGGCATAGGCCCCATGACATGCTGCATACACTCTATCAATCTTCTATCAGTCAATCAGAATTACATTTCTGCACTGCAGGAATCCAAAAACCGATATGCATCGTCTGACACATCATAAGTACCAGGCACCAACTTCTTGAAATTTATGATTTGTTTGTAAGGTTCTCCTCTTGGTGCGGTGGACTGCTGCTGCTGTGGAGGGTGGACCATATACTACGCCATCATGTCGATGGTTCTCTGCAGACCAGCTAGAGTAGCTGCCATGGGATCCATGGGACCCTGTGCCATGAAAGACTGTTCCTGAACTGTGGGCATTGCTCTTACTTGAGCAGCTCTAGGCCTCCTACCCTGCCTCCTCGGGGCAGGCGCCTCATCCTGTGCCGACACCTCGTCAGGCACATCTGGTTCTGGTGCAGTGGCAGCTCTTCTGCTTCTACGCATTTTCCTGAAATTCAACAGCATTAGCCCACAAAAATTCAAAACTGCTCATTACACAACTCTATAGACTCATATTTACACATAATATATGAAGCAGAAACTAGAAGCAAAGACGACAATGCAAGACGAATGTGGACCCTATTTTTCCGCATGTGATTCCTAGTAGACTCTTCCCAACACTTTAGACAATTGTTCCCTATGAATCTGGAGCCTAAGCTCTGATACCACATCTGTCACGACCCAACCTATGGGCCGGACCGACACTAGGACCTGGGCCAGCCTAAAGCCCCTGAGGCCCGTAGTAAGCCTAACTGTTCATTAACCCAACTCTAAGGCCCATTTGGGCCCAATTTCAAGAAAACAAACGGACAGAGTCCGGCCATAAAATGGACTTACCAACGGGGAGTTTTCGACTCACCCGACCTGTAAACACAATATATAGTCAATTGGGGAGCTCAACTCACCCTCCACATACTCATCAACATAATAATAAATGGGAGCTCAGCTCCCTCATCCAATCCATCAAAACAGACATAGAATATTAAGTTTACAGGTCCCAAAATAATAATTTAGTTTACAGACCTAAATCAAATAAACATTTCTAACACATGCGGAAATTCTAAGATTTAACCAGTTTACACAAACATTAATAATTGACCTGGGAGGGAGAAAGCAGGTTAACCTCAAAGAAATATCCTCCTGTGGCTTGTAAAAATTTTTGAACAGGAGTGAGCGTTCGACTCAGAGAGTAAAATATCAATTTTAACCATAATCCCTATAACTATCTAAAACTTATGCACCCTGTAGAATGAAATGCAACATCAGCAATAAATTCACATCATATCATCAAAAAGGTAATTTAGAGCACTCACACACCCTGTAGTATCAATCATAACATATGGAAGCTGATCCTCTATACAGCTCTCTTAAATCCAACCTGGTGCCAGCGAATTACTCAAGCTCGGACTTCCACTTAATAACCAAATCGAGGGTCCCAGCGAATTACTCAAGCCGTGACTACCCCTCGAAGGATCGGGTCCCAGCGAATTACTCAAGCCGTGACTACCCCGTCCTATCCATAGTCCACACCACATCACACGCACGCCAACGCACGCACACTGCTCCAAATTACCACAACAACATCCATGGCACATCAACAGTTATGAATGCAACATAAATCGTGCCTAGAGTTTAACTACCTAAATATATGCATATAAGTGATGCATGGGCATGCTTGAACATATAACAATATCGAAATTACAATTAAAATTAATATTCTACTCACAGACTTGACGATGGTCACTGAGGCGGAGGAAGAAGGTCTGTCTGACTCACCTGACAATTTTATTACAATCATTTAATAAATTTTACTCAATACAAACAAAGAAAAAGACCAATACGTCCTAAGTCGTGCCGAAAATCCGGCAGAGTCTCCCCTATACCTAGGACCTACCCAACCTGCAAAATGGCTCAAAACACACTTCTATATTCACAATCCATATATCCACAGTTCAATCATATCACACAGCCCCTCCTGGGCCCATCAAATCAGTCATCTATCACAATACGCAAAATTTCAATTTAGTCCTTATTATTGATCATTTTTGCAAAAACTGCCCAAATAAGCTCTAAATATTCTAAAACTTTGCCCCGCGGTCCTTAGCAATATTACTAGGCTATTGCAAAAAGAATCATAATTTTCTAAGCTACCACGAATATTTTATGGATTTTTAATCCTATTTAAGCACTAGAAAATTACGAAAAAGCAAGGTTCGGGTTTACCTTTGCCAATTCCGACTTCGGGAACGCGCTCGACGTCTCGACAATGGGGACTAGCCAAAACCTCGGTCCAATCCGAGACTTTTCCAGAACGGTCCGTTCGCCTAATTTCACGCATCTTGGCCAATTGTCGAATTTCCGCGAATCGAGGATACCTACACGAAGCCCATAACACGGGGGTTAGTACATAAATTTTTCAGAATTTTCTAAGCTCATTAAATGCTCGGAAAAACACTACAAAGTTCCGTGGAACCCACCGAAAAACGGTGTCGGAAAAATTTGAAATTTATGTCGCCGCGAAGCTCTCGACGAGTGGAGCGTGCTGGTAGCCTCAGTTTTCTCGTGGGATTCACGGTTTTCGAGAAATCTAGCCCAAAAGTCGAAATGGGCTAAAAACTTCCCGAGCAAAAATTGGACAAACAGCTCGATGGATTTCGGCGTTCTTGGTGTCTATGGAAAGCTATCGCCGAGTAGATGATTTTAGACACAAGACCCGGTCCAATTGGTGGCCGGATCGGCCGGATTTGGCCGAAGTTTAACGCCACAAGACATGGGCGTTGCGCTGCTTTCAGCCGCTTGGGGCGGCTTGTCACCGGGATACCGGGAGGCGCTGCGAGGTGGGGACGCAGGGAGGCGCACGGCCAGGAGGGGAGGAGAGAGAAAAGAGAGAGAAAAGGGAGAGGGAACGTCGCGCGCGGGGAAGAAAAAGGGAAGAAGGAAAAGGCCGGTCCGATTCGACCGGTCTGATCCGGTCTGGTTCGATTCGGCTGGTTCGATTCAGAATACAAAATTTTAAATTTTTACTCTGTCTCGGGACCGAAAACGAGGTCCAAAAATTCCGAAAAAATTCCAGAAAACTCAGAAAAATACGTAGACTCCAAATATATTTTTAGTTTTGCCACGTGGTCTTTAAATAAATTTTTAAAATTCATCAAAGTTTATATTTTCAGAAAATCGAACCCGATTTTTAAAATCCGAAAAATCTCAAAAAAATTTCTAAAATTTAAATAAAATTAAAATACCAAAATGCTCATAAAAATTAAAATTTTGGGGTGTTACACTTCAAATGAGCATTCTTCTTAGTGCTTATCACCTGAAACAGTAATATTTAAAAATGAAAAATAGACGAGAGAACTGCAGAGCAAAAGGTATCAAGCTTTCTATGGAATTTCTCTCTCTCTCTCTCCTCTCGTACCTGATTCTTATTGGCAAGCTGACACAAGGAATGCAACAGTCTATCAACAAGTCTCCTGCGTTCCAATCCAACCCAAAACCCCAAATAAGAAATAGAAAAGGAGTGGCTACTTACTCTTACACAAGTCGTCCCTTTCATTGAGCAACATTTCCTTTTTAATAAACTATGGGGTATTTTCGCAGAGGACAGATATATGGTTTTTAGTTGTCAGAAATAACTAGGGGTGTGCAAATAGGAGCGGAATTAAAAAAAAAAAAGAAAAAGAAAACTGAAGTTCTTAAAAAAAATTTAAACCCATAATATAACAATAACAGAATAACCAAACTGATAAATATAGAATTAATTAAATCAAACTGAATTTAACAACCCAGCAGGAATTTCAAGTTTTCAATAATTCATTCAACAACACAGCAGCAATCCTTTTTTTTTTTTTTTTGAGTTATGTTCAACTAAAGATGAAAGCATATGACATCCTTAAAAATGCAGACATTTTAATATTCTTTATTGAAAGAAAATTCGTTTTTTTTCCAAGCTACTCCAAAAGCTAGAAAATATTTCAAACTGATTTTTCTCAAGTTGCTTTCTACCTATACCAGTAGAACATTACTTCATAGGTTCGTATTAGTTGAAACAAACCTTAAATCTTGCAGCCACCATGCTGTTTTTGATGATGATCACACAACATAGCAGTGCCATTACTACATTTCTTCTATTTATGCAGACAAGATCATCCCGAATCTCTTTTCTCTATGGTAATGGATACAAGGTACTCAGATTTACTTGGATATTTCTTGACCTTCCAATTTCACCACTATTATCCACATCTCCGGTTTTAATCCATTTAACAACCCAGCAGCAAACCAAACCAAATCAATCAACATTCCAACAATCCCAGTAGCAATTTCAACAATCTATTCAAAAACCCAGGATCAATCAACAATCTGCCCAAAAAGAAAATACAATACAGAAGCTACTTCAACAAAATTAAATATAATCAACAAGCAGTATTGGCGGATCGAGGAAGGAGCAGCAGATGCGATTTCCTCATATCTGGTACTGATGTGATGGTGCTGGATCGATACTTGGAGAGGGAATCGAAGTCCAGATTAATATTGGCATTTGCATGTGATGGTCCTCTTTTGGCAGAATCGATATTTGCATGTGATTGGGGAATCGAAAAAGAAGAAACAAAAAAAAACAAAAAAAATTGAACGGAGATTGGAGCGGAAGTGGGAGTGGAATAACTCCTGAAGAGGAGGAAGAAGAAACAAGATTGAAAGAATTGTGGGCCTTATCACATTTGGAAGGGAATCGAAATTGAAGAAGAAGAACTGAGGAAGGCCAATTTCTCCTGGGCCAGGCTCATCCCACACCCCAATAGAAGTTAAGAATTTCGATTTTTTCGGTTATAACGGATAAAAAATTCAACCAAATCAAAAATCAATATTTAAAAAATAAGCTATCAAATTAAATCGATTAAATCAAAAAATTAAATTGATTCGATCAATTTAATTTAATTTAATTTAATTTTTTTTATTTAAATTGAAAACTACTAACCCCTAAGAAAAACATATGCATAATGAGTTTCTTTTTAATTATTATAAGGGAATATTTGATTTTATTGTTAAATATAATTAATAGATGATGAATATCTAAATATTAAATTAATATATTTAGTAAATTCATTGAAAAAGTAATTAATAGATGGTAGAGTACCTATTAGCTTTATTTTCTATCAACTTTATAATACGAGTTATTTATGAATTATTATTTAATTTTTTCTTAATTTTTTCACCACTTGACAAAAATATTCTTAATTTTAATCTTAATTCAATCAATTCTTACATTTTTAATGTAACACTAATATTTTCTTCTCTTTTTTCACTTTACAATATCATCATTCATCATAATTAGTATATTCTAAATTTATTAAAATATTTTTTATTTTTATTAGTGATATAAAACACCAAATATTTATTTATTATGAAAAATATTTATTTAAGTGTAAAATTTAAAATTATAAGATGCTTTTTTTTTAATATAATTACTGTATTGTTTAAAATATATATATAATTACTATATTATTTTACAATTATATTTTTTAAAATTATTTAATTTTTATTTATTAATTTTAACAATAAATAAATTATATAATATAATAATTAATGAATATATATTTAATTTAATAATAAATAAATTATATAATATTAATCAATTTATACATTAATAATTATTTATAATTATATTAAATAATTATCATAAATCAATTATCATCTACAGTTATATTCAATAGATAGACTAAATAGACTCTTAATAAATTAGTATCTTTATTTTTATAAACACATAAAAAAATTAACTTTTAATTTTGTTTACTTTTCCGTCCAAATTCATAACCTTTCGCGTTAGTCTACGCATAAAAAATTAATCTGAGGAGAGGGAATAATTTATAAATACAACTTTACCCTCGTCTCTTCTTGTCAGGTTGTTGCTCCCATCTCTTCCTCGTACAAAAAGCACCCACCATTCTTCGAAAAATTCACAGCAAGAATCTGCCGACTGCTCCTCTTTTAGAAACCTCAACAGGACAACTTTTATTCACAAGTTTCGTCTTTCTAATTCCTACAATTTTTTGGCTGCAGTGAACAAATGGCAAACAGGAAGAATTCTTCAACCACCATCACAATTGACTCCCCACTGGAAAAAGCGCCATCTTCTTCAACAGCAGCAACTGTCTCCAAAGCATTGCCTTCACATTATGTGCACGAGGTTGAACGTTTTCTCATCCGCAAGGGAATTTCGGGCCCTCTCGCTGAAAATACAGATCCTTGGATTTCTATTCCCATCTCTTTCGCCATCTTCTTAAGGTCAGCCATGTCTACAATGGCCGCGTCTCTTGCTTCTTCTCTGTCCTACCGGTTTTCACCGTAATTTTCCCACTCTTCTCCTTTTAACTTTTTTTTTTCCCTTTGAACTGTTAATTTCAGTCCGTTGTTTAATCCCTGAGAAAACTTCCCCTCCTGTCTCTGTTTTCTTTGCAATGAAATGGGATGGACGAAGACTCTGTTTTCCATTCCTGGATTATAGAATATTTGCAGTGGACTACATGAGGAGTAATTGAAGCTATAGCAGGGAGAATGGCAGTTGCTTGCGCTAGAGCAGTACGGGCAGGGGACCAGGAACTCTTTCTTGGCGAATTGAGCATGTCTTATCTCTCTGCTGCTCCACTAACTGTGAGTTTCTCTGTTTCTCATTTGTTTCATCTATAGTTCGGTTTTCATCAATAGAATCGAGTTAAATTACTAGTTTGAAAATTCCTTGGTGATTCAAACAAAAGAGAGCTTTTATTTTCTGTGTAACTCGATTTAAAATGAAAAAGCAGAGAGGAGGATGAGGAGAAAGTATTTGCCATGTAACCCTGGCAAAGAGAAACTTCACAAGCCACGAAGTCACATCCCCTCCAGCACCTGCCACGCAAATTCTCTCTCTCTCTCTCTCTCTCTCTTTCACTTCTCTTATATTCTTTCACTCTTCTTCATCTTCTTGTGCTTCTGTATAACCCCTTAGTAGCTGCTGGCAAGCGGCCATAAGGAAACATCATCCATTCAATGGTTGATGGGGTGCGCGTTAAGGTGCTTTCGACTATTTCATTCCCCTTGAAATTTTTTTTATCCTTTTTTGTTATATTTCTATTTTGGGAGAGTGAAAAAAATCCAAATGGAATTAAAATATAAAAAATGGATATCACTAAATGACAGTCGGAGAATTTTCTCTAAATTTAGCATAAAATCAAAACTTTATAGTATTCATTCATTAAAAACCGAGTCTAGATGATACACTCTTAATAAAAATCGATAAAAATCCTTGAAAGTAGTTGTTTTAAATCTTCCCTCTCATCAGTGGACACATAAAGAGCAGCTAGTATGGGAACAACCTTGAATTTGACGTTCCAATATGTCTTCAAAAGTTTAGTGTATATTTTCCATGTTCAGGTATTTCTTAATTGAACATTCAAGTTTGAAGCATACAAATCAGAATTCCCAGTCTCAAAATAAAATAGCAAGTTGAATTTACCGGCCAGAAAGTATATGAGGAAAGTACACAACATATTATCGTTACAGTGCTTTTTACACAAGATAGCGCTTTGCAGGTACACAACACAAATGAACCATAGAAAATGTCAATTTCTGCACCATAGTCTGAACATTCAAGTTTATAGACTTATTAGTCCTCACAGATCTTTGTGATTAATCCGAAATATCCTTTTGATGAAATTAATGAACACAGATACATCAAACTACACAGATACATGAAACTATGTTTTATTTTGGTTTAATCCAAGATTCCAGCCTTTCGATAGCTCTCCACAGAGTCAATAAGAGTTTCCTCCAATGAGCGATATCTCCAACCTAGTCTCTGCAACTTTTCTGAGCTCAGGTCTTGTTCTTCCCCTGCCTCAGTGAAGCTGGGTATGACAGAAGGATGTATAAGCAAACTCCCAGGAAATGGAGCTAAATAATAATAATTGGAAAACTGTTTATTAGATCCCAGAATCTCGATTTCCTATATTAGTTGGGTTTTCTATATCAATTGGGTTTGCTATATTATTTGGGATCCCTTGATTTCCTGTATAGCGTTAATATTGTTTCCTTTTAGTTCCTTGATTTCCTGTATTGATTCCCTTACAGCTTTCATGACTTTAGCCTTGTATTTGTATAAATATGTGTATTGTTAAGAAAGAGAATACAGCAATAATTTTTCACATTCAAACCCTGTTATGGCATCAGAGCATTCATCCTTAATTATTTTTTCCACCATGGGTATTCTAGCATCAAATTCATCCTTCATTATTTTTTCCACCATGGGTGATTCTAGCGTCAAAACAACATCCAACTCTTCAAGTCTTGAAACACCAACTGCTTCAAATCATCAACCAGATTTTTCATCACCCTATTTGTTATATATGGGGCTTGAATTTTAGATATATATAGACCCGATTTGTTGAACCAGATTTTAGAGACCATATGGAGTCGTGCTATCACTGTGGCCTTTGAAGCTAAAAATAAATTAGGATTTGTTGATGGAAGAATCAAAGGATCCCAACTAATATAAGAAATCCAATTAATATAGAAAACCCAACTAATATGGGAAATCAAGATTCTGGGCTCTAATAACTCTAGTCATAATAAGCCATAATAGGTAAATTCATCATCTTAAAGCTATATATGGTGACAATAGATTGATAGCAAACTGGAATATTCATTTGATTGAGTGAATTTTCTAGGAAAAATAAAATAAAAGACCTTACTTTTTAGGATAATTGTAGTTAGGATATATACTCCTCAATTTCTCAACCAGATCTTTTGTCCAGACTGCATGTGCCTTGCATATGTATCTCCCTTCTGCCTCGGGCTTCTCATATGCCAAAAGCAACGCTTCTGCTACATCACGTACATCTACCACCAACCGAAACTTATTTTCCACTGATTCATATCCTTCTATGTGGCATGTGAAAACACTAGTTAGAACAAAGAAGAAGACAGTTCTAAATGCCAGTTCACACAGACCTAGGCTCAAGATCACACTAAGCCTAAAAAATAGCATATGCATTTTGACCGTAGTCCTGCAATAGAGAAAGGCTTTAACAGAATAAGAGGAATGAGACAGCAGTTAAAAGTTTATTGCTAATAATACCCCAATATTTAAGCTTAATATTCATGTTTACCAAGTATGAAAAACAGCACCAGCAAAATGTGGCAATTTCCTTGCTGGTAGTCTGAACTGCAGGTTAATGGCATAAATTTGCAGGAGAGTGCAGAAAATAAGAGCCTCATTGCTATCAATTAAATATCAATTTCAATAGTTGAAATTGAAATCTTTCAAGCACAGAATTTCAGCTTGAAAATATTATGTTTCACTTCATGGTCATAAATAATAACCCAAGACATATAAATGATTCGAGCATATGACAATCGCATATGAAGATGACCACATAATAATATACATGCCCAATCAAAAATAGTTATGGTATACATGATGGTACCTTTCAAAAACTTAATAATAACCTTGCTACTTGCATTTACTGTGGACTGCAGAATTGGCCCCAAAATGAGGGTGGGGCAAACAGTGACAACATCAAGCCCACTCTGTTTTCCATACTCAAAAGCCTCACTTTCTGCTTTCGTCTTGGAAAGACAATACCAGTTCTGGGACAAACAAAGAACTATGGGTTATAGAACAAAAATCGGAGAAAATCCGTGCATACTTCAGATTGAAAGTGATTAGATGACTAAAGCATCATCACAAAACACACAACTTATAAATACAAGTTCAATACCACAGTTAACTCTATTATTTGGTCACCTTAGTTGATATGCAATATTCCTTATTGGACCAACAACTTTCATCCATCAGTTGACCCTTGGGCCAGCTTGGGTTCATGGACACTGCAGCTCCAGAGGACACAACAACAACTCGCTTAACCTTTGCTTGCGCACATGCTTTAAGCACATTTAGTGTACCCTTTACGGCTGGCTCCATTAATTCTACCTAAGACCATAAAGACAAGGTATTCTATTAAAAACAAAATATTGTTATATTCTGCAATGATTATATGGATTTAGTAATATATTAGTATGATTATATTGAAAAACATGTTGAAGTCAGGCATGTAATAACCTCTGGATTTGGAACAGTAGCAGATGGAACAGGGCTAGCAACATGGAAGACTCCACTGCATCCTTCAATAGCGGAGTAAATGTTGTTGTAATCCAGTATATCTGCCTTGAAAAGTTTCAGATTATCAGAGGCCTTCTCGAGTTTGCTCAAGTGAGCATACTTCTGATCCGCTGCATAATGTTGTTGATAAAATTAGACGAAAACAAACATTACAAAAAATTAATTATAGCAAAAGCAATTGAAAAGAAAAGGAGCTCAATTCCAGTTGATAAAGCTGGGCTTTTGAGAGAGGGGGAAATGTTGCTAATTAGGACCTTGAGCTTTATTTAGTGCAAAACCAATCTATCTCTATATATATATCAACAACGAAGCTCGTATCAATGTTCTTGCCAATACGGGCACATCTGATTCAACTGTAAATAGCTATATCTCTACACAAATTTGGATTCGTGACTCGAAGAATTTTTTTTTTTCTTTTAAAAAATATCAGTTAAATTCAGAAAGTGTCAAATCGGAATAGTCTCAAAATAGCAATTAGTACATATACCCCAAAAGCGAAAGAGCTTAGATAAAATAAGGCAGAAAAATTAATTTTAGTTGAATGAAGAGGAATTAATGCAGGAACAAACAATTGGGGAAAAATGGCGGTAGAAGAATGATCAAGAGTTGAGACAGTAAACAAAAATAATTGTTTAAACGCCAGTAACAAAGTAGAGGAAGAGGAGAGCTTTATAGTTACTGGGTTCTCTAACTGTTCCATGCACGAGGTAGCCCTTGGAGAGGAGAAGCTGGACGACCCAAGAACCAAGGTATCCACCGGCACCTGTGACGCACAATGTGCCCTTTGTTGCCGCCATTTCCAAAACCTTGCAGTTGTTTGGTATCCTCTTCTTGAATTTTCTAAAGCCTTGGGTCTTCAACTAAACAGTAGAATAATCCCTTTTTTTTGTTTAGATAAACGCTAGAATAATCTTACCTAGCCGCTAAGTCTATCTTCTTTTTTTTTTTTTTTTTTTTTTTTGGGGGGGGGGGGGGGGTTGTGGTGGGGTGGTGCAGGGAGAGTCTATTCTATTCTTCTCATTCTGGCTTGTGGGCACCCTCCTTCAAATTGAGTCTGTTGGTATTCGGTTCTGTTTGTTTCTGACTTTCTGTCTAAAAATATTAAAAAGCTACTTGAATTAAACTTTGTAACAGAGTAAACAAAAGAAAATTAAATTGAATTTTGATTTATTGGATATTTAATTTAGCTTATATTTATATATCTGATAGATCTATTTATAAATATAAAATTATAAATAGATTAATATTTAATTTAATTTATAATTTTTAAAAATTGTTTAAAACAAGTTAAAATTATAAGTATTTTATTTACTTATTTTAAATTACTTTTTAATTAAATAAAAAATATCTTGTCAAAAAAATAAAGTAAAAAATACATTATTTTAACAATTTTTTTTTAAAAAATTCTCATTCTAATAAGCACAACCCCTAATGATATATATTTTTGATATTTTGGTAAAGTAAATTAGTTTTTATAACCAAATATTTAAATTATCTAAACTTAATTTTAAATAATTATATTAAATATTTAACCATTTATTTTTAAATTATCTTATAAATTAAAGAATACATTGTAAGTCATAAATTAAAAATAAGTAATCAAATCAAATATAATAGTAATTTTTAAAAATCATCATTTTAATAATCATAATATTTAATGATATATATTTTTTTATTATTATTTTGATAAATTAAAATTTTTAAATATTTTATAATTAAATATTTAAACTATTTAAAAGTTGATTTTGAGTAATTGAATTAAATAATTAATTAATTATTTTTAAATTAACTTATAAATTTTAAAAAAATACATTTTAAATTACTTAAGTAATCAACTCAAACATAATCTTAGATTTGTATTTTAATTTTTAATTTTTTTTTTAACTATAATTTAGCTTTTGAGTTTTTGGTAGATTTATAACTTAGTATCCATAACTTTAAAACTAAGTAATTTAATCTTTGATGTTATAATAAATCTACATATAGTCTATATTATTAAAGTTATAGTTAAATTATCATTAATTTTAGTAAAAATAATAAAAATAACTTAACTTTATTTTCAATCTAAAAACTTTAATTTTTAAGATTTATTTTATTAATAATTTAGTGCCTGTATGTAAATTCAAATCCAAATATTATTCTCAATAACTAGATACACTCACCTCCGATTTCTATTAGTTGAATCATATTCAAATCTGTTTACCTTTTATGTATTTTAAAAGCTAATATATAAATATTTTTTCTATTAATAATTCAAATTTCAAAAACTTAATAATTTTCATGAAACATTTAAATTTATTTATTTATTTAAAAATGTAAGATACATAAATTTATAAATTTTATTGACAAATATATTTTATATATAATTAATTGATTAATTAAATACACTAGTTCAATAATGACAAATCAACTTATAAAATCTAAATTTAACATAAATATTTTTTTTAAACTTAAATTCATCTTAAATTTAATTGCATAATATCTAAACATGTCCCAATAAAAATTGATATTGAACACTTGTTAATATTCCATTCATTGGTGCCCACCAATTCACTGATCACATGTTACTAGTTTGGCCGCTTTTTTTATTTATCAATATAATATTCATGTTATGCATAAACTAATTTATAATTTTTTTAATTTAATTTTAAATTATATTTAAATAAAAAAATTATTATTATTATCAAATTAATTTCTAACCAAATTTCTATTTTATCTAATTTAATTTAAAAAAATTTCACCTATTATAATAATTTTTTTAATTAATTTATGATGTAATTAATTAAAATACTTTATCTAATTCTTTTTATGTGTATATTAATAATAGTTTTTATATTTATTTCGTTTGAAATATAATGAAATTACTTTATATAAAAAATAATTTAAACTTTATGAAATTTTCATATTTTATTATATTTATTTTTTATTGCAACAAAATATAATAAATTAATAATAAAATAATATTATTTCAAAAATATATAAATATAATATACTTTTCAATCAATATAATAAAAAATATATTAAATTACTAATAACAAATTAAAATAAAAGTACTACATTGTTATTAATTGAAAATAATATTTTATCTTATTATTTTTAAAGATGCAAAGTGTAACTTTTCTTGTTAATTCATTCAAAAAATTGTTATCATTTTATATAAATTTATAATATAAAATATATGTATTTTATAAAAATTAAAATTTTAAATAAATATATAATACATGTATATAAAATGAAATATTATTATTTTATATTAATATAATAAATATTAAAAAATGCATACTATCTTTCAAAAGATATGTCTCTTATTAATTATGTTTACATATAATTAAAATTTTAATTTAATCATATTTGTCATATGTCTTTGAGATTTTACTGCTAAAAAAAATATAATTGAGAGAGAATTCTGCATAGTTAAAATTTGAAAATGAATGATAATAAAATATAGATAATTAAAATATTAATACAAGGTATGATAATATAATTATTAAAGATAATTCTAGTACAATTCATTATCTTTCAGAATTCATCAAACCTTTTCTAACATTATAGAAAATTAAGAATCAATAGAAGTATAAAAAATTTTGAAAATAGAGATAAATAACTAATCCCATTGTAGTGAAAACTTGAAATGTAATTTTCAATTTTTTGGGAAAAATTGCATTGATTATATATTTCTATAAACTCTAATAATAGATATTTATTTTATAAAATTATTATAATTAATTATTAAAATTATTTTATGAGAAAAAGTATCACAATATAATATATTTCATCAATAAATATAATGTATAAATACAAAATTTATATATAAAAATTATCAATTGTCATTTACTTTATTTAATAAATATTATTTAATCGCCAATTATTATAGATATTCCAATTATCATAATAATGAAATGATAGTTCTGGATACCATGTGTAGAGGTACATATAGTATTGCAAATAAAATTCTATTGAGATTGTAATAAGAAAATTAAAATAATTAAAATTTAATTTAAAAAAATATTTTGATGCCATTGAAAAAATATTTAGAAAATAGTTCATTATTTTAAATTTATAATAATTAATTAATTATATTGAAGTTTAAAAACATAACTAAATAAAAGACATAATTAAGTAATTAACATGAAAGATAATAATAATTATTATTATAATTACGAAGCATAATAATTTCTATATAATAATTGTCACGTAGTAATACTAATAAAAAATCTTTCTAAGTGACAATATCAAAAATATACTTTGCTTACTTTATATATATATATATATATAAATTAAATGTATTTAATATTCTAACTCATTTGATAATGAAAATTAAAATAAATACATTTTAAAAAAATAAAAATATAAAATTAAATACTTAATATAAAAATAATAATTATTATAATTACAAAACATGTATACTAGCTAGATCTTTATTTATTTTGCAGATGGTCACGACCGTGTGAGACATATGACATGTATTTTTAATTAATATTTTCTTAAAAATTTTATATAAACTGGGTAAAAATCTATTAAATCTAGAAATATTTTACTATCAAAATTAAATAACTTTGTTAAGATTACATTAAATTGTAATTTTGTGGTCAGAACTAATTCAGGGGAAAAAAAAGTAAATAAAAATGATAAAAACACGTATGCCATTTATTTGAATATCTTCCTATTTTTGCTATAACTGAATATCTTTCTAATTTTGATTCATATAATGTTTTTTTCATTTATTGAATTCCCATTAAAAATTAAAAATCAAAATTGTGTAAAAAATATGTTGATTTTTTTTAAAAAAAAATTAAAATTGGGATTCTATTTATTTTACGAAAAATAACTTTTATATAAAAAATATTTAAAAAAAAATACTTTCTATAAGAATATTTTTTATTATTAAATTATAATGTTAATCAATGATATGTGTTTATTTTATGTATGTATAAATATTTTTATATTTTAATAAAATTAATAAAATCTAAAAAATGAAAAATAATATTACCTTTTGAGAAAAATAAATTATTTTTTAAATAATTTATTTTTTTAATTATAAAAATAATTTTCATTGATAATTTTTTTAAATGTTTTAAACAATAAAAAATTTTAAAAAAATATTTTACGTGAAAATAAACGGAGTGACGACATAAATGCAATACACGTTGAGGCACCACAAATACAAAGTGAGAAAAGAGAAAGGAATGTGTACATCATTAAATATCATATAAAACGCTCCATTCATCTTTATTATATCCTCATGCAAATATTCTATGTTGAAATTATAACATTCATAAAATATATTTTTAGGTATATATATATATCCTCATTCTTTCTTTCAAACTTTAATTAATAAAATGAGAGTTAAATTTAAATTAGTAATCTTGCGTTTGCATATTGTGTAAATTATTTATTATTTTAATTTTTATACAATAATTTATTATATATTTTTTATTTTTGCAATAATATTATTAAATTTTTAATTAAATACAATTTTATTTCGAGGGTTAGTAAATAAATAAATTATTAATAGATTATTTTTATTATTATTTTTAACTTAATTAATATAGTCATATATTAATAAAGTGATAGACAAAGTAGGAAAAAATCTATGCCATGTGATGATTTTTGAAATACCATTATTAAAACTCTTAGATTTAAATGAAATAAATGTTTTTAAAAGAAAATTTAAAATTTTATGAATAATTTTTTATTGTATAATTATTTAAACATACATATATGCAAATTTTTAAAAATAATTTACTATTTTTAATCTAACTGAAATTTTAATTAAAAAATTGTAAAACCCCTAATTTTTAAATTAATTATTTTATGGATAAATATTAATATTTTATTTTATTTAAATTTTGAAAAATTATTTGAAATTTTTTAAATTTTAAAAATTGGGTTTGATTTGTCGAAAATGTGAAACTTTGATAATTTTTAAAAATTAATTTAAAGACCGCGTGATAAAACTAAGAATATATTTAGATGCTATGAATTTTTCTGAGTTTTCTGAAATTTTTTCGGAATTTTTGGGCCTCGTTTTTTTGTCTCAATGCAGAGTAAAAATTCAATTTCTGGTATCCTGGATCGAACCGGCCGAATTGAACCCAACCAAATTGGATCGGTCAAATCGAACTGGTCTCTTCTTTCTTTTTTTCTCCTTCCTTCTCTCTCCCCGACGTTCCTCTTCCCTCTCCCGTTTCTCTCTCCTCCCTCTCCCTCTATGCCGGCCACTGTAAAAATTATGTACTAACCCCTGTGTTGTGGGCTTCACGTAGGTACGCTCGTTTCGTGGAAATTTGACGGTTGCTCAGGTTTGTAATTTCGGGCCGAGCAGACAGACTACCGAGAAAGCTTCAAAACCGGGCTGAGAGTATAGGCTACCCCACCATTTTCAGACGTTTCGGACGCATCACCAGGGTTAGAATTGGCATAGGTAAACCCGAATCCTCATTTTCTTAATTATCTAGTGCCTGATTTTGATTAAAAATCTATAAAATATTCGTGGTAGGTTAAAAAATTATAATTCTTCTTGCATTAGCTTAATAATATTGCTAAGGACCGTAGGGTAAAATTTTAGAATTTTTAGAGCTCATTTGGGTAGTTTTTGCAAAAGGGTTAGTTATAGGAACTAAACTGTAATTTTTCAAATTATGATGGTTGACTGTTTAGATGAGCCCAGGAGGGGCCATGTGATGTGATTAAGTTGTGATTGTGTGATTTTGTGGATATAGAAGTGTATTTTGAACACTTTTGCAGGTTTGATAGGTTTTAGGTATAGGGGAGACTCTATCAGATTTTCAATACGAATTAGGGTGTTTTTAGTTCTTTTTAAGTTTGTGTTGAGTCAAATATATTAAATAATTGTAGAAGTCAACTTCAGGGTTCTGCAATGCAGGGTAGGCGTCAGGTTCGAGGCTTAATGCTCCAGATTATCTTTTTGCTGTTATGATGTGATTTGTATGAAATTATGATGATGTTACATTCCACTCTTTAGAATGCATTAGCTTTAGATAGTTATAAAAATTGTAGTTAAAATTGATATTTTACTCTCTGAGTCGAATGCTCACTCCTGTTCACCTTATTTTTCCAGGATACAAGAGATTTCTTGTTGAGTTTTAACCTACTTCTCTCTCTAGCAGGTCATCTATTAATGTCTATAATGTTTTGTACAATTTTGTTAACTCCTAGAATTCCGCATGTGTTAGAAGTACTTATCTGATTTGGGTCTGTATTATAATTGTCATGTTAGACCTATAAACTTATTAAATGCATGTATGATTAGACTGAATGAGGGAGCTGAGCTCCCATTTAATTTTTATGACATTATGAGAATGTGGAGGGTGAGCTGAGCTCCCCAAATTCTTATATATTGTGTTTACAGGTTGGGTGAGTCAAAAACTCTCCATTTTATGGTCCATATTATGGCAGGACTCTGTTCGGGTGTCTTCTTGAAAATGGGCTTAAAACGGGCCTTAGGATTAGGTTAAGAAATAGCTAGGCTTACTATGGACCTTGAGGGCTTTAGGCTGGCCCAGGTTCTAATGCCGGTCCAGCCTATATGTTAAGTCGTGACAAATATGGTATCAAAGCTTAAGCTCTAGATTCATGGGGAATTTATGTCAAAAGTTTTGGAAAGAGTCTGATATGAGTCACATGTGGAAAATAGGGTCCACGTTCATCCTTGCATTGTCATCTTTGCTTATAGTTTCTGATTCATATAATTGCAACGCCCTCACTTTAGGTAGTCCGTACATTCTACTGTTCCGATGACTAACATCTGCTCGGATAGTCAAGATGTCTGGAACTACACTTAAATTATAGTGAGGAGACATAAAATGATGGAATAAAGACCAAGTAAAAGCTAAGGAAAATAAGAGTAATGAAATGTAACTAGGTTAAATGAGCCGATGTTCCGGCGATGGGTGACCGAGCCGGGAAGCGACTGTGAAGTCAGTTGCCGACTCTAGACCCACGAGGAACCCTATGAAATAAATATTTTAGATTAATTAAAGGTTTACTGAGGTATAAATGATATTAAAAATGTCAAAAAAAAATCAAAAAAATTTAGTTAATCAGTACAGACGAATATAACCCGACAAACATAACAAAGGGCATTTTGGTTATTTCAACCCCATGGTTGAATTTTGATCTAAATGTTAATTAAATTGAGAGAGATTAAAACATATAAAATAAATTAAAATAATGAAATATGCAATGGAAATGGGAAAAGAAACAAAAGGAAATAAAATGGAATTATTACCTAAGCCTTACATCACCATGACCCAAGCATGATGTCATAATGACATCATTTAAAATTTTAACCAATAAAATGTTAACAAATAATTATAAAGGGATAAGGAAGAGTTAAAATGAGACAAAATTTATTTAAGAAGTCATCTCTTCTTCTTTTACCTCCCATGGCTGAAAATCCTTATTCAAGTTCTCCCCTCCATTTTTTATTTTCTAGCTTTATTTTCCCTAAGCTTTTCACCCCAAAACCCTAAGTCATCTTCATTAAAAATCATCCAGACACCTAGGCAAAGTGATTGGCTGCTAAGGAATTAAGAATTAGTGGAGTTTGTCAAAGTCAAGAAGTGATCAACATAAGGTGTCACACCTTACTCCACTGTAAGGCATAACATGATCCCGTAGAATACTTAATGAACTACCGAACTTCATCTACCGATAACTCATTAAGTACCTTACAAGGGATTTTAAAACAATTTTCTTACATTTTGGAAGTGGTGAGCATTTTGGTAGAAATTAAAAACCATTTATTCAAAGTTTAAGTACTAGTAAAAATTTTTGTCCATTTAAATTTTGCAGCAAATTTTATAAAAATTTTGACAGAGTTCCGTTTGTAATTGGAGAAAACAGTTCTTCAAATACCTAAAAAAAACACTCCCAAAAGTTTTTCACAACTCCCAACCTTCAATAATTCTCAATCAACTCAATTCAATGCACTTCAAAATAATTTCACAATACAAATCAAGATTTATCATCTCAAAATATTCAATATCTCCAATCACAAAGCATAAAGTAAGAAATCCATAAGTACTAGGATTAATTTACAGAAGGAAATCCAAAAAATAATATTATTACAATTTATTTACAACTGCTCAACTACATTGATACATACAACATTTTTATATTTATATCAAGATTATCTACAAGGTTATAAAATAATACCCGTACAAAATGGTCAAAGTAGTCCTCAATTTAACAGCAGCTCACTCTGCTGCTTTCTCCTTGCTCTTATCTGCGATAGCAAAATAAGCTATCGCTGAGTATAAAAATACTCAGTGGTGCACAATAAAAATTTAAAATACAATAAATAAATCATTCATTGCCAAACACAATTTAAATATTTGTCAATCATATTTCACAAATATCAAAGTTCATAATAACACCATTTTGTCAAATAATCTATTAAACACAGTTTAGTCAAACAATTTCATAAACACAATGTTGCTAAAGTCATACACAACTTATGCCATGACACAAAATTTCTGATCAATGCCGCGTTGTACACCACGACAAAGCAATCTCAACCCCATTAATCGAAATCAATGAGGGAGGTGGCTAGCTAGCTAATGAGTACTCATCCGATCTACAACCTCAACTGGCAAGCCAGAGAGGGAGGAAAATAAACGATCTCAACCCCATAAATGGAGGAGGAATAATGTGGTACTGTCATGCTAAGTGTGAACATAAAATCCATTCAAAACAATTTATGCAAACAATTTATGAGAAATCTGATCACTTTCCAAAGTCACATTTACGATTATAAAATGGCAACACAATACATAATTAATCAAAGAAGTTAAATTTTTGAGATTAAAATATTTAAACAATTATTATTGTGCACAAACCTGACTGGAGTCGCCTTGAAGCCTTGACTCAGTCTCTTTGAGTTTCCAAGTCTTTTTCAAATTTGAAACACACGCCACAGTTGTTTCAGTACCATAACTTAGCATAAATCCAAAAATAAATTTCACTTCATTTTTACCTAGCTTTAATGTACTAATTTCGATGTTCTCGAAGTTTTTGTGTTTCGGGTTACTATTCATTATACTATTCAAGTCAAATTGTTGACTTTTTAAGGCTTAATAGGTATGGGAACTCCAACTTCACCCACATACCACATTTTGGTCACCAAACTTGTTGGTTTTGGTCATTTTCTCAAAGCTTAAGTCATTTTGGCCAAATTGTCAAATTTTAGTTTTGGTGCTCCTAGTTGCACTATTCCATTGGTCAATCTACTGTTAGAATTTGGCAAACCTTCCTTCATAGAAAATGTTCCTTATTGTCTTAAGTGTATTTTCATTTTTGGATCACCCCAATTGGAGTTTTGTAGCTCAAGTTATAGCCAAAATACAGTTACTGTTCACGTGCACTGTTCATACTGCTATTTTGGTTCTGGCAGATTTTTTATCCAATTTCGTTCAGTAATTTGATCAAGTTAAGTCCATAATTTGGTCTAATTTCCTTCGTACGAAATATTCTACTATGTCTTAGGTTTTCATCGGTTCAAGAATCGCCTAAATCGGAGTTTTCTAGAGAGAGTTATAACCATTGGAACTTTACTGTTCAAATGGAAATCTACAGTTTTGCAGGTTCAGTAACTCAACTTTGCCCAATAATTTGATTAGGTTAATAGCATAATTTGGGTTGGTGTTCTTCATGAAAGTTTTAGATCTATATCTTATCTAATTACTAGTAAAATTTCAGGTTATTTTGATCTGCCTAACTCGAGTTATGACCAAATGAACAAATACTGTTTATTTGGTCAGTTTATGCAGTGGCAGACTGCTCTTAACCAACTTTGGTCAATTGGTTCACTAGGTTTTGGTCAGTTTTTGGGCATGGTTCCTTAATGAAAATTGTGCCATTTTATGTCTATTTTCATCCCCAACTGGTGCCATATCAATTGGACTTGTAAAATTTCCGTTTTGATCCTTCAAAGTTGGCTTGGTCATGCTGCCAGCAGCATGACCATTCAACCTCCGAATTTGGCTTCACTTCCAACAATTCACACACATCTCCTTTGGTCATTATTGACCATTTTTCACCTCTCAATAGGTCAAACATGCCATTTACTCATTTCTTCAAATTTTGCCTCAAAACCCTAGGTTTCAAAACCCTAATCACACTAAATTATTGCATTTTACTAATTCCAACCATACAAACACAATTCCTCAACTTATTCAAGCTTTCTAACATATTTTATCCAATCAAACTCATGCAATTCTCACCCCTACATAGGCTGGACGAATTTTCTTTTGGTCCTCTAGAGATGTTTTCTTTTCATTTTAAGTATATTTCTAGGTTAATTAAGCTATAAACATAACTAAATCAACTAACAATTCAAGTTTAGTTTACTAACCTTGTGTGCAGAATTTCTTCTCCCTTTTCTTCAAATTTTTCTTCTTTCTTTTCCTTGAATCTTCTTTCCTAGTTGCCCAAACAAAGTCTAGTTATGGTAGGACAATTTTCTATGGTTGGATTTTGGGTTCTTCAAGCTCAAAAATGAGCTTTCGTGGTGGTTTTGGTGTGGGAGAGAGAGAGTGACGTTTTTTTGAAGAAGACTTGTGTTTTATTTTTTATTTTTTTTTCTTTTCTTTTATCTTTATCTTACGGAAGACCACGAAAAAAATCAAATTAATTAATTTATTAATTAACACTTATGGCATCATGCATGATGTCATGCATGATGTCATCACCTTTTTACTTTTTCATTTTCCTCTCTTTTTTTTTCTATTAGTTCTTTAATTTAATTCTCGATTCGGAAATTTTATTTTCTCCGATTTTATTTGACAGTTAGGTCAGGAGTCAGCTCTCGGGGTCAATTGACCAAATTGCCCCTCGCCGGTTCATCCCGGTTTGCAAATAATTTCATATTTATTCTGGCTCCCTGACCTAATTATTTGACTGGCTTAACAGTTCTTTTTCGTGATTTTCTCTTTTCCACTGTGTTCATAAGGGTCCTAAGGACCGCAGCGTCACATTTTACGGTTCAAAATTTGAGTTTAAAATGACTTCGCAGTCGTTCCCGAGGAGGTCACCCATCGCTGTGACTCTCGGCTCGTTTAACTTCTTATGTTCTGTTTTTCTTATTTATACTTAACTAATTGAACATTACTAATTATTTGTGTTTATGGTTTCTCTAGTTGTCTTAAGTATGGTTCTAATCCCTTTAATTGTCCAGACCGACACCGGTCCCCGGAACAGTGAAATATACCAGGCTATACAAATAGGGGTGTTACATAAGGTTAGTGCTTAATCTTCTTTCCTTCCTTCTTAAATTCTTGAATTGGACTTAGGGTGAGTTGAAATTGCATAAAATAAAAAGGAAATGATAAGTGTATGAGGGAGGGAAATTTTAGCAACCTTGGTAACCATAGGGGTTTAGTGAATTCTTGAATATAAACATGATTAGTGATGTTGATTGATGAATTCAAATGCATTAGAAGTTAAATTGCATTGAGTATGTTTGAGATTGAAACTTTGAATTAGGGTTTTGACCTAATTATTAGGGCTTTTGTGTTATTATTTGGAATTGGCATGTTGAGATGATTGGTTGATTCTTAGAAGTACTATGAATGCCAAATTGAAGTTTGGGAGATTGGAGGAAATGAAATTGGGAGTGTTGTTTTCATGCAGGTTTTGGGACCTATGGGTCCAGCATTTTTGAACAGTCATAACTTGAATTGTGTTGCTCCAATTAGTATGAAGCTAATTGGAGATGAAATTATAGTCAAAATGCTCCATCTTTTATGAAGAAATCATGCCCAAAAATTGTCCACAACTTGACCTAATTACTGCTTGAATCTGGCTGACCATACCCTAAACCCAAAAAAATGACCAAATGAACAGTAAATACATGTTCATTTGGCCATAACTTCCTCTATAAAGGTCAGAATGACCTGATTTTTATACCATTGGAAATGTTAGATATAGGAGCACAACTTTTTTGAAGAACACAGAACCCATAATTGCCTCTAACCAAATCAAATTGCTAGCACAAATTAGGTCAACAAAATTGTCCAGAACCAAACTGTCCAGAATTTTTTGGATTTAGGCCTATTCGACCAGTTTTGGCAAAAAGGCCATAACTTGGTCTAAAAAACTCCAAATGCAGTGAAACTAATGGGAAAAATTTTATAAGACATAGGTCTACAATATTGGTGTTTTGACCAAAACTCAGAACCCAAAGAAACTAGGTCAAATTGCTAGAACAAGTCAGCACATCAAAACCTGGAATTTGATCAAACTACACCTGACCCCAGAACAATGTTTATAGCATATCTCCCACTAGGAAACACCAATTGGGATGAGCCAAATTGTTCTGGAAACCTAAGAAATAGGGCTCTAAATTTGGTGTAGAAACTTTCTTCAAATTCTGAATGTAGGAACCCAAAAATAGAGGTTAAATTTACTGACCTGAACCTGGACCCTGAGGACACAAGGCACATGAGTCTAGGCCAGTTAATTGACCATAACTCATTCCAAATAGCTTTAAAAATTGTAATTCAAAAATTTGAGCAATCTTAAGACATAGGATAATAACTTCTATGAAGAACATTAGGCCTAAAAGTGGCTGTAACATGCCCAATTAATTAGCCAAAGATTGACTCCATAATCTGTCTAAATCTGGACCCATAAAGAAATAGTGAACCAGTTGTGGTTATTTAGCCATAACTTGAGTTCTAAAACTCCAAATGATATAATTCAAAAAGGAAAAATAAAGATAAGATATAGAGGAATAACTTCCATAAAGGAAGTGTGGCCAAACAGTGACCATATCTTAACCAATTTATTAGGTGAATTTAAGACACCAAAACTGAACTTAAAGAAAGGTTCATGAAACAATTTATCATGTGATAGAGACTTAACCCTAATAAATTGCCGAATTCATAAACTACATGAAAGTGCAAGTGGGATCTACCTTCCCACTCCATAGTGATACATGACATGAAATAAAAGGTCCAAAAGTAAGTAATAATGCTTAATTACCCAAAGTGAACGTAGGCTTATGTATATAGCTTGGATCGATTGGTATATCAATTATGGACTACAAATAATAGTACTGCCCAAATGAATAATCATTAATAGAAAAAATATGTCTAATATAATTGTTCTATAGGCGTTATGCCTGCCCATTGGCCATTATGCCTAATTTGATTTCTAGCTTAAATGCCTGCCCGCTGGCCTTGTGCCTGACATGATCGATGTATACAGGATAGACATATGGTTGTCTAACTAGTATACTCCCGTGTATCTAGCCTTATAGTCTGTTATAGGTTACTTGGGCACTGATATGAATTAATTAAAATTGAATATGAAATAAGTAAACAGAAAAGATTTCGATAACCTTAATTGTTCCCAAAGTGCAGTAAGAACATAAATGACTTAGAATTATGAAAATTTCACATAGAAATATTATTTTTAATTATCCAATTATCTTTATTTTAATTTATGCACCACTAAGCAATTCGCTTAGCGCGTTGGTTTTCCATCGCGTTGGTACTGGAGAACAACCATAGCAGCAGCAGCAGCCACATCCTTAGTGCTTTGATAGAGTTTTGCGTGGATCTACTAGTCACCTCGGTAGTCTATTTTATTTTGGTAGGGCCCATGTATTTAGATTTTGCATTTTACCCATTGTACATAAGTAGATAGAGTGTAATTCATTTTGGACATTATAAACAAATATAAATTTTTATATGAATGAGATGTATATTATTTTCTTAAAATTCACATGAGCAATTGTGAATGATACGATATATAAGAAAATGAAATGGATATGGATTTCTTTGAATAAGTAAATAGTGAAATCCACCAAAGGCTAATAAAACAAAGGAGACTCCATCTAGGTCTCCAATAAAATAAAAAAATGTGATAAAAAAAATTTCACACTTGAGATAATACTAGGAAATTAATATTAAAATTTACAATGAACATGGCAAGATAAGATAGGGTGCTTTAGCACCGAATGTGGCACACTTTGCTCTGCTACACTATAGATGGGTAAGGGGCATCACAATAATTATGTGTAAATATGAGTCTATAGAGTTGTGTAACATGCTGTTTTGAATTTTATGAGCTAATGCTGCTGAATTTTAGAAAAATGCATAAAAGTAGAAGAGTTGCCACTGCACCAGAACAGGTTGTGCCATACGAGGTGTTGGCACCTGCCCCGAGGAGGCAGGTCAGGAGACCTGGAGCTGCTCAAGTAGAAGAGCAGCAGCCACCAGTTCAGGAATAGTCTTTTGTGGCCCAGGGTCCCATGGACCCAATGGCAGCTACCCTAGCCGGATTGCAAAGAACCATCGATATGATGGCACAATATATGATTCATCCTCCACAACAGCAGCAGCCCACAGCATTAAGAGTGAAACCTTACAAGCAAATCATAAACTTTAAGAAGTTGGTGCCAGGCACTTATGATGTGTCAGATGATGCCTATCGATTTTTAGACTCGTGCAGACAGGCAGGGATAGAGTTGCAGTTGACTAATAGGAGACTTATAGAGTGTGTATAGCATGTCATGGGGCCTGTACCTAGGCAATAAATGAATGACTATGTATTACCTTGGATTGCAAGTTTGTCTTGGACTCAATTTGTGGAACTATTTATCAATCGGTTTGTACCTAAAAGCTTCAGAGATCATAAGCTGTGGGCCTTTGAGGCTTTGAGACAGAATGGCAGGTCAGTGGAGGAGTATACTTCTGAGTTCCTAGAATTGAGTAGATATGGTCCTACTGCTGTGGCTACAGAAAGCATGAAAGTAAAAAGATTTCTAAAGGAGCTAGACAGGAAGTATGCAAACATAGCCATGTTGTCTGATCAATCTTTTGATGTAGTAGTTGATCGAGCCCGACAGATTGAAATCAGTTATACAGGAGATGATGGCAAAAGGGCAAAGAAGAATAGAGTAGAGGGTTCTGCAGGTGTTACTTATATAAGTACCATGGATAGTGGTGGCCAAAGTCACTATAGAGGAAGAAGTAGAAACAGCAAGAAGGGTGATTTTAAACACAGATCTCGAGGATTCAGACCGGGTACGGATCTAAAAGTGGTCATATTTTGGGTTATAGCAGTTATGGTTTGGATTTAGGATCCTCCTTGGCACTTTGCACGCAGTGTGGAAGAGGACATTCATGACCTTATATGATGGGTTCAGGAGTATGTTTCCGATGTGGCCAATAGGATCATTTTGCTAGAGAATATCCCATGTTCAGCGAGCCACAGATGGGGTCACAGGGTTCTGTTGCAAATATTCCTTGTCAATTGTATCCTTGTGCCTGCAGCATGGCAGACAGTCAATTTAGTGGCCAACAGGGCCGAGGACAAGGAGGACATAGATTTGGAGGCAAGTCAGGA
The DNA here is from genome assembly GCF_030052815.1 of Hevea brasiliensis. Classification (NCBI taxonomy): domain Eukaryota; kingdom Viridiplantae; phylum Streptophyta; class Magnoliopsida; order Malpighiales; family Euphorbiaceae; genus Hevea; species Hevea brasiliensis. The sequence continues at coordinate 22,679,948 of NC_079504.1, forward strand.
GGTAGAAGTCAACTTCAGGGTTCTGCAATATAGGGTAGGGGTCAGGCTCGAGGCTAAGTGCTCCAGATTATCTTTTTGCTATTATGATGTGATTTGTATGAAATTATGATGATGTTGCATTCCACTCTTTAGAATGCATTAGCTTTAGATAGCTATAAAAATTGTAGTTAAAATCGATATTTTACTCTCTGAGTCGAACGCTCACTCCTGTTCACCTTATTTTTCCAGGATACAGGAGATTTCTTGTTGAGTTCTAACCTGCCTCTCTCCCTCGCAGGTCATCTATTAATGTCTGTAATGTTTTGTATAATTTTGTTAACTCTTAGAATTTCGCATGTATTAGAAGTACTTATTTGATTTGGGTTTGTATTATAATTGCCATGTTTGACCTGTAAACTTATTAAATGCATGTATGATTGGACTGGATGAGGGAGTCGAGCTCCCATTTAATTTTTATGACATTATGAGTATGTGGAGGGTGAGCTGAGCTCCCCAAATTCTTATATATTGTGTTTACAGGTTGGGCGAGTCAAAAACTTCCCGTTGTATAGTCCATATTATGGCTGGACTCTATCCGGTTGTCTTCTTGAAAATGGGCTTAAAATGGGCATTGGAATTGGGTTAAGGAATAATTAGGCTTACTACGGGCCTTAGGAGCTTTAGGTTGATCCAGATCCTAGTGCCGGTCGGGTCCATAGGTTGAGTTGTGACAAAATTAATTTATTTTATAGATATATAATATCATAATTGTAAAAATTTTAAAATTGTTAAAAGATGTAGAACAAAAAAATTATTTTAGATAATAATTAATATAGTTGAAATTTGAAAATATTTAAATAAAAATTTTATATATTTATTTTTTATATTAAAAAATATAAAAATAGAGACAAAAAAAATTAAAATATGCCACCTGACAATTTTTTTAAGTGTTGTTGTTAAATATTTGGTATATATATATATATAATAACAGGAGAAAAAAAAACTTGAGGCAACAATGATAGCCCGAAATTGAAATGAATTGTTCATGAATATATATTATTTTAATTGAACAACCAGCAAACTAGTTTAATTGAACATTTTTTACCTTGATAATTCATGCACATCACTTAATTTATAAAATATTTTAAAAGTAATATATTTGAAATATTCATAATTAATTTTGTAGTTTTTTTTTTTAAATATAAAGAGTAAAATTTATATGTATGTGAAAGAATGATTATATACACTAGAAATACTAAATAATTTATCTTTTGGCTTAGAGTTAAGTGCATGATCTCATGTTTTATTTAGGACAAGCAAAAGAAATTATTAGGAAGACAAAAACAAAAAAATGAAATTCATACCAAACTACAAAATCAGGATTATCACATGCATTATTTTTTCTGCCAGATGTGAAAATGTAAATATTAGATGATGGATTTGGGACTTTTTGGTTCAAAAAAAATATGCATTGTGAAATGACTAAAAGTATACCACAAGGCAAAAGGCAAACAAAAGTTGAGAAAAGGGGAAACACATTTATAAATGATGATTCTCCATTTTTCAATTATTGGCCAACCAAAGTTTACAACCACCCCCCCCCCCCCCAAAAAAAAAAAAAAAAAAAAAAAAAAAAAAAATTGGGCAAGCAAATCACAAACAATTATGTCCAATACAATATAATTACTCTATATTGATGATAGATCATCCCATACCCCAAAGTTTGTTTAATTAAGCTCTTAAACAATTTAAAAATCCTATTCTGACTATAGTTAAATTAATTCAGTAATTGCATCAAACGGGTCAATGGAAGCCATCACCCATCATAATCATACTATAATAAAAATATCAATACCAATTTTAATAAAATTAATTAAAATTTGCAGTCCATAGAAATATAATTTTTTTTTTGTCAGTATGAACCTATAAAATAAAGAATAAATGAGTCAAGTTATTTTTTTATTATTTTTTATTATTTTTAGTTTTTAATATAAACTTTAAAATTATTAAACAACATTTAAAATATAATTTTTAAAAAGTGACTTTTAGTCTCCTAACCTCAATGTAAATAAAAATATATGAAAATAGTAATTTTTTTTTTTAATTTACATTCCACTAATACTACATAACACTTATTAATTGCTCTAATTATAATTGATTAATGATACACTCCTTTTATTTATTTTTATTTGTCACATTTAAGTTTTACATCCTAATTAGTAAATATTTATTATATTTTAGTAGAGATAAATAGTAAAATTAAAAAATAATAATTAATATTTATTAATTTTCTAAATATAATAAATAATTTTAAATAAAATAAAATTTAAATATTACAGATAAAATTAGAAGAGAGAGTATTTATTAATAAAAATATACATTAAATATAGACATTAATAAACTGAATTATAGTTTGAGATGAATAAAAAAGTCTATTTTTATAAAATAAGAGAAATAAAATTTTTTATTTATTGATTATTTTATTTTATCATTAATTAAATTATAAAAATAAAATTGTAATTACAATTCGTAACATCATAAAACTAATTTCGCTTATTTTCTCTTTAGAAAAAAAAAAACTTATTTTCTTTTATTTTTAATATAACAAAAGAAAAAAGTACCGTGAATCAAATTTGTACGTAGTCTAAAGAGAAATTAGGTATCTAGTTGGAAAAAAATAAAAAAAAATTTTTTTTACCTTATAAATATTTAATTAATAAAAAATTATATATATATATATATTTAAATGAAAATTATTATAATTTTATTAATAATAAGAATTATTCCTAAGGAATTAGGTGCCAAATAGATGGATCGCATCGCAAGAGCGAAGGAGAGTGAGGAAAATGCCAAGGGACACGTCACGTACGCCACATGTGTGGGCACTAGGCTCCCGCTCCCTTCTTATAAAATTGTCGCAGACGTCCTAAAACTCCGCTCACCGTTGGTTCCTCCTGCTACCGCCAACACACATGCGCACACGAACGACGAGTCTTCTACCTCTTTCACACCCTGGAAAATCATCATAATAACTAACACTACTTCTACTAAAAAAGGAGAATTTCTACTCCTCTCCCTATCCTGCGCCGGCATATTTTACATGGACACCTTCCGGCGACTACCCAAGCCACTGCGCTCCACCGCCCCACATGGCAACCTCCGCAAACGAAAGCATTCTGCTGTCGTTGACGACCGATCTCCATCAACCGCTCCGAAAGCGTCGGACGCGCTTCCGCTGCCACTCCACCTGACCAACGCCGTTTTCTTCACGCTGTTCTTCTCGGTGGCGTATTACCTCCTTCACCGGTGGCGAGACAAGATCCGCAACTCTATTCCCCTTCACATTGTCACTCTCTCTGAAATTGCTGCTATTGTATCCCTCATTGCCTCCTTCATTTACCTCCTTGGATTCTTCGGCATCGACTTTGTTCAGTCATTCATCGCACGCGCCTCCCATGACGTGTGGGAACTTAACGATACAAATCCTAACTACCTCATCAACGAAGATCACCGCCTCGTTACTTGCCCTCCTGCAAATATCTCTACCAAGACTAACATTGTATCCGCACCTCCCAAATTGCCTGCTTCGGAACCTATAATTACACCTTTAGCCTCGGAGGAAGACGAAATGATCGTCAACTCCATCGTGAATGGAACGATTCCATCTTATTCTCTGGAATCCAAGCTAGGGGACTGCAAGCGAGCGGCTGCGATTCGACGCGAGGCTTTGCAGAGAATGACGGGGAGGTCGCTCGAAGGCTTGCCTCTAGAAGGGTTCGATTACGGGTCGATTTTAGGGCAATGCTGTGAAATGCCAGTGGGGTACGTGCAGATTCCGGTGGGGATTGCGGGTCCTTTGTTGCTGGACGGGCGGGAATACTCTATTCCGATGGCGACCACGGAGGGTTGTTTGGTAGCGAGCACCAATAGAGGGTGTAAGGCGATCTACTTGTCAGGTGGGGCCACCAGCGTCTTGTTGAAGGATGGGATGACAAGAGCGCCTGTTGTTAGATTCGGGACGACTACTAGAGCCGCGGAGTTGAAGTTCTTCTTGGAGGATCCTCACAATTTCGACGCTCTGGCCGTCGTTTTCAACAGGTCTGCTCTTCTGTAGGATTTCGATAAAAAAAACTTGTTCAATCTATCAATGTTATTTTTTTTTAATTATATTTTTTATGTTGATATATAGTTAGACATTTACTAGAGCCCTACTAATTTGAGACTAAGTACCTCACCCAAATGTACTTTTGGTGGTGGGAATTTGAAGGGGAAAAAAGACAAAGGCCACTGAATCTGAATTATCAAAACATTTGCTGTATATACCGGTTGAGGAAAAAAATGATGATTAAATAATAAAAGAAGGAATGGGTGAAGTGAAACATGATTTTCTATTCTTAATCATTGCAGGTCCAGTAGATTTGCGAGGCTCCAAGGCATTCAATGCTCTATTGCCGGCAAGAATCTTTATATCAGATTCAGCTGCAGCACCGGCGATGCAATGGGGATGAACATGGTTTCCAAAGGGGTTCAAAATGTTCTTGAATTCCTTGAAAGTGATTTTGCTGATATGGATGTCATTGGCATCTCAGGTAAATTCCTTTGTTAATCTTTGAAGTTTTTATCATTGGTTACTGAATATGTCTTTGTCCTAAAGTTTCTGGAAATTTTCAGTTGAAATATTGCAAATTTTCAATTTTGTAAGATACTTGTCATATTCTTCGGGCCTTAAAATGAATTAGTCCAAATCTGATACATGAATTATTGTTTGAGCTCAAAGGGGGGGAAATTATAAAATACTCTGCGGTGCAGAGCTCATCTCTCACGTAAAAGTGTACAGTTCTATAATATATAATATGAAGGGTAGATTTCAGGTGATTCTCATGCACCTAGGTCTTTTTTGTCATAATTTCATAAATTTATCTTATTGTTGTTCGTGGTTGCTTTTTTAAATTAAAAGAAAAAAACATTTTACACGTTTATACATCACTTTCAATGGCAAGTTTAAGAAAAGAGGCAGTGATGCGCACAATTTCTCGCTCCTAGATAGTTCTCTAGCCTATCTTTTCAATTTGTTGGATGCGAGTCCTTCTCCATTGTATATTTTGATTTCTTTTTTTCGATGGAAAACTTTTTGAGGAGTAGGTCTCATCTTGGTAGCAACTTGCGATGTCATTCATGGGATTTATCGTTTATATGTTTCTCAATTGGCTAGGAAATTTTTGTTCGGACAAGAAACCTGCCGCTGTAAACTGGATTGAAGGACGTGGAAAATCAGTTGTTTGCGAGGCAATTATCAAGGAAGAGGTGGTGAAGAAGGTGTTGAAAACTGACGTTGCCTTATTAGTGGAGCTCAATATGCTCAAGAATCTTGCTGGTTCTGCTGTTGCTGGTGCTCTGGGAGGATTTAACGCCCATGCAGGCAACATTGTTTCTGCAATCTTTATTGCCACTGGCCAGGATCCAGCACAGAATGTTGAAAGTTCTCATTGCATTACCATGATGGAAGCTGTCAACGATGGAAAGGATCTCCACATCTCTGTGACCTTGCCTTCCATTGAGGTTATTGGGCTTGGGCATTTCATTTAGTCATGGTTTACGTTAGCTGTTGCTTTATTAAAAAATTTGAGCGTAATTTAATTTATTTTATTTTTCTGTCAGGTGGGTACAGTTGGAGGGGGAACTCAACTTGCATCTCAGTCTGCTTGTCTGAATTTGCTTGGTGTGATGGGTGCATGCAAAGAGTCGCCAGGTTCATACTCGAGGCTCCTGGCCACCATAGTGGCTGGTTCAGTTTTGGCTGGGGAGCTCTCCCTGATGTCTGCCATTGCAGCTGGGCAGCTTGTCAAGAGTCACATGAAGTACAACAGGTCCAGCAAAGATGTATCCAAAGCTGCATCTTAGTGGGAAGAACCTGGTCCCAGCGATGCAAAACGATCTACAAATGAGAAGTGGCGGATACTGTGTGTGTGGGGGAGGGAAATTAAAGGCTGTTGGCGCTCACGTGAGATTGTTTAACTTTCGTAGCAGTAAAGTTTGCTATTATATGAAGTTTGGAGATAGGAATGAACGCTGCTACTCATGTTTTGCCTCTCCCATCTTACTTCTAACTTCTCTCTCTCTCTCTCATCTCCAATTGACCTGTGAGCAAGAGGTATCCCTAGCTTTGGTTTTGGTTCAAATCATTTTTATGTAAAAGGTTATGGCTTTAAAAGAGCTTCACGCGGATCAAATTGTTTTTGAACTGGAATTGAAATCATCAAAAACTAAAATCAAATCAAATTAAAATTATACTAGAATCGGCCAGGAATAAGAACTGGTTTGAACCATGAACAATCTATGCGATTTTGATTTGTTTCCTAATCAGGCTATGAATTGTACATTCTAATTCACCACCGAACCGATCAGGACGGATGTCCAGGCCTAGGCATCCACATTGCCAGTTAGTTAAAATATTCAATTTCTGTTCCTTTCTTTTTGTGCAAGTTGCGACTTGGCATTGTATGCATAATGGCGTTTGTATAAGGGGAGCAGAGCCTTCCACAGGTGGGTCAATACTTTTGTTATTTTCGCATTGGACGCGAAAAGGAGGATCACAGAACTCAGAACATTAATTGGATTACATTCGATTTTCGATAGCATGTAACGTAATTCATCACAGCTTGCGCTTAGAAGTTGTTTTAATTTGTCACGTGTAAAAATTTCTGAGATACTATGGCCTTGCACAAATGTGGATCTTGAAATTCTGCAGTTGAGATACGAGAGTGTGTTGTCTGGTTGAATCGGGAATAAACATGTGACATGATAGTTTTGTCAGCTGGTGATTTAACTCGAGGACTGCTGTGGTCGTGGCAAATGTCAAATATTGAAAGGCCCGTGATCGTGAGTACAGAAGTACATCGCGTGCTCAATCAAGATTTAAAAAAGATCGTGTGGTTGGATTGGACTGCCTTCCACAATTTTTCGACATCAACTTGTGCATATGCGTCTGGCATGTGGGACTGGGAACCCTCATATCTTCAAAAAGGCCGCTTCGCTTTTGAGTAGTGATGGACAATAGTTCACTGCTGTGCTATGGATGCTTCGACAAACCAGCTAGTGGCAGTGCCAGTGCCCAATAATTGATTTGACCCATTTGCATTCATTTCTGTTACTAGGCGGCCCGTTATTGATCCAGTGGCTTCCTGAGCGAGGCTAGCCCTAGCCACGGACCAGTTTGAATTCAGAATTAAATCAAAATTGGGCCAATTTATGAATTCGAATAGGTTCATAATTGCAAAAAAAAAAAAAAAAAAAAAAAATGGTTCATGATTGGAGAAATAGAGCTCGTTCTGTTTTTTCTTCTCATTAAATTTGAACCCGGTGGTTAAATGTAATTCAAAAAAATTTTTTCAATAACTAACTCAAGCGGATGAACTGAATATGCAACTGTTTTGAGTCAGTCGAGAATCAAATCGGATTTGAAAAGAGAAATCAACATCTTGCTTGAGCCATTGAATGATCAAACAAAATTTCCCTGAATAGTCAAGAGGACAAGGCGCAACCGTATGAGTGTTCCACTCATGCTAATCAATGCTTAGGGTTCCTGTAATACACGCAGAGTATTCTACGATAAAGGTTGTGCAAAAGAACTTCAACTTCGCAGGTATGGCTTGATTCAAGGAAGATCCGTCGATGAGTGTTTGCTTTTCCAGCACTGGACATTTTCACCAATGGAGAAATATAGGGCCTGTTTGGCATTACTGTTAAAGTTACTGTTGAGAAAATCACATTTTTAAATATATTAATCGGAGAGTTTTAAAACATAATTAAAAATTAAATTTAATCAGTTTTAGTTATAAAAATATTAAAATAATAAAACATCTTTTTTCAAACTATTTTTCTTAACAGCATCTAAAATAGTAATTTTATTCAGAAAAGCAGTTTTAAATTTTGAAACTCAATGTGGCTATAATATAATAAAGTAGTATGATAGAAGGACCCGCCTCACCGCTACGCCTCCCTCTTAGCTCTGATCTCTAACTCTATAGCTTTTGAAAAATTATCCCAAAATCGTGTTAGTAATTAGAAGCTTAAAAGCTCTGCAAATCTCTCATCTATCTTTAATTATTTCAACTGATGACTAGATTTGTAGGTAAGGATCAACTAAATTTAAAGGTAATTAGAATTGAAATGCAAGTTGCTTTGCTTATTCTTTTTAATAAATAACTTTTAGATTTAGTTGGTGCTCAAAGCATTTTTGTCAAGCTTAATGCGGTCCCCTTAATTATTTTATCCACTGGTCCCCAACTAATGTTTTGGACGTATTGAATCGTGGGCCAACCATCACCTAAGTCTAAAGATTATAGAATCCTTTTAATGTAACTCTTTCTTTTATAAGGAAATAAATTATATTTATAATATAAAAAATAATATAATTATGAAAAATAATGTGTATATATTAAATGTGCCTAATAATTCATCACCTAAATTCTACTTTGCTGGTTCTACAACTTCTGCACTGAATTTAAAGGCATATATATATAGACTCTGTTTGACAGTATTGCCTTTAAAATTAATATTTCATATTAAATAAGAAATATATTAAATATATTATTATTAAAATATCTATTTTAAAATAATAAAATTATTTAAAATAATATTTTGCAGAAAGCAAAGGAAAAAAAAAAAAACTTTAGACGTTGACTGCCAAATGGGCGTGTAGTATAATTAAGGTTATATACTGAACATGGGGAAAGCATCACATGCAGGTCCTGTTAGTTATTATTACTATTTCATGTAACCAAATCTACCAACTTCCAATCCAATTAAATAAATAAATAAATAAAATGATTAGTATTATTTGTTAAGGGCCTTTAATTACCACCAAAGGTAATTAACGAATATTTAATTAAAAATTAAAAGAAGATTCTTGTATATCAAAATGACATACCTCAGACGATTCCCATATATGCAATTATTTTTTTCTTGTCATATCTCAACTGTATAAACAAATATATATATATATATATATATATATATATATATATAAATGCAAAGTGTTGAAGATGATGTTGGCATTAATTGGTAATTGAAAAGGTGGGAACTGGAGATGGATCCTCTATGAGTTCAAAGAGGTGTTTATACTTTTCGCTCAGGGCAAAGGGTAGAGGGAAGGAATCCTGTATTATGTATATAAATAGGGTCAGAGTGCTGATACAATTAGTGGGGTTGGGGGTTAAAATGCACGTCATCCATTCCACTGGAACATGTCAATCTTTTCAATTCCAGACAACTGAACAATTGGATGCTGAACATGAACCTTCCACTTCAGCAAATTAATTACCACTTCCAACTCCAAAATTGGTATGATAATGTAAAACAGATGGAAGATGTCATCAATTAGGAATTCTCCTTTGAATCAGCTACCCATCTTTTTTAACTTATTATTCTACAACTTGACTTATGATATGAAAACAGTATTTAAATCGATGGGCTTAGTGTCAAGTAAGGGTGGTTACAGATCGATTAGTTTTGATTTAAAATTTAAGAAATTAAATTTATTGAATTGTATAATTTTTATTTTAATATTGACTAAATTTAATAGTTAAATTTTTTTTTTATTTTTATTAAAAAATTAATTTTCATTTAAAATTATATTGAATAAATTTTAAATTATTTTAATGAATTTAAATTCAATTTAACTTTCATTTTAATTTTAAATCAATCCATCAGCGGGTGGTGGAGGGCTGCGGGTGATTGTGGATGGGGACTAATGCTAACTTCAGAAACGACAGATTTGCCGCCAAGAATTTTGTATATAACGAATTTAATGTTCTTTTACTCTAAAAAATATATATATCCATAAATTAAAAAGACGTGTCAACACTGAATATACTGAATAGCCTCTCCATAATACATGCATATTGATAGACCATAAGGGGCCGATAAAGTTGACCAAGTACCGATGTTCCGACAGGTTCCATGTAGTCTGACATCTAATCGGCTACTGTTGACCGCACGTGACATCCCCGGCCACTTTGTCAGATACGCACGTGTGAATGTTTCTTGAAGGGTTCAGTCATGATCGGTGGGCTTAGGCTTCGCCATCAATCCTCCTCGATGAAAAATGTTGAATAAGTGGATTATTCCATTTCCAATTTCCATACGCTAAAGGCGGTAACGGTTTGATTTTAAATCGTAATTGAATTAAAATTGATGTGATTAAAATTAGATTAAAATTGATTAAAATTAAAATTAATTTTGAATCAAATTGAAATTATCCTTCTGCTGTTTGGTTCAGGTTTATATTTTTTAAGAATCGTGAATAAGTGATTTCAAATTGAATTGAATCGATGATTTTGAACAGAATTAAATCAGGGATTTAAATATAAAAAATTCAATAAATATATTACGTCACTCCTAATTCATTTATATATATCATTAATTCTCTACACAAATATTCTTTGCATTTTCTTCAATTCTTAATATTTTTTCAATTTTTCTCAAATTCTCTAAATAATTATTTTCTACACTCATTTTAATTTCTAATACTCTCTCAATTTTCCTACTTTATTATTTTATATACTTACTGAAATTTTTAATACTATCTCAATTACTTTGTTATTACTTTAAATCCTCAATAAAATTTTCAATACCCTCTATTTTAATTTTTTTTTCTCTTTTATAATTTTTAATTATCAATTATTATATAATTTTTAAAAAAAGACAAGTAATAGTGTCACGACCCAACCAATGGGCCGGACCAGCACTAGGACCTGGGCCAGCCTAAAGCCCCCGAGGCCCGTAGTAAGCCTAACTGTTCATTTACCCAATTCTAAGGCCCATTTGGGCCCAATTTCAAGAAAACAAACGGACAGAGTCCGGCCATAAAATGGACTTTCCAACGGGGAGTTTTTGACTCACCCGACCTGTAAACACAATATATAGTCATTTGGGGAGCTCAGCTCACCCTCCACATACTCATCAACATAAAAATAAATGGGAGCTCAGCTCCCTCATCCAATCCATCAAACATGCATAGCATATTAAGTTTACAGGTCCCAAAATAATAATTTAGTTTACAGACCCAAATCAAATAAATATTTCTAACACATGCGGAAATTCTAAGATTTAACAAGTTTATACAAACAGTAATAATTGACCTGCGAGGGAGAAAGCAGGTTAACCTCAAAAAAATATCCTCCTGTGGCCTGTAAAAATTTTTGAACAGGAGTGAGCGTTCGACTCAGAGAGTAAAATATCAATTTTAACCATAATCTCTATAACTATCTAAAACTAATGCACCCTGTAGAGTGAAATGCAACATCAACAACATTTTAACATCATAATATCAAAAAGGTAATTTGGAGCACTCACACACCCTGTAGTATCAATCATAACATATGGGAGCTGATCCCTATCTGACTCTCTTAAATCCAACTGGTGCCGGTAATTACTCAATTTCGGACTTCCACTTAATAACCAAATCGAGGGTCCCAAATAATTACTCAAGCCGTGACTACCCCTCGAAGGATCGGGTCCCAAAAATTACTCAAGCCGTGACTACCCCGTCCTATCCATAGTCCACACCACATCACACGACGCCAACGCACGCACCGCTCCAAATTACCACAACCACATCCATGGCACATCAATGATTATGAATGCAATCGCGACCCAACCTATGGGCTAAAGCCCACGAGCCGTAGTAAGCCTTAACTATTCATTAACCCAACTCTAAGGCCCATTTGGGCCCAATATCAAGAAAACAAAAATGGACTTTCCAACGGGAGTTTTCGACTCACCCAAACACAATAAACAATCCATTGGGAGCTCGGCTCACCCTCCACATACTCATCAACATAATAATAAATGGGAGCTCGGCTCCTCATCCAATCCATCAAACAGACTTAAAATATTAAGTTTGTCCAACATGAATATAATATTACGGACCAATTTCAAATAATTTAACACATGCGGAAATTCTAGGAGTAATTAAAATTACACAATATTGATAAACAACTGCGAGGTAAAAAGAGTTAACCTGAACAAAATATCCTCCTGTGGCTGTAAAAATTTTTGAGAGTAAAATATCAATTTTAACCATAATCTCTATAACTATCTAGAACTAATGCACCTGTAGAGTGAAATGCAACATCAACAACATTTTCACATCATAACATCAAAAGGTAATTTGGAGCACTCACACACCTGTAGTATCAATCATAACATATGGGAGCCGATCCTATCACCTCTCTTAAATCCAACATTACTCAAGCTCGGACTTCCACTTAATAACCAAATCGAGGTCCCAAAATTACTCATTACTCAAGCCGTGACTACCCCGCCCTATCCATAGTCCACACCACATCACACGCACGCCAAATTACCACAACAACATCCATGGCATATTAACATTATGAATGCAACATAAATCGTGCCTAGAGTTTAACTAAATAAATATATGCATATAAGTGATGCATGGGCATAACATATAATAATATCGAAATTACAATTAAAATTAATATTTTACTCACGGACTTGACGACAAATTGAGGAAGAAGGTCGTCCCGCAGGCTTCTCAGCGACAATCATATTACATTTATTTAATACAATCGACTCAATACAAATAAAGAAAAGACCAATTACGTCTTAAGTCGTAAAATCGTGAGTCTCCCTATACCTAGGACCTACCCAACAAGGGCTAAAACGCACTTCTATACTCACAATCCATACATCAACAGTTCAATCATATCACACGCCCTCCTGGCCCATCAAATCAATCATCCATCACAATACGCAAAATTTCAATTTAGTCCTTATTATTGATCATTTTTGCAAAATCCAAACAAGCTCTAAAAATTATAAAACTTTGCCTCGGTCCTTAGCAATATTACTAAGCTATTGCAAAAGAATCGTAATTTTCTAAGCTACCACGAATATTTTATGGATTTTTAATCCTATTTAAGCACTAGAAAATTACGTAAAAACTAGGTTCGGGTTTACCTTTGCCGATTTCGACTTCGTCGACAATGGGGCTAGCCAAAACCTCGAGACTTTTAATTTGCGGACTCAGGTCATAATCGAGGATACCTACGAAGCCCATAACACGGGGTTAGCACATAAATTTTTCAGAATTTTCTAAGCTCATTTAATGCTCGAAATTACAAATTTCGTGGGACCCATCAAAAATTAAATTTATGTCATTGCGAGCTCTCAACGAATGGAGCGTCTTTGGTGGCCTCTGTTTCCTCGTGGGATTCACGGTTTTGAAATCTAGCCCAAAAGTCGAAATGGGCTAAAATCTTCCCGAGCAAAAATCGGACAAACCGCTCGATGGATTTGGCGTTCTTGGTGTCTATGGAAAGCTCGCCAGTAGATGATTTTAGACACAAGACCCGTCCAATCGGTGGCGGATCGAGGAGGAGAGAGAAAAGAAAGAGAAAAGAGAGGGACGGAGAAGAAAAAGGAAAGGAGCCGGTTCGATTCGACGGTCCGATCCGTCGATTCGAAATACAAAATTTTGAATTTTACTGAGGTCCAAAAATTCAAAATTCCGTAAAACTCAAATACATAGACTCCAAATATATTTTTAGTTTTGCCACGTGGTCTTTAAATTAATTTTTAAAAATCATCAAAGTTTATATTTTGAAAATCGAACCCGATTTTTAAAATCAAAAATCTCAAAAATTCCTAAAATTTAAATAAAATTAAAATACCAAAATGCTCATAAAAATTAAAATTTGTGTTACATTCTCCCCCTTAAAAAAATTCGTCCTCGAATTTTTGCACAAGCGAATAAAGCACATGATTATACATTGAGCAGATAAGGGTACTTTGCTCATGTCCGATTCGACTCCAGTGCACTCTTCCATCCTCCACAAAAACTTAAGTATAGGGATCTGTTTGGAACTTAGCAGTCTTACTTGGTAGTCCACTATGGCTAAAGGTTTCTCCTCACATGTCAAGTTCTCTTTTATCTCTATCACATCCATGAGAAGGATCGGGAATGTATTTCTGAGCATGGAGATGTGAAACACGGGATGAGCGTGAGAAAGGTTGGGTGGTAGCTCCAACCTGCTCCAACTCTATCGGTAACCTCAAAAGGTCCGATATCCGAGGTGCCAACTTGCCCTTCTTTCCGAATCTCATGACTCCTTCATTGGAGATACCTTCAGAATACATAAAACTCCACATCCCTCCGCGTAACTCTTATTAAAGGAACTACCTTTGAAGTGTCTTGCACTAGGTCTACATCATGCACCTTCGCTTCCCCATTTCGTCCAACACAGAGAGACCTACACTTTCTTCCATATAATGCCTCATAGGGTGCCATCCCTATCTTTGGAGTTTGTTGTAGGCAAACTCCACCAAAGCTAGTCGTCATCCCATTGACCTCCAAAATCCAAGACACTCATGCGAAGCATGTCTTCCGATGTTTGGATCGTCCTTCGAGGGTGGAAGGTTCAATGTGCCAAGTGCCTCTGCAACTTTCTCCAAAAGAAGTGATATTATGGGCGGAACTCCATGCAATCGACTATTTCTCGAATGTAGAGCGTATGTAGTCTTTAAAGAAGTGAGTGATTTGGTCAAGCGGTCTACAATTACCCATATCGAGTCATATCCTCGCGTGGGCAACCACAAAATCCATAGTAATCATTTCCCACTTCCATTCTGGGATAGGGAGCTCTTGCTGTTCAAACTTCACCTTCGACAAGTCAAGCACTTGGACACAAAGTCTGCTATGTCTCTCTTCATGCCATTCCACCGCTATCTTTCACATCATGATACATCTTGGTGGAACCTGGATGGACACTGTAAAGTGTGTAGTGTGCCTCTTGCATGATTTCATTTCTGAGATTGTCCATATCGGGCACACATATCCTAGAACCTTGCACTAGGGCGCCATCATTGGCAAATCCAAACTCACCACCTTCGCACTCTTTCTATGATCTTCATCAATTGTTGGTCTCGAAACTCTAACTCTGTCCCTCAAGTCCGCCTCACCGAAAAGTGAGCCAACAATACCCCTCATCATCTAGGATTAAACCTTGATCCATCAACTCATGTACCTCCCGAATCAACGGTCTCTTCTCTCAGATTTTAGCATCTGCCACAACACTGGCCTTTCCTGGGTGGTACTGGATGGTGCAATCATAGTCTTTCAGAAGCTCCATCCATCTCCTCTGTCTCAAGTTCAAGTCCCTCTGTTGAAAGATGTACTTCAAACTCTTATGGTCGGTGTATATCTCGCACGCTTCACCATACAGGTAGTGTCTCCAGATTTTTAGTGCAAAGATTACAGCCGCCATTTCCAAATCATGGGTGGGGTAGTTACGCTCATGCCTCTTGGTGCCTCTGAAGCATAAGCCACTACCTTTCCATTCTGCATCAACACACACCCTAGGCCAACTCTGGGCGTCACAATACAGTGTATCCTTCACCACTCACAGTAGTGTCAACACGGTTAGACACTCCTTAAGCTTCGAAACTCACCTCACGTCATCTGTCCAAATGAATGAAACATTCTTCTGGTCAACTTAGTTAGGAGCCGCTATCTGGAGAAATCTTGTACAAATAAACCAGAAAACTTCGCACCTCGTGTAGGCCTAAGCCAATCGATTCTGCTTCAAGTTTCTTGGGATCACCTTGACTACCGTCACTTGAAACCACGTGTCCCAAGAATGAGATGCTTTCTAGCCAAAATTCACATTTGAAAATTTGGCGTATATGCTCCTCAAAGTGCAACACCATCCTCAAGTGCCACACGTGTTCTTCCTCGGTCCGAGAGTATACCAAAATGTCATCTATGAATACGATGACAAAGCGGTCCAAAAATGGCTTGAACACCTGTTCATCTCCATGAAGGTGCATTAGTGAGTCCAAAAGACATCACCAAGAACTCATAATGACCATATCTTGTAAGCCGTTTTGGACACGTCCTCATTCTGATTCTCAAGCGATGGTAGGATCGCAGTCTATCTTGGAAAAGAATCTAGCCCCTTGGTGATCAAACAAATCATCGATCAGGAAGTGGATACTTGTTCTTCACGATCACCTTGTTCAAGTCGATACACAACCTCAATGACCCATCCTTCTTTCTCACAAATAAACAGAGCACCCGTGAAGTGCTCGGACGTATGAAACCCTTGTCCAAGAGCTCCTGTAGTTGCTCCTTCTCTTTCAGTGCCATCTGTAAGGTGGCATCGATATGGGGTTTGTACCGGAATAACATCAATGCAGAACTCTATTCCCTTTCGTGGCAACCACGAAGCTCTTCGAAGACATCCATGAATTCTCCGACAACAGAACATTTTCCATGCGACACCTTCTACGGATGTATCTCTCACCAATGCCAAATACCCTTGGCATCCACGCCTCAACATTTTTCCGGCACTAATTGCGACACCAAATTATATGGAGCCACGCTCTATCACCATCAAAGCTAAACTCTTCCACACGGTATGTGGAAGTATACCTTTGTTCCTGCAGTCTAAGGTGGCATAATGAGTTGCCAACCATCCATCCCGAGATTACATCGAAATCCATTCGGTAGAGGAACCAAGTCTGCTTGGAGGATCTTTCCATCCACTACCAGGGCTGCCGGAAATACCATGTCTACATCTATGTTGTCACTAAGTGGGGTAGCTACCGCAAAGGGCATTCTAAGGTTGTAGGGTTTCTACCCAACCTCATGGCAAACACGGAGACAAATGAGTGCGTAGCACCGGATCTATCAAAACACGAGCCTCATAAGAAAGAATACCATTTGAAGCTTGAGCATCGTGGGTCGTGAAAACCGAGCTTGACCCTACCAGTGGCGACTTCTACCTCTGACCGCCTCGAATCCACGTCCCCTTGTCCTCGGCCTGCCATGTTGGAAGCACCCGGATACAAGAGGAACATTAACATGGGGCATTCTCTAGCAAAGTGACCGGTTGGCCACACACAAGCATACTCTGATCCCATCAAACAAGGTCCTGAATGTCCTCTTCCACCACAAGGTGCCAAGGAGGATCTGAACTCCATAACTGATCCGTACCACAGGCATCCTAACCACTTCTCTTGCTCCTACCCTTTCCTCTGTAATTACCACAGCCACCACCGTCCGAGTACCCATGGAAGGGACACGGACCCTCTGCTCTTTTTCTTTGCTCTTCCGCTATCATCTACAGCATAACTGATCTCAATCTGTCTAGCTCGATCAACCACCACATCAAAAGACTGATCAGACATCATGGCCAGGTTTGCATATCTCCTGTCAAGCCCCTTTAGGAACCTCTTCACCTTCATAGTTTCGGCATATCTGCTCAATTCGCATATTCATCTGCCATTCTTAAGGCCTCAAAGGCCCACCGCTTCGATATCGCACAAACCGATTGATAAAAGTTCCACAACCGAGCCCATGTCAAACCCTCCATCCGGGGTAACACGTAGTCATTCATCCATTGCCTAGGCATGGGCCCCATGACGTGCTGCATACATTCTATCAATCTTCTATCGAATCCAAAACCGATATGCATCGTCGACACATCATAGGTACCGTGCACCAACTTCTTAAAATTTATGATCTGTTTGTAAGGTTCCCCTCTTGGTGCGGTGGTGGAGGGTGGACCATATCTTGCGCCATCATGTCGATGGTTCTCTGGCCATGGGGTCCATGGGACCTGTGACATGAAAGACTGTTCTTGAAGGTAGTCGCTCTTCTACTTGAGCGGCTCTAGGCCTCCTACCCGCCTCCTGGCGGCGCCTCATCTGTCTTGACACCTCGTCGCACATGCGGCTCTCACCTTCTCGCATTTTCTGAAATTCAGACATTAGCCCACAAAATTCAAAATTGCACATTGCATCTATAGACTCATATTTACACACAATATATGAAGAAACTAGAAGCAAAGACGACAATGCAAGACGAATATTGACCCTATTTTTCCGCATGTGACTCCTATTAGACTTTTCCCAACACTTTAGATAACTTTTCCCTAGGAATCTGAGCCTAAGCTCGATACCACATTTGTCACGACCCAACCTATGGGACTAGGACCTAAAGCCCCCGAGGCCCGTAGTAAGCCTTAACTATTCATTAACCCAACTCTAAGGCCCATTTGGGCCCAATATCAAGAAAACAAACCATAAAATGGACTTTCCAACGGGAGTTTTCGACTCACCCGACTGTAAACACAATAAACAATCCATTGGGAGCTCACTCACCCTCCACATACTCATCAACATAATAATAAATGGGAGCTCCTCATCCAATCCATCAAATGACTTAAAATATTAAGTTTACAGTCCAACATGAATATAATATTACGGACCAATTTCAAATAATTTAACACATGCGGAAATTCTAGGAGTAATTAAAATTACACAATATTGATAAACAACTGCGAGGTAAAAAGCGAGTTAACCTAACAAAATATCCTCCTGGCTGTAAAAATTTTTGAACAGAGTGAGCGTTCGACTCGAGTAAAATATCAATTTTAACCATAATCTCTATAACTATCTAGAACTAATGCACCTGTAGAGTGAAATGCAACATCAACAACATTTTCACATCATAACATCAAAAGGTAATTTGGAGCACTCACACACTGTAGTATCAATCATAACATATGGGGTGATCCTATACACTCTCTTAAATCCAACATTACTCAAGCTCGGACTTCCACTTAATAACCAAATCGAGGGTCCCAATTACTCAAGCCGTGACTACCCCTCGAACATTACTCAAGCCGTGACTACCCCGTCTATCCATAGTCCACACCACATCACACGCACGCAAACGCATGCACACCGCTCCAAATTACCACAACAACATCCATGGCATATTAATGATTATGAATGCAACATAAATCGTGCCTAGAGTTTAACTAAATAAATATATGCATATAAGTGATGCATGGGCATCTTGAACATATAATAATATCGAAATTACAATTAAAATTAATATTTTACTCACGGACTTGACGATAAATTACTTGTGGCGGTGGGGGAGGAAGAAGGCTCACGACAATCATATTACATTTATTTAATACAATCGACTCAATACAAATAAAGAAAAAGACCAATTACGCCCTAAGTCGTGTTTAAAATCCAGTCTCCTATACCTAGGACCTACCCAACTGCAAAAGGGCTAAAACGCACTTCTATACTCACAATCCATACATCAACAGTTCAATCATATCACACAGCCCCTCCCCCATCAAATCAATCATCCATCACAATACGCAAAATTTCAATTTAGTCCTTATTATTGATCATTTTTGCAAAAAGCGCCCAAACAAGCTCTAAAAATTATAAAACTTTGCCCGCGGTCCTTAGCAATATTACTAAGCTATTGCAAAAGAATCGTAATTTTCTAAGCTACCACGAATATTTTATGGATTTTTAATCCTATTTAAGCACTAGAAAATTACGTAAAAACTAGGTTCGGTTTACCTTTCGATTCCGACTTCGGGGCGTCGACAAGGGGCTAGCCAAAACCTCGGCCCAATTCGGAGACTTTTCCTCCGCGAATCGAGGATACCTACACGAAGCCCATAACGGGGTTAGCACATAAATTTTTCAGAATTTTCTAAGCTCATTTAATGCTCGAAATTACAGTTCCGTGGGACCCACCAAAAAAGCGGTGTCGGAAAAATTCGAAATTTATGTCGTTGAAGCTCTCGGCGAATGGAGCGTCTGGTGGCCTCGGTTTCCTCGTGGGATTCACGGTTTTAGAAATCTAGCCCAAAAGTCGAAATGGGCTAAAATCTTCCCGAGCAAAAATCGGACAAACCGCTCAATGGATTTGGGCGTTCTTGGTGTCTATGGAAAGCTCAGTAGATGATTTTAGACACAAGACCGGTCCAATCGGTGGCCGGATAGAGGAGGAGAGAGAAAAGAAAGAGAAAAGAGAGGGATGACGCGGGAGAAGAAAAAGGAAAGGAGCCGATTCGATTCGACCGGTCCGATCCGGTCGTCGATTCGGCCGAAATACAAAATTTTGAATTTTTACTAACGAGGTCCAAAAATTTCGAAAAAATTCCGTAAAACTCAAAAAAATACGTAGACTCCAAATATATTTTTAGTTTTGCCACGTGGTCTTTAAATTAATTTTTAAAAATCATCAAAGTTTATATTTTCGGAAAATCGAACCCGATTTTTAAAATCCGAAAAATCTCAAAAAAATTCCTAAAATTTAAATAAAATTAAAATACCAAAATGCTCATAAAAATTAAAATTTCGGGGTGTTACAGCAACATAAATCGTGCCTAGAGTTTAACTACATAAATATATGCATATAAGTGATGCATGGGCATGCTTGAACATATAATAATATCGAAATTACAATTAAAATTAATATTCTACTCACAGACTTGACGACAATCACTGTGGCGGCTGGGCGGAGGAAGAAGGCTGTCCCGGCTCACCTGACAATTTTATTACAATCATTTAATAAATTTGACTCAATACAAACAAAGAAAAAGACCAATACGTCCTAAGTCGTGCCGAAAATCCGGCAGAGTCTCCCTATACCTAGGACCTACCCAACTCGCAAAATGGCTCAAAACACACTTCTATATTCACAATCCATATATCCACAACTCAATCATATCACACAGCCCCTCCTGGGCCCATCAAATCAGTCATCCATCACAATACGCAAAATTTCAATTTAGTCCTTATTATTGATCATTTTTGCAAAAACTGCCCAAACAAGCTCTAAAAATTATAAAACTTTGCCCCGCGGTCCTTAGCAATATTACTAAGCTATTGCAAAAAGAATCGTAATTTTCTAAGCTACCACGAATATTTTATGGATTTTTAATCCTATTTAAGCACTAGAAAATTACGAAAAAGCAAGGTTCGGGTTTACCTTTGCCAATTCCGACTTCGGGAACGCGCTCGGGACGTCTGACAATGGGGGGCTAGCCAAAACCTCGGTCCAATTCGGAGACTTTTCCGGTAACGGGTCTGTCTGGCCGGAATTTCGCAGACCCGGTCAACTGTCGAATTTCCGCGAATCGAGGATACCTACACGAAGCCCATAACACGGGGGTTAGTACATAAATTTTTCAGAATTTTCTAAGCTCATTTAATGCTCGGAAAAACACTGCGAAGTTCCGTGGGACCCACCGAAAAACGGTGTCGGAAAAATTCGAAATTTATGTCGTTGCGAAGCTCTCGACGAGTGGAGCGTGCTGGTAGCCTCGGTTTTCGAGAAATCTAGCCCAAAAGTCGAAATGGGCTAAAATCTTCCTGAGCAAAAATCGGACAAACCGCTCGATGGATTTCGGCGTTCTTGGTGTCTATAGAAAGCTCTTGCCGAGTAGATGATTTTAGACACAAGGCCCGGTCCAATTGGTGGCCGGATCGGCCGGATTTTGGCCGGAGAAGCCGAAACGCCGCGCCCGCAGGGGAGGGGCATTCGCGCTGCTTAGCTGGCACGGCCTACCGTGGGGAGGCGGCGCCGGCGAGGTGGGGACGCAGGGGAGGCGGCTGGCCGGCGGCAGGGGAGAGGAGGAGAGAGAAAAGAGAGAGAAAAGGGAGAGGGAACGTCGCGCGCGGGAGGAAGAAAAAGGGAAGAAGATCGGTCCGATTCGACCGGTTCGATTCAAAATACAGAATTTTGAATTTTCACTCTGCCTCGGGACCGAAAATGAGGTCCAAAAATTCCGAAAAAATTCCAGAAAACTCAGAAAAATACGTAGACTCCAAATATATTTTTAGTTTTGCCACGTGGTCTTTAAATAAATTTTTAAAATTCATCAAAGTTTATATTTTCGGAAAATCGAACCCGATTTTTAAAATCCGAAAAATCTCAAAAAAATTCCTAAAATTTAAATAAAATTAAAATACCAAAATGCTCATAAAAATTAAAATTTTGGGGTGTTACAAATAGAATTAGAAATTTTTATTCCTTTAAATCCTAAAGGGATATATAGGCAAAATTAAGTTCATACACTTTTTGCTAATTTATTTAAAAAAAGTTAATTTCATCTTTAATTTTTTAATCAGGGTCAAGTCTTTATTTATTAAATTTTTCTTAAAGATAAATTATTTTCTTTCTTTTTTTTCTTATTTTATTTTGATTGAAAAATTTTTAAGAAAAATTAAAATATTTTTACAAACATAACTTAAATTTTGAATCAATAAAATTTTTCTCTAATTTTTTTTGTCTAATCTACCCTTAAACCATCCCTAAACCGCTTTCAAACCGTCTTTTAAACTATCTTGAACCGTTTTTTTTCAAACCGCCCTTCAAATCATTTTAAACCGGGGCTCAAACCGGAATCGGCGGTTCAAAAACCGTCTTCCAAACCATCCTCTGACGATTTGATTCAAGTTTATGATTTTATTAAATCTAAACCAACGATTCCTGAACCGTAGCCACCCCTACCATATACACTCCAAGCCCCGATGCCCATCGTCATCCTCATCATGGGAGCTCTCTCATTGCGTCGCTTCCTATTAATTATTAACATATTCAGCACATCATTAATCACTATTTTTTTTTAAGTTTATATAAGTGCACAAGATTTTAATACTAATTTTAATCAATTTAATAATTTTAATTAATTCTAATCTGTTTGCAATTTCAATTTGAATTGGTTCAACTTTAGTTTGATTTCAAACCGAAACTTAGCCGGTCTAAGAGCGTGTATATAGTCAGAGTTTGTGATGAGTTGCCCAACTCATAAAGTCTTCCACAACAGCTGAGCTCAGGCGACAACTTCTATATGGTATGGGTGTCATTGAAGGAAAGAAAAAGATGGTTCCAACCCACCAACACCAGTGGGCATGCTCATTGAAAAGGGCCTTTGATCCTAGTCAGTCAAGGTTAACTAAAGTACTTAAAAGAACATATTCCTTGCCCTAATTCGTAATTTGCATCTTCCACTGCTCTACCCTTTTATTTATTTATTTATTTCTCAATGTCCAGTAGTTATTCCATTCCGTTTTACTATTGTCAAGCGTCGGAAATTCCAATGTTACTACTCTGCTATGCTCTCTAGAACATCGATCGTCTGTACATGCAGGCTAATGCTTAAACATGACACTGATTTTTTTTTTCTCAAAAAATTATATAATTGTTTTAGACTTCTTAAAATTAAAAAAATATTAAATTTAAATTCATTTATAAATTCAGTTTCAACTGTAATATTAAATAGATGTAAAAAAATTTTTCAATTAAAAATACTAATAAATTTCTATCGGGTTTTAACTCATGATGTTAAAATTATTTTCAAGAATATACTTAAAAATTATAAGTATTGAGTTTAAATTTCAATCACAATTAAATAAATAAAAATATTTATAAATTTTGGAGATGAATTGCTATTATTTGAAAATATTATTGGAATTTTAAGAGGGGGGAAGAAAGAATAATATTGTAGGATGAGGCAAGAGTCAAGAGGCAATGGCAAATGAGGTCAAAAGAGCGAAGGCCCTTGTTTTCAAGGAAATTGCTTGGATTCTGCTTTTACCGCACGCTTTTCCACCATTTTCCCCTCGAAAACTCTCTTATTATCATGTCTTTCTCTTCCCTGATCAATCTTCTTTCTCGCTATCCAAACTCCTTCATTCTTGTTAACCTAAACAATTTTCAATATTCCTTTCTGCTTCTCTTTTCTTTTCTTTTTTCTCTTCACACCTCAACTATCGCACAGTTTTCACTGATAAGTCTCTCTTCTCTCTTCATCTTCAAGTAATTGTAAATATATATGTATAGTCTTTTTTGGTTGCTTTAAGTGCATATCTATATCATCAATCTGATCTGTTATTTTCTTCCCTTTGAAAGATCTGATATTCCTGTTTTGGGATGCAAACCAATTTCCTCTTTCACAAAAACTGCTAAACATGACCAGAATTATAAGCTTTGGCTTTAATATATAACTCTTTCGAGGGTTTTACTACATCGGAAAGCGGTTGTTGATGAATTATAGCTTTGTCAGCTATATTTCGGGACTTGTGATTTTGTGGGTATGAAGTCAGAGAGAATTCAAGTTAAAGTGTCCGAGGATTAGTAACTGATCTCTAGCTCCTGGATCCTCTCTTTGATCACTTGGGATTACAAAAGAACAATTCTCCAACTTCATTTCTTGAAAGCTAAACCAGTGTGAGCTAATTAGAAGGAATTATTGAATTCTTCGGTGGATCTTGTTGGTCTCTCTCTCGCTGGACAGAAAAGCTTAATTTCTTGTGAGAATCAGATCGGGTGAGAAGCGAAGAAGAGAAAGCTGGCAAATAAGTGGTGGGAGAGAGTAGATGTGGCGATGGCGGGGTATGAGCCAGCAGCAACAGGTGCAGGTTCTCGCTATGTTCATCAGCTCCTCAGACCTGAGCTACTTCTCCAAAGACTTTCGATTCCAGCCCAAACATCCCCGGATTCTAAAGAAAATACCTCACCTCAAGCCGAAGACCACAAGCCAGATGATACCGACGTCGCCCCCACCAGCTCTGGAAGCAATCGCCGCCCTCGAGGCCGCCCTCCTGGCTCCAAGAACAAACCCAAGCCCCCGATTATCGTAACGCGTGACAGCCCTAATGCCCTTCGATCCCATGTGCTAGAGGTTTCCGCCGGCAGTGACATCATGGAGAGCGTATCCAATTACGCGAGGAAAAGAGGAAGAGGAGTCTGTGTACTTAGCGGCAACGGGACAGTTGTTAATGTTACATTGAAGCAACCAGGGTCTCCTGCGGCTAGTGTAGTGACTTTGCACGGTCGGTTCGAGATTCTTTCGCTCTCTGGAACGGTGCTTCCTCCACCAGCGCCTCCTGGGGCAGGGGGATTGTCGATATTCTTGTCTGGTGGACAGGGACAGGTTGTTGGAGGAAGCGTGGTAGGACCTTTGTTGGCTTCTGGGCCGGTGGTTTTGATGGCTGCATCATTTGCAAACGCTGTGTTTGAGCGATTGCCCTTGGAGGAGGAGGAAGGAAACGTTCAAGGTCAGTCCACGGCGTCACAGTCTTCAGGTGTGACAGGAGGTGGTGGGTCTGGGCAGCTGGGAGATGGTGGAGGACGAGGCAGCGGTAGTGGCAGCGGCAGCGGTAGTGGTTTTTTTAACACGGGAGGGAATGTGTATCCATTTTCCGGTGATTTGTTTGGATGGGATGGGAGTGGTGCAAGGCCATCATTTTAAGAGGACAACTTAATTTTCCAGGGAGCAAAAATCAAATAGAAAAGCATAATCAGATTTTGGGATATGCAAAGCTAAGCTCCATCATTTTGTATGATAAACAGATATGTATGGCTGTGATGGAGATGTTTCTTCCCATTAATTCATTGATTGAGAGAAAATTAAAGAAGGGGCTCTGAAAACTTAAGAGGATGTTCATGGAGGCTGCTTTTGGTACTTGTTTTTGCAGCTGGTAACGGTAGGTAGCTATGGATTTGCAGACTTGTCTGTGAAGGTTAGTAAGTTCAATTTCATGTATGAAACAATTATATATATGGTTTCCCTTTTTCTTTTCCTTCCTAATATATTTTGGTAGTTGTAATTTGAGGCTATGCACACACACATATATATATATATA
Source organism: Hevea brasiliensis (assembly GCF_030052815.1). Taxonomy (NCBI): domain Eukaryota; kingdom Viridiplantae; phylum Streptophyta; class Magnoliopsida; order Malpighiales; family Euphorbiaceae; genus Hevea; species Hevea brasiliensis. The sequence continues at coordinate 22,705,427 of NC_079504.1, forward strand.
TATATATTATGCTGCACAACTCTACCTAGATAGGGTTTATATTAATTTGTGTTTCCATTTCTTGGTTTATCATATGCTTTTGTTTTGATTTAAATACAAAAAAATTAACGTGAATTTCTATTTGAAAAATACACATGATAAATGGTATGTTTCCAATTGATAAATGGGCGTTTAATTATCATATGGGATGTTTCCAATTGATAAATGGGCGTTTAATTTGTTTTCAATAATCTGTATCTCATTAAATAATAGTTTAATTTGTAGAAAAATTAATTTAATTATATATGTTCATATAATTTAATACCTAACAATTGTTATTTTAATGCTCATTTGTTTTATGTATTGTATTAAAGTTGTTTACAGCACTTATATATATAATTATATAATCACATCCAAACTGCAATAATCTGTGTTTGTGTTTGCATGTGGCCATGGCACTTGATTATCTCATTTTCTGCTTACTCATGTAAGAATAAACATTTTCTTCTTTTACAGCAAAAAAAGAACAAAAAGAAACCCTAGTTCTGAACTTCGAGAACGATGGACATCTCTTTATTTTACTCTCTCTCTCTCCCTCCATGCTTCCAACTTACAGTTTTCTGACCAAGCGTTACCGCAGTTGAAACTAGGGAAAGAAAGTTCTTTTGTCAGTTACAAAAATATCAATATTTAATGTATGTGCATGGTCCGGCAGGCAGATTTTGAAAGTATATTATTACTTTAAAAATATGTTCCCAATTGTTCTGTTATGGAAGAAAAACCCAATTCCCACAGAAAAACAAATATATAATTGCAACAAAATGAAGAGAATGGTTGGAAATATGCGATATTGAAACTTGAGAAAAGGAAATAAAATGTTTTAAGAGAAATGACATTTCTTTCTGATTGTTTTGTGAATTCCCTTTACCCATCTCTGGATTGCAATGAACATTAACTCATGCTCACATGCTCAGTGGCATTTCTGTCTACTCCTTTAGTTACAAACTATGTGGCGGCCGAGGAATTATTAAATGCACTAGTAAGTATATATATATATATATATATCATCTCTACAATTATATGAAATTTACTCTTATTATTATGAAGAGAGCTTATTTTTTTTATGAGAAAAAAAATATTATTTTTTAATACTTTTAATATATTTAATAATTAGTCGTTGTGGTGGGGTGGTCATGGTTTCTGGATTCTTATACATGGGGATGCATCACTTCCATTCTTACATGCATAAATATATATGTAACGCCTTTGTTCCAACCATAAGAGGAATTGTCTGTTTTGGCCCACCCCATCCTAGGCTTGTCCCATAGGTGGAATGGAATGGAGAACTTTTCAGGAGGTCACTCATCCTAGGATTTCTTTCAAGCGAGCATGCTTAAAGCGCCTCTCCAGCTTGGAGGATTTCTTCAAACTCTCTAGGTCATTCCATTAAAAGATGCTTCTAGTTTCCCCAATTTCAATGTATTATTCAGTTCATTTCTGCCTCCCATTTGAACAAGGGTCATCTTGAGCCTCACGGTTTTGTCCCATAGGTGGAATGGAGAACTTCCCAGGAGGTCACCCATCCTAGAATTTCTTTTAAACGAGCACGCTTAAAGCTCCTCTCCAGCCTGGAGGATTTCTTCCAACTCTCCAGGTCATTCCACTAAAAGGCGCTTCTAATTCCCCCAATTTCAATGTATGATTCAATTCATTTATGCCTCCTATTTGGATAAGGGCATCAGCGAGCCTTGTCCTCCTAAAGGACCGCTCTAATTGAAACCTTCCCTTTCCTCACGGGATGTTACAATATATATATATATATATATATATATATGTGTGTGTGTGTGTGTGTGTGTCATCGCATCACATCACACACCAAATCTTGGGTTCTTTTCCTTGTAAGGTGTTCAAGAATATGTTTTTTTTTTTCTTTTTTTTGCTAATTGCTATTTGTTATTCGTTAGTATAGGTCTCAGACCACTAAAAAAAATATATGATTGCGTACAAGTGCTTCATTTGAATTCATCTTAAATTGAAATGTGATAATTAGTGTTATTTCCAACTAAAACAAAACAAGCACTGTATTAATTCCTTCACATTTATATGATCATATGATTAATTAATTGTTGGAGAATTACAAGACAAATTCATTAATTCTTCTTGCTCTATATATTGTTTTCATGAATATTAGCTCTCCTCTTTCAATTCCATCCAACGTGATTTAAAGAGCTTCTCACTCTTTCCCTTCCTTATTTCCTACTTTCCTTTCAGGCAATTAAGGTTTTTTTTTTTTTCTTCCTTTTAATTTAGCTAAATTATTAACGTATAACTATATATTTAGTTTCTCCCAAAGTCAGATGCAAATTAATATAGTGCAGAAGCGAGTGTGTATAACTCAACCGCAGCCATCCATTTTTCCAAAATTAAAATATAATAATTTTAAATTGACATATATTTTCAAATAAAATTAGTTATTCTAAATTTGTTCTGAAATATATTTTTAGACAAGGATCAAAATTATATTCAAAATTTAATTCAATAATACTTGGTCTCCTTCAAGATTGTGGAGATTCAATAACTCATTTATATATATATATATATATATTACAAATCCTATGATAAAGTGGAACAGCTAAAATTACATAAAGAAAAAAGAAAGAACATCATGATCACTGCTCCAAGCCTCCAACAATTAAAATAAAATAATTAAAAACCAGGGGCGACGAGAGCTCTTATCAATTGCAATGGGCCTCAAAACTTCCACTTGCACTGCACAAGCATCTCCTCAACCTCAACCATAAAAATCTCACCCCAATCCAATGAACTGAGACGCAACTTGTTTTCATTGGAAACCTTTTCTCTGCCCTTTTTGTGCTGCTGTACTCCATTCTCTTCTACATGAGAACCACCTTTTCTGTCTTGGCTTTAGTTTGTGACGCCCACTAGAACTATGATTTCTCTCCATTCATTACTAATGAGCTGTAATGAGATGGTGGGTTATCAATACCATAAACTTGAAATGTGATTTTTCCCTTCCTTCCATTTTATTGTTTGCTTGCTAATTAGACAATACAACAGAATTAGTGCATCAATACCCTTTACCAAGCCCTAGTGCTACTTGTTAATTTTATTTATTTTTGCTCTCAAAGATAGATAATTTTATTTGGGGCCCAACTTTCCGCTCGAAAACTATGGGGTATGGAACAATGTCCCTTTTCTAAACGACAGGGAAGCAGAGGTTCCATAACGCTTTTTTATCATGGTTTTATCACTATCTGGGGGAAAAAAATTGAAAAGATTCTCCTCAAATTGAATACTATACCTATTCAGCTTTTAATCGCCTAGTTGTTACACAGAATTCTGATATGAACCCCACCAACCCATATCTTTACTTGACGTGCTCAAGATTGTTTTGACTCCAGAATTTCAAAATTTTGGCTTTTAACGGTACCATAGACTGAATGTGTTGAGTTCTAAATCCGCTGAATATTAGATAAAAGTGATATGATTGGACAATCCTTTCTCATAAGGTGCTTTTATCCATTTTTATAAACATGGCAAAATCGGGTGACAACTGACAAGGGCCATTTCCATTTCTCGCCTGCACTTGTAATTTTAAAGCAACGAGAATCTCAGAGCTCTGCCCTGCAGCACTAAATCTCAGAGCTCTGCCCTGCAGCACTAACTTACCTTTGTTTTTTTTGTGCGCTAAATCATTCCTAAAGAAAGAAAAGTAAGGTTCACTTGATAATGAGCCGTTTAGAGACATCATTACGTGGACTACTTTGGCAAGCTAAGCTCCAAGGCAGTGGTCCGTCAAACTCGCCTCATTGCCTTTTCAAATTAAATATTTATCATTGTATATAAACACTACTATTTTTACAGTCATTGATAGCATCTGAGTCGAGCATCACAAGTCAAGTGAGGCACTCCTACAAGTACCACCGAAATTTTACACCTGATGAGGGGCATCTTAAACCAGTGATCTAAGTTTGGGCTAGTTACCAGCCTGGCATCACACCAAAAAATCACCTTTCCGGTATCTATAGGTTCGACCAACCAAAAAATACTATATCCAAAACAATTAGGTCATTTACTCATTACTATCACCAGCATACCAAAAGAGGCTAACTTTATTTGTCATCAGGTTGCCACTGGACTATATCTTACCAGCTGCTGCTAGTGTTAACAATGAGCCATTAACTAATCAGAAGATATCCTTGCCACCAGATTGCTTCTAACCCGAGCACACACATCCAGGCAAAATTCAGAGGTTGACTTACTCGTAAACTTACACATGCTTCAACTTTAATAATTAAAAGTATCTTCTGAAACTAATATGTAAATTGCAAATAAGATGAATGGCTTCTACAAAGTCTGGTGGTTTGAACTATTTAACAAAGAAACAAATGTCTCACAATGCCCTCATTGCAATTTTGACCTTCTTTCTGTCTCTGCCAACGATTTAAAATGTTTACCCTTGAAGATGTTTATCAGGCTCACAGAAACAAGAAACTCAAGCCGATACTCGGTCAAAAGGAACACGAACATAGAGTCGGCCATGAAGGCTAACAACAGCAGACGTCTGAAGTGGATCAATTCTTGAAGGTAAGCTTATGACCTGACCACCACATCCAACCAAGGTAATTTCAAAGGAGTTTTGCAAGGCTCACAAAAAAGTTAAATAGGTTTGAGGCCACAAGCAACTACAAATACTTTGAAGACATTATAACAAGGAGATAGCATAATCCCATAGCAAATTATTGCTTGATTATGATTATGGCCCTCTAACCATATATCGCAAAAATTAAATGTAAATTTGGCAACAAGATGCTATGCCTAGCAGGGGAAGCAATTAATTTTTCCTTAAAAGACAAATCTTATGCTCTTGGACTTGGCAGCCACAGAAAATATGAACATGAAGAATACTTTTGATTTCTTCAATTAGAGTTAAGAGTAAATTAGGTCCCTGTAGACCCTTATTTTGTGATGAGTATGTGCATTGAGACCGTGGAAAACCCGATGATGAAAAATTGTATGACTGTAAGATATAATTGAAGGCATAGAACTAAATTATTAATTCCGTAACATGATCTTGAAAATAATAATAATAATAATAATAATAATAATAATAATAATAATAATAATAATAATATGCTTTTTGAGAATTTAATTTAATTTAAATAAAATTTATTTTGTTTAAATTTAATATGGGTAGTTATTAAATGGATCTAATTGAGTTTAATTGGGCGTCATGGACCTAAGAAAGTTTAGTTAGGAATTTTAAATAGGGCCCACTTAATTTATTTTTTGAAAATTAAAATAAGAAAATATCTTTTTCTCTATCCCTCTCTTGTACAAACTCTCTCTTCCCCATTAGCCCCACTCTCTTCCTTATTCCCTATTGGTGCCACCCATTTTCCTCTCTTCCTATTGGTTGGAACACCTCACCCATATCCCAGTCTCACTTAATTTCCCAATCTCAGTTGTTTAAGTTATCTGAACCTTATCACCCTAGGACTCCAAATCCTACCACACCTCTTCCTCACTTTCTATTGGTGCCTTACACTTTCCTTCTCTTCCCATTGGTTGAAACACCTCATCCATATTCCAGTCTCACCCAAATTCTGCAATCCTAGTTGTTTAAGTTATCTGAACTTTATCACGCTAAGACTCCAAACCCTATCACACATCTCTCCCAAAACTCTATAAAAAAAAAAAAAAAAAAAAGAGGAAAAAGAGAAAAAAAAAAAAAGGTTGGAGGAGAAGAAAAAAAAATTAAAGAGAAAAATAGCCAAAATTCTTTTAGTTCTTCTTTCTTTCTAGCGATATTTCTTAAAGGTTAATTCTTTTATCTTCTTTTCAAGAACTATGCCATGTAATGTTTAATTCTATGTTCTTTGTTTTTAATTTATTTTATATGTTCATATAGATCGTGTAATCATGTTTAATTTGAAGGGATAAACAATTCTGCACATATTCAGTTTTTGGTCTCTCACGTTTTTATTATTTTTTGTTATTTTCTGAATCTGTAAAAATTTTAAGAAGATTATATTCCTATTTTTCACGAAATTCTATTAATTTTAAGCTTAAGAATAACAAAAAAAGATTTTGTATTTTGTAAGTTATGGCTGTTTGAAATTAGGGTTCCTGTAAAATCCGATTTGCAGAATACCCGACTTGTGGAGCCCATATCTCCCTTGTTTCTTAATATTTTTGTGTAAATCTAGTGTCATAAAATTAATTTCAGAATCTTATGAATCTTTTCCTATTGGTTTTGCATTCATATCTGTTGTGGTTAATAAGTTATGAATTTTACAAAAAAATAGTATGATTCTGTCACTTAGAAAAGTTACGATTTATGTAGACCATTCGGTTAGAGTTTTATTTGATTTATAAATTTTATGATCTTGTATGATATGTAAGCTGTCTTCTGTAATTTTTTTTATGATTTTTAGGCATATCTAACTATTTTTAAAAAATCGGATTTCTTGCTACCGTTAATCTGCCAGAATTTGGAAATTGTATATTTATGCATGTTCTTGTATTTTCTTGGGTTTTAATTGATATTTGATCTATTTTTCTGTGTTCTTTTAATTCAAGAAGTGTTATGAAGTGTTTGAATCATGTTAGAAGACTTAGACCATTAGGTAGTTGTAACTAATTAGGAATCTTAACCGTTTAGGAGACTAGAGTTAGAATCCAATGTAAATTATTATTAATATTTTCTTTATTTCTTTTATTTTATTTAGTTTCTTTATTTTTTATTACAAACAAAATTGGTAAGTAACCCTAAGGTAAGTACTAAAGAGGGCATTTGCGTGGAGCTTATGTGGAGCTAAACGGGAATAAACCAAGGATGTCATTGCCATACTAGAACAGAAGACCATTTTTTAAGAGTAGCTTGCCCCAATGGCAATTGCATTTACCAACAAGTAAGTAGCTCTAAACTCCTCGAATAACCATTGGCATTAAATTGTATTAATAATAGAATTTTTATTTGGTAAATTAAAATTAACTTTGTTTTTAATTTAACTGACTTTTGCATGTAATTAATTTAAATAAATACTTTATAAATTAAAATTAATATTGTTTGTAAATTAAACTAACATTGGCATGTAAAATAAATTTAATTTAACACTTGGTAATCGTAAAATAAATTTGCATGTTAGAAATCTTTATTAGGTTGTGATTATTTGGGCCTTATGTGATATTAGAATAAATTACACATGTACATAATTAACTTAATTCAATTATTCTTAGGGTAACTTAGTGAAAATTAATTAATTAGGTTAAATAGAAACGTAGAGTTATTTGAAATTGAATTTGTTTGTAAATTAAATTCTCAATAATAAATTAATTTTAGTCATCTGATAAATATCATTTAAATAATTAGCAACCCCATAGATAGGAATTACTTGTGCATGAAAATTGTGTGTAAACAATAACCCTTTTGTGAATTACTTGCGTGTGTAGAATTAGAATTGCATTTTTTAGGATGAAGTTTAATAAAGCAATAATAAACAAGACTTTTAGAAACATTAGTAGAGAACTAGCACTCGAATTAACGAGATTAGACCAAGCGTAAAGGGTGCCTAACACTTTCCCCTTACGTACCCACTATCCCGAACCTAGACATTGGGCTATGGTAATGACGGTTGTGGAAATTCTGCAAGGAGTAAGTTGCCATTCATGACCCTCGAAAGAAACACTGAATATAACCCGGTTATTACCCGGGTGGCGACTCCTGTCTATCTATGCCTTCGTGGTCTAAGGAGGTGGTACTTAAGTGAGACCATTGTGACTCCACCGTCTTTCCTGGGTATTATCTGATGTATTTTATATAATTCTAATGGATGATATTTCGCCTCACACCCCCCTCCTACAGTCCCCCATTCCCCTGCAGCTCTCTCTCTCTCTCGCAGCTCTCTCTCTCTCTCTCTCTCTCTCTCTCCCAACCACACCCCCACCCCGCCTCCCCCTTAATTTTTTTTTCCTACCAGGGAAATCAAAGAAATACCTTCTTGAAGGGTGTTATGCCCCAGGGATTGTCAAGCTGCTCAGGTTGACCTGTTATAACCAGGCGTCCAGCAGGATCTGATTGAACTCGCACCTGAATTCACCAAAAAGTAGGGATGACTATAAAAATAGTAATAGACTTTCTAAAATCATCAAGTGATGAGAAAAAAAAAAAGGAGAAAATTTTCAAACTTGAAAAAAGAAACAAAAAGCACATCCTTAAAGCACCTGGTATAACTATAAACTCCAGTTTGTCTTTGAGGCACAAACAAGAACAGCTTTGAATGGTAGCTAACTAAGAAGGAATTCATTTATTTATTATTTTTTGAAATCCTAAATAAATCATATGTATTATTGATACGTTTCATTAAAGATAGACATAAATTCTCTATTTAATCAACCTATAAGTATCCCTTCATGTGTCTATAACTCTATATAACATCATGAGTTATGGTCTGGGAATGGCAATTCAAATCAATCTAAATCAATCTAAAGTGTCTACAGGAAAGAAAAGGCAAAGACGTGGGCCTTCCTTTTGACTGCAATATGGCAAAGAATATCAAAACGAGAGAAAAGTTCAAGAGCAGCGCTCACCTCCTCTCGCAGAAGCCCAGGGACTAGAGCATAAACCTCAAAGCAATCTTTCTGTGCATGGGAACAGTGCAAGTTGTCAGTACTTGAGCAGAAAGAACTTCACAGCTAATACAAATTCCAAAATACAGTCATTATGCCTCGGAGGTATAGCGAGTTAAAAGAAAACAGCACACTTACAGATTCCCGCACATTGATCTTCACCCAATCAGCAGGGGGTCCAACATCAACAATTTCTATATCCAGTCTACCAGGGAAAACAAACAAACAAACATTTAGAATTTGCTTGATCAGGAAATATAAAGGAAAACCCAGTATGATGTCTAGTTTTTTTATTATTATTCTTTCATCGATAATTTGGTTCCTCCACACTAGGGGAGAGCAGTTTTCGGTTTAAACCGAAAAACCGAACCGATCCAAGTCAATTCGGTTCAATCGGTTCGGTTTTAAAATTCAATCGGTTTGGTTCGATTTATAATTTTTTATAATTCCGGTTAATCGGTTCGGTTATTTTCATAAAAAATAAAAAAAAAAAACCGAACCGAACCAAAATTTTATATATATATATATATATATATATATATATATAATCAAGAAAATCAAAGAAAACCGAACCAAACCCTAAGATTTAGGTTTGATCAGTTTAAAATCGAACCGAACCCAATTGAAAATCAAATGCTCAATTTATAAATTTCGGTTTGATCGGTTTAAAACCGAACCGATATTTATCAGTTTGGTTCGGTTCAATTTTCTCTTATTAATCGGTTTGTTTCGATTTTTTAAATTTTTGATTTTTGGTTTTCAATTTTATCGGTTCGGTTCGGAACCGAACCGACCGTTTACACACCCCTACTCCACACGCACACACATGCAGAGGCAGGGGATGCAGATAAGTTGATCAAGTGAACAGTAGGTGATTTACCCTTTCTAGGAATGACTCAATTAACAAGTGCACTGGGTCTTTTTTTCCATTATGCCCTGGACAGAAGGTAAATTGTGTATGCTTTGCACTGATGTTCACTCTTTATGTTGCACTTTACAAAGTTTAACCATGATTACAAGTAAATATTCCTTCATTGAAAAACCAACAAGAACATAAAGAAAGAGCTATATAAAATTTACATAACCGTTCTTATTCATTGAAAGAACATAATGCTGAACTGCCAAAGTGCTAAAGATAAACTTCATTTGGAACAACAGAATCATTCATGAAAGGATCCATAAATACTAGCCTACGGTGTTAAATTTAAATAAAATACATAGGAAAATAAAAGAAAATGTTCTATATGGATATCAAGGAGGGGAAAATAAATCTAGAGGGGAATGATCAGAAATCTTAACTCTTTATCTGTTTCAATATTTGCAGTTATTTCGGAATGCTCCAGGTTAGTCTTCTGTTTATGCAGACCTGAGTCAACAACCATAATTAGAACAAGAGCGTAAATTGGCATCAAAGATATGCTGGCAAAAAAGACTTCTGGTCATGGGGAGTATACCAATGCTTTTTAAGGGTTTTTCACGCCTTGGTGTAGAATTGAGGCTCTTGTCCTGTTTAAGAAAAGATGAAAAGCATTGCCGTACCTCGTTGAATTTCATATATCAAATCTCTCACATGAAGACATGATGATAATGATGATTAGGTTTGAAGTTAGAATAAACCTTAATAATTGGCTCACTAACCTCGCCATATCCAAGAAGACGTTGGGCATGCCAACCCTGCATAGCACGAGCTGCAGCATCCCTTCTTGCCCTACCAGATCCTGGTGCTTGGTAGCCACTCACCTGCACATGAAACTCAGTTACATGAATGAGAAGAACATTAAATACAAATCACACAGCAAATTAAAGTAATAAGGTTTGTTCCCAGCTACTTCAATTCACAAGAATCAGCATACAAACAAAAGTTTAAAAATAATATCTTACCTAATAAGCAGAATGAGGTTAGCAATTGCACAATATATAAATTGCAGCACTTACCATTCTATAAATAAATAAATGGTTTTTACCATTCTATAAATAAATAAATGGTTTTTACCATTCTATAAATTGCAGTTATCCTCAGGGATGCCTAATGGTACACAAACTCGTATCTTCTATCAAATGGGTTACTAAATTTCATATGTTTAAACAACCAATTTGAAACCTGAAACCATCTATGCTGGCGTATTTGTCTAAAAATTCATAACCTAGAACAACTCAAGCTTAAGCACAACTCATTTTTGGAAACAAATTAACTCAATCCAAGCTCTTACCCATATGAGTATTGAGTAGTCATACTCTCCATCTATCTGATCATCCTGTTATTATTAATTATTATCATAAAGGCACTAAAGAACCTTACACATATTCTTTAGTTCTCAATGCTTCCTTATGTCACATACTATTCACATAGCCATAGCATAATAGAAGTTAATGACCTCACATTTAAAAATTTTTGAAGTGCTACAAAACAACTAAAATGATAAGGAATGGAACTGTACCTCCTTTTCTACAACAGAAGGCTGATGCAGGGGTGAACCAGGGAGTTGAAGCTCACCATTTTGCCTCTTATGCTTTTCATATTCCAAAAGTGCCTGCAGTAATGGAAAGGATCAGGAATAGAGGACACAATGAAAGATGAAACAAATGAAGGAAGCCTTTGATGAAAATAATGACTGAAATAATTGGTACTAATATAAATATGACAAACAGATTTCAGGGCAAGTGGGAGCAGATCGGTCTCATTTTTTCTGGAATTCAAATGTCACTGGAGGAGATCCAAGCTCAGTTCCCTTGGAAAGATAAAGAAAAGGAAGTTATGCATCTGCATTAATTTTATACTCTGAGTCAACTATCACTCTCTCTCCCTGGGGAAGGGAAGGAGATAGCTGTAGACATGAGAAGCTCCTTTCTGAATGATGCTTCTGTTATAGATTGCCCAGTCAACATTTTCGATGCCAGAAGAGAACAAAATTGAACCATCGTCTAAGATATATTAACCAATTATGGTCCTACATTACAGTGTTTGAAAATTCAATTGGAATCTCAAAAATTGAGCATTTTCCCAATTGAAAGGCAATACCTTCTCGTAGAATATTCGGAATGTCCAAGAAACTGTTGTGCAGGTTCTGTAAGAAAGAGTTCAAGAATTGAATATTAGTTGGGGTAGCAACCATATTTTCCAACTTCTATGCTGACATTTCAACTGTTTCTGGCCTACAAACATGTAAAATTGATTTGAAGACAAGAAGAGAAAAATTATGATATAGTGTCAGCTGTTTGAAAGCTGAGTTGAGATGTCAGCTTTCAGCAGCCTAAACACCAAATGTTGTAAAGAATGCAACTGACAAATGGCTGGACAACTTCATTCCAAATCTACGATATTACAAGATTGTTAAGGATATCTTTGCTACTCCTTACTTAGGGGGATGGAAAGACTCTCCTACTTGCCGCCACAACTTGGAAGCAGTGACCTACATATACAGGGTAATAAAAGCAGTTCTGTCATATGCGAATGGAAAAATATACATTTAAATCCATGTAAAAAAAGCATTGAAGTACAAATAATTTCATCAAAGCACATGAGCATATTAAGCCAAAACTTCTGACTCAAACCTATTAATCAGATCAATTCCAGATTCTTCTAGATTATTAAAATAAAGTAACAGCAAATAATTAGTAGTTTGCAAGTTATCTTTTATTTCAAATATCAATTTTAAGATCTGGTTAATAGATCAAAGTCCAATGAAGAACCCAAAACTTGCAGCTTTCTGCTCTTATCCTCAGCTGCTTTTTGTCAGCAACAATTATTGAAAACAACAAAAAACACAAAAGTGACCAGATATTTCCTAGTCTGCTTAGGTTACCAGATCTACTGTACTTGTTTGGTTAACCATGTTACTTCAACTTTTGTTGATATACAATGTGGCATTCATTGAACGAAATCCCAAAATTAAGAGGTGTAGAAGGAATAAATTTGGAAGCTAATGGGGAGTCGATTCTTGATTAGGTCTGAAAACATGGTCTACCTATCTAGCATTGGAAGTAAGGAGAATATCTCTCAACCCCTTTCAAACTTTTTCTTTATGCCATTTCTCTGTCCAAGTAAATCTCTATACGCACACACACACTATCAGTCTCTCCTTCCCTACAGATAGAAAAGATCAAAAGATGTTCTCTCCAAAATTTTTTAGCAGCATCAGACATTTTGCATCCATATTTATGTGTCTTGTATTGACACAGGTATTTCAAGGAATCTACAGAATCTGAACTACATTATTCAGCAAATCTCTCTTGTTGAGGTGTGTTATCTAGCACGGAAGTGTACATAAGAAGCAAGCATACAACATTTCAACTATTTCCATGACCAAGGCCTATCTATCTGGATTACTGTTATTGTAGCTACTTTTGAATCAAATCAGTCAGTGCTCTCTGGCTAAGAATAATAAATGAAATTACTAGAGGTAGTCAACTTAACTCAACTAAGCCTTTATCCCAAAAATTTATTGGGGTCAGCTATATGAATTTTCTTTCTCCACTCTAAACGATTTTGGGTTAAATCCTCGGAAATGTGTAATACTTCTAGGTCATGTTGTACTACTCTCCTCCAAGTCAGTTTAGATCTACCCCTTCTTTTCTTTCTATCCTCTAACCCAATATGCTCTACTTGTCTAACTGGAGCCTCCGTATGTCTACGCTTCATATGACCAAACCACCTTAATCTCCATTTTCTCAACTTATACTCAATTAGCACCACTCCTACTTTTTCTCTAATACTCTTATTACGGACTTTATCTAGTCTAATATGGCCACTCATCCATCTTAACATTCTTATCTCCGCAACTCTTATCTTAAACACATACGATTCTTTCATTGCCCAACACTCACTACCATATAACATGGCTGGTTGTATGGCTGCACGGTAAAATTTTCCTTTTAACTTATTAAGAATCTTGCGATTACATAAAACTCTCGTGACATGTCTCCACTTCAACCATCCAACTTTAATCCTATGATTAACATCTTCCTTACATCTCCCATCTACTTAAAGGATTGAGCCGAGATATTTAAAGTGATTACTTTGGGGCAATACCACTCTATCCAAACTAACGCCTTCCCTATCACCAGTTTGGCCTCCACTGAACTTGCAATGCATGTATTCTGTCTTCGTTCTACTTAACTTAAAACCCTTTGACTCTAGAGTACTTCTCCAAATCTCTAGCTTTCTATTGACTCCTTTTCGCATCTCATCTATCAGAAATATATTATCTGTAAACATCATGCACCAAGGGATACTCTCTTATATATGTTTCGTCAATTCATCTAGAACTAATGTAAAAAGGTAAGGGCTTATAGCTAAACCTTGATGTAATCCAACTACGATAGGAAAATCTATTGTGTCCCCTCCCACTGTATGCACAATAGTAGTTGCTTCTTCATACATATCTTTCAACATTTGTATGTACCTAATAAATACCATCTTTTGTTCTAACACTCTCCATAAGACATCTCTTGGAACACTATCATTAGCTTTCTCCAAATCGATTAAAACCATGCGTAGATCTTTCTTCATATCTCTATATTTCTCCATCAAACTTCTAATGAGAAATATCGCTTCCATAGTTGAACGACAGGGTATGAAGCCAAATTGATTGAGAGAGATAGAAGTGTCATAACATAGTCGACGTTCTTTAATTCCCCTGTAATTTGAACAACTCTGTATGTCTCTCTTATTTTTAAAAATATGTACTAAAATATTCCTCCTCTATTTATCAGGCATTTTCTTTGAGTTTAGAATTTTATTAAACCAAGACAATTTAAAATGTAAAAATACCCTGAAATAAACTTTTGACTCCTTTTGGCTAACATATTGAAAAAAGTGCTTATGCAAAAGCAATTCAATACTCGGTGCAAAACCAAACCTAAGGCAAACTAAAATTAAGACTTAAGCAGCAACAGCAATTGTTGACCTCAATGGATTTTCATCCTCATGACTTGATTGTTTCCAGATACCATAACATTGGTAATATAACAAACCAATAATCCATTCATGTACAGGCTTCCAGCAACCAATGCCTAAATTAAGTTACAGAAAGTGGTAGATGCGAGTGATAATGTTAACAGAAATGCAGTACAAAGCATTAAAAAAAAAAGTTCCAAATTGAGAAGGGAAATAAGCATACCACATCATAGCCACCCAGTCTGATAACAGCATTCCATAACCTATTTCACGGAGAAAAATCCCAAAGAGGTTACTTTACAACTACAACCAGGGTAAAACTACAGTTACATGAAACTTACTTAAGGCAGTTTATTGGCTCTCCATAAAACTTAGGGGGCTTGAATTCCAGGGCATTGTCCCTGTAAAAAGTTTCCACCTCCCTCATGAACGCCGCTCTCTCCTCTGGGGTGCCTGATTCATCAGCCTCTCCCATCTGCCATTCAAAAAGTATTATACGATTTTGTTGGAATAATTTTGTTGGAATAATTCTTTTACTTCAAAGATTCACTGCAATGGATAAAAAGAGAATTTCCCCCTTTTATATGCGTTTCAGTAAATTACCTCAACATCAGTCCACACACTCTTGGACTTAGAAACACTCTCATTCTTTGGTCTAGGAGCCGAATACTTCCTCTGAGGAGGGGGAGTAACAGTTTCCGGCTGGTTATGAACATTGGTAGCATCTACGTTGATTTTCTTTTCAGGCAATTTATTACTAACAGCATCATTGACATTGGCATTGGCATCAAGAGCATTTTTGTTATCGGGTTCAACTTGATTCTCACTCATAGGAACATCAGTTGGCAATGTGTCAGTCTTATCCTCGGCAGATGTTTTCCCATTTTCACTGGCATTTTGATTCTCCAGCTTGTCAGTTGATACTTCCTCCTGAACACTGGCATCAACAAGGTTGACATCAGAGCCACCCGCCAAATTTTGATCTTGACTCGGCATTTCAGTATCTTCCATTCTGTAGTACTATCATATTAGACCAATAAATAAGGGTTCATTGGAGAGGAATAAAATATATGCATAATTCATAAAAGGAATTTTTTTTTCTTAAAAAAAATTCCAGAAAAGGGAGGGAATGGAAAAAAATTTCTTCAATAACAGATTCTCTACTTAAGAAACAAAACCCTAACGATCAGTTCGTTTAGAGGGAATGTGTTTTCAAAAGTTTATTACTTTCTAAGGCACAATTTTTGCTTCTCTTTTTCTCGACTTTCAAACAGTAGAAATTATAAGGGGAAAAAGGAGTTTTATTTATTTATTTATTTTTGCCAAGGGCAGATTAAAAAAAAAAAAAAGTTTACCTAACTATTTGGGAATTATTAGTGAAAAATAAAAGGAAAGAGATAAAAAGGATACCTGTAAAAGAGAGATTGTAGAGAGGCGAGGTGGTGAAGAAAAGGAAGGAGAAGAGGTCGAACAGTGTCGTGTTAGGGTTAGGTTAGGTGCAGAGGTTGGACAATGCAGGTAAAGGAAAGAGGTCAGGGAGGGATATAAAGAGAGCTGCGAAATCTACTAATTCTTATCCAGCAAACATAGAAAGCAACGTTCATGACAGGTAGAAGGTACAGGTGGATTGCCAAAATTTTATTCAAAAAGAGAAGAAAAAGGAAAGTTGAAACCCGGCGGTGGTGGTGCTGGTGGTGGTTGTGGAACTGGAGCGTGTTCGAGATAACAAGGGCAAAAATGAAAATTGGCAAAGCAAGCCCACGGCGGACTGACTCTGCCTCTCTGCTTTCGGAGTTCCAATTGATGTTTGACTCCACAGGGATGAACACCTGGACGATTAAATTAATTCTTGATTTTGTTAGTTTGTGTGGTTACTTTACAAAATATTTATATTTTATACAATTTATTAATTTTATATAAAATGGTTAAATTAATAAAAAAAATAATACTAATGTAATTTATTAAATAAAATATTAAAATATTAAATTTTATAAAGTTTAATTTTTTGGATATGTAATTTTATTTTATTTAAAATAAAATAATATATATTAAAATTTATTAAAAAAATGATTTCATTATTACTTTTAAAACAGTAAAATCTTAAATTTAAATCTTAATTGTATCTAATTATGCCAAAAATATTAAAAATTAAATGTTCTTCTATATATTACCTTATTAACTTTTACCCTTGTATATATTTGTTAATTCTCTTATTTTTATTTTTATTTTTTATTATTCTTACCTTTTAACTTTAAAATTTTCATAAGTCTAGAATTTTTAATTTAAATATTCTAGTTAAATTTTATTAATAAAAAATATTAATATTTTAATAAATTTAATTTTTAAAAGAAAATAAATTTAACTTTATTTTAATATTTTTCAATTGTGAGAACTTTCATTTTATTAAAAAATTATTCTTAAACTGGATTTTTTTTCATTGTCTAACAAAGTTAATATACGTTTTCAACGTTTTATCTGAATTTAATTTATTATAAATATAAAACATAAAGAATATAATATGATCCATTTATTTTATTTAAATTTCATATATTTATATCTTATCTTAAATATATAATAATGAAGTGAATTTAGATAAAAATAAAAATTTCAGTATTTCCAATGTTAACTTCTTCCTTTTATTGTTTTTTTTTTTTTAATAAACACTTATATTTATGTATGTTTTAAATAAATTTGAGTTTTTCTACACACAGGTTTATATTACAAATTTGAGTTTTTTCTTCACATTTATATCACAAGTGTGAGGTTCTCTCTCAATATTGGTTACTACTACCGAAATATACATATATATATATATATATATATATATATATATATAATAAAATTTTCATTATTAAATTAATTATTGTCTAAAATTTTTGCCTAAATAACTTTGTTTAAATATTTTTTAATATTAACTATTTAAATTAATTTATGGTGAAATTATTTAAAAAATATAATATTTTATTTTTTTACATAAACAAATGGTAATTTATGTGATTACTTTATTTAAAATATAGTAACATTATTTTATTTATAAAAATAATTTAAAATTTATTGATCCAATCAATCAAATAAATTGAGTGATGTTAAATTACTATTTTGATTATTTTAACATTTAATTCACTGACCAAGTTATTGTATATATTCTATTTTTTATTTGACTTTAGCTAATATTTTTAATTATTCTTACTGTTAAAATTTCGATATAATTCTATATTTATGCATATGAATATAGTTATTTAACAAAAATAGCAAAAATAATTCAATGTAAAAAAGCAAATAAAAATGAAATGAGAAAAAAAAAATCGCTAACCTTTTACAGTGAAGACTTGAAAGGTAGCTTTCAACCTTTTAGAAAAAAAAAAAATTACATTAACTATATAAAAGAGCATAAATTTTGCATTTTGGTGACTTCATGTAGAGAATGTAGGTTGGTTTATATTAATAGACTATAATATAATATTAATTTTTATTTAATTCATAATATATGCCAGTTTAACTCTTTTTTTTAATTAATTTATTTTAATTTTACTTAATAGAGTTAAATAAGTAAAATAATAATTAAAAAATAAGATTTGTGAATCAAGACTAAAAATAATAATTGAAATAAGCAATAATAATAATAGAGCAAACTAAAAGAGGATTTAAGAGTAATTAGAAGAAAAAAAAATATTTGGTAAGAAGAAAAAGGTTCAGTGTGTGTCAAATGAAAGAAAGTAGCAACTATTTATAGGTGAATAAATAAAAAAATTCAGATCATATTTAATTAGGTCATTAAATTATTATTAATTTAAAAATTTTAATGTTTCTATTTAATAATAATAATAATAATAATATAATTCTTATCTTTTTATGATTTAATGGAATATTAAACGTCCTGGATAAATATTAAAAATAATTATAGTTATTGTATTTAAAAATATTATACTGAATGATTTATTTTTTCTTCAAAATAAATATAAGTTTTGATTTAGTAATTAAATAACGTGATAATAAATGGTAATTATATTTAGTAATTATATATTACAATTGTTTAGAAAGTGCAGAGAAAATTTAAGGTTGCCTTTTTTATTTAAAATAAAAACAATAAATATATTACTTATTTAAAAAATTTTAATCATTAATTTCTCATAAAAATTTAAATATTCTTAATATTTTTTTCTGATTTAGAGTAAATATTTTAAAGAAAATTAAACTTTTAGTCATAATAATAAACTGGAAAGTTATGGTAATATTTATTAAATTTTGAAATTATACTTATTGATTAGCAAATTAGTAGTAATTAAATACTAAATTTAATTATAATAAATATATTTAAAAATATTCTACTAATTAATTTTGATTTTTCTTTAAAGGTGGATATTAATTTTCTTTTACAGTAAATGTGAGCCTTGATAATTTTTTAAAGGAAAAATTACAATTTAAAATGTCACTTGTTAATATTTTTCTACTTTATATATTTATATCTTCCCATCATTGGGTTTTGTTTTTTTTTTCCTTTGCGAGATTTTATTTATTTTTTCAATATTTGAATACACAATGTTGGTTGGAAATTTTTAATTTTTAGATATGCATAATGATTTTCCATCAATAAAACTCGGTAATGCAACTTATTTGGTGGTTTAATCTTTTCTATAGGCCACCTAAGTAATAAGTCCCAAAAGAATAATATTATAAAAAGTTTTTTTATTGTTCAAAATGAAAAAAGATCAATTAATATTTGAAAGGTTATTTTATTATATTTATATTATTTCTAAACAGAAAATTTTAATTATTTATATTTATATTTTTTTCTTATAAAAATATTATGTTATATTTATTTTATTATTATTATTATTATTATTAATAAACTATTAAATTTTATAAAAATAAAAATAAAAATGAATTTCCTTTAAATATACATGGGCTTGGACTGAATGATTATCGGGCAGCTTGCCTCAAAGGCCCAAAGGGCCTCAAAGAATTTAATCCCATCCAACATTAACACATTGCCTGCTCTTCGTTAGCATCGTCCAAATCACCGCGTCTTCCTCCCCAGGTCCTTCTCTTCTTCCTCCATGCATGCGCGAGATACTCACAGTATCCTTATTGATTCTTTTGTTTGTTCGTTTTTTGGGTGGGCTTTTTCCTGTTTGAATTTGCACAGTGAAGATTGAGCTCAAAAGCATTCTATGAAGATTACTATCTTTTTTTACTCTGGTAGCGTTATTGTATTTTGAAGTCTATTCCTGATTCAATTTTCTCTTAATTAGTATCTAGTGAGGCTCCGATTATTTTGAAATTTTAATATTGCATTGGGTTCTGGAGAGCATTGTCGCAATCCTTATTACTCAATGCTAATACTTTTGCTCACAACTGTGAGACTGATTTGAAGCCTAAACCCAACTCTTTAGTCAATTCTGTTCCCTGCTAAACATTATACGTCACTGTTTCTGTAGGAAGTGCAGAAAGGCAAGCAGCAAGCAGCCCTCTTTTAAGTTGAAGTACGCAAATACCAAAACGTTAGGTTTTCTGCTAGCGTGTTGAAGGATTGCAAGGTTTAAGGTGCGATTCGTTTTGTAAAATTTGATGTCCATGGAGTTTGGCTCAATAAACCGAATTGTTGAAGCGTGGTTTTCTATTAAATTTGAATCAGGTTCAACGGCTTATAGATGCATCGCATAAGGTCTTAGGAGAATAGGAAATCCATGAATTTTAGAGTATTCTGTGTATTCTTTCCTACAACATAAATCAGCCGGTTCTGGTCTTTTTTATTTACCCAGCAATATGCGAGGAAGGAAGATTCGGAAAGGAAGGATGAGGATTCCAAGAGGAGCCACTGTGATCGAGAAAGGGAGCGTGATAAGGAGAGAAATGGAGAGAGGCATCGGGACAGAGAGAAGAGGGACCGTGAAAGCCGTTGTTCTGAAAGAGAGAAGAGTAATGATTCTGATAACAAGTTTGAGAGAGAGCGGGACAAGGAAAAGCATAGGGACAGGGACAAGGATAAAAGGTGCAGAGATAGTGAAAGAGAAAGACCCAAGGATAGGAAAAGAGATAGAGACAGGGAAGATCGGGACCGAGAAAGGGAGGAGAAAAGGGAGAGGGCAAGAGAGAAACAGAGAGAGAGGGAGAGGGAAAGATACAAAGACAGAGATAAGAGGGACCGTGACAGAGAAGAAGGTGAGCGGGAGAGAGAGAAGGAGAGAAGGGAACGTGACGGAGAAGTGGAGAGGGAGAGGCAGAGGGAGGGGAAAAGAGACAGGGAAAAGAAAAGGGAGGGAAAAAGGGAGAGTAGGAAAAGGGAAAAGGAGAAGCGTAGAGAATTCGGCAGTGATGATGATAGTGGTGATGATTCCAGGGAGCATGATAGGAAGCGATGGAGGAGGGATGATGACGAGTACAGGGGGAGATCACGTGAACAAAGCACTGGCGGCACGTCAAGCAGGCACAGGGAGCACAGTGAAGGGAGCCCAAGGAAAAGGAGGAGCGAGGAGCGAGGGCCGAGGATGACTCGGATAGGAAAGAGACAAACTCGAGAGGAGGAATTAGAGGATGAACAGAAGAGATTGGATGAAGAAATGGAAAAGAGGAGAAGAAGAGTTCAGGAGTGGCAAGAGTTGAGGAGGAAAAAGGAAGAATCCTATGGACAAAAGCATGGGGAAGTAGCCAATATAGATGAACCCAAGACAGGTAAAACTTGGACCCTTGAAGGAGAATCTGATGATGAAGAAGCACCTCCCACAGGGAAATCACAGACAAACATGGACCCGGATGAAAATTTAAAGCCTGATAAAGATGTTGGAGATGTAACGTGGTAGAATTTGAAAATGGGACAGCTGCTTCAGAGAATGGTGGTGATGGTGTTGCGGGGGATGAGGGAATTGATCCATTAGATGCTTTCATGAATTCCATGGTCTTACCTGAATTTGAAATGCAGTGATTACTCAAACTGTTCATGATAATAAAGTGGAATTAAAGAAGAAAGACAAAAAAGAGGAAGGAAGCCATGGAGAACAGCTGAAGAAAGGCTTTAATAAATCTCTGGGGAGAATAATTCCTGGTGAAGATTCTGATTCAGATTATGGGGAACTTGAGAATCGTGAAGATCCTTTAGATGATGAAGATGATGATGAGTTCATGAAGAGGGTGAAGAAGACGAAAGCCAAGAAGCTCTCTGTTGTTGATCACTCAAAGATTGATTACAAACCTTTCTGGAAAAATTTCTATATCGACGTGAAGGAAATATCGAGGATGGCTCCTGAAGAGGTTGCTGCTTATAGGAAACAGTTAGAATTGAAAATACATGGAAAGGATGTTCCAAAACCAGTTAAAACATGGCACCAAACTGGACTTGCAAGTAAAATATTGGAGACGATAAAGAAGTTTAATTATGAGAGGCCAATGCCGAGTCAAGCTCAGGCACTGCCAATAATTATGAGTGGCAGAGACTGTATAGGCATTGTAAAAACGGGCTCTGGAAAAACCCTCGCGTTTGTGCTGCCATTGCTGAGACATATCAAGGACCAGCCACCTGTGGAAACTGGAGATGGGCCAATTGGGCTTATAATGGCACCTACGAGGGAGCTTGTTCAGCAGATCCACAGTGATATAAAGAAGTTTGCCAAGATTCTGGCAATTAGATGTGTGCCCGTGTATGGAGGCTCTGGTGTTGCTCAACAGATAAGTGAATTAAAGCGGGGCACTGAGATTGTTGTCTGCACTCCAGGTAGCATGATCGACATACTTTGCACGAGCGGGGGCAAAATTACAAATCTGCGGAGAGTCACTTATCTAGTTATGGATGAAGCTGACCGGATGTTTGACATGGGCTTTGAACCTCAAATTACTAGAATTGTCTAGAATATTCACCCAAATCGTCAAACTGTACTATTTTCAGCTACTTTTCCTCGGCAGGTTGAGATTTTGGCTCTAAAGTATTGAAAAAGCCTGTGGAAATCCAGGTTGGTGGGAGGAGTGTGGCGAATGAGGACATAACTCAGTTAGTTGAGGTAAGGCCAGAAAGTGAAAGGTTCTTGAGACTCCTAGTACTACTTGGTCAACTGTATGAGAAAGGAAAAATTTTGATATTCGTCCAATCACAGGAGAAATGTGATGCTCTGTTCAGGGATTTGCTCAAGCATGGTTATCCTTGCCTTTCGCTGCCTGGGGCTAAGGATCAAACAGATCGTGAATCTACCATTTCTGATTTCAAGAGCAATTTGTTGATTGCCACAAGTGTTGCAGCCAGAGGTTTAGATGTGAAGGAGCTTGAAATTGTGGTCATTTTTGATGTCCCAAACCATTATGAGGATTATGTTCACCGTGTTGGTCGAACAGGCCGAGCTGGTTGCAAAGGCTGTGCCATCATATTTATTTTCGAGGAGAATGCAAGATATGCACCAGATCTTGTAAAAGCATTGGAAGTCTCTGAGCAAGTTGTTCCAGAGGGCCTGAAAGCTCTTGCTGATGGTTTTATGGCAAAAGTTAATCAGGGGCTTGACCAAGCCCATGGAACTGGTTATGGTGGAAGTGGTTTTAAATTCAGTGAAGAGGAGGATGAAAAGAGGATAGCAGCAAAGAAAGCACAAGCAAAAGAATATGGCTTTGAGGAAGACAAGTCAGATTCGGAAGATGAAGATGAAGGGGTTTGTGAGGCAGATGGTGACATCTCACGCCAGGCTGCCTTTGCTCAGCAGTTAGCTGCTATTGCTGCTGCCTCCAAAGGCATTTCATCTCAATACCAAGTCCTATCTCAGCTGCTCAATTGCTTCCTGCTGGTGGATTACCAGTTTCTTTGCCAGGTGTCATGGGCCTTGCAATTCCATGTGCAGCTACGGTTGTGCCTGGGCCTGGACTACCTGTTGTTGGTAATGATAACACAGTTAAGGCAATTGCAGCTGCCATCAACTTGCAGCATAACCTTGCAAAAATCCAAGCTGATTCAATGCCAGAACATTATGAAGCAGAGCTGGAGATAAATGATTTCCCGCAAAATGCTAGGTGGAAGGTTACTCACAAGGAGACATTCTGAATGGACTGGTGCTGCTATTACTACCAGGGCACAGTATTTCCCACCTGGCCGGATTCCAGGACCAGGAGAACGTAAGCTCTACTTGTTTATTGAGGAACCTAGTGAAATGTCTGTTAAGAAAGCTAAAACAGAACTAAAACGTGTTTTGGAAGACATCACAAACCAGGCATTATCACTTTCTGGTGAAGCTTAACCAGGGAGATACTCTGTTATTTAAGTGCAAGTTATCACAATTTCTATGTCAGACATGAATTGAATCTCTTGTTAAATATTTCCTCGCCTTTTACACATCCAGATGCTTAAGTCATTTTGGTTTTGAAAACTTTGAAAATAGCAAAATGCCTTTCTTTCTTTCTAAAATGCTTCTTGTAGATTATTCTCTACCTTTCCCCCCATGTTTTGTTCTTGGAGCATTACATGACACAAAACTTACAATGAACCTTAGAACTGATTTTTGTTGAGAAGATTCTTTTTCCCCCTTATTTTATATATTTGTGTTTTTCATGGTGCAAACCACATCCTATTAGCAAATGTGATGAGAAGATTGTCTACATCTGACCATCCTTGGGGCCTTTAAGGGAGAGTGTGTTTGGTGTTAGATTTTCATCTCTCCTCGCCTTATTCTTATATATGTATATAGTAGCTTCTCAAATTTGTTGTGCATATGTTAAATAGTTGTCCATTTCAATTTGTTTCTTTCTTCCCCTCCTAATTTCTTCCTTTTCTCCTTTTTTTTTTTTTTTGGGTTTGTTCTTTTCCTATGGATCAAGGGATGATTAAGCCTATGCCTGCATGTCCAAAATAGTTTCTGCTCATTGCCTTTGCCTTTGCGATCGTGGCTGTTGAAGAGAATGGATCTGGTGTGATGCTTTGCCATTTCAGTCCTTATTGATTAACATAATGGATGGTTTCAGAACTCCATTTTACTGTATTTGTCTTATTTCCTTGTGGATCTGATAAATTATTTTATATTTTGGCCGGTGTGTTTGGAAAAAGTTCCAAAAGATGCATTTTGCCTTTTAAAAGTGTCTTCGGATTGCAATTTGAGCAGGATATATAACAGTGACATAAGTTACCATTTGTTGGTTTTGCATTGCAGGGGTGTGCTTGTAATTATATTGGCGCATGCCTGGATGCTTTTGAATGTAATAATAATAGTTATTATTCGTGGTTTCGCTGGGAGTTGAATAGTTGTTATGAGGGTGCTATTATGTTGCCTTTCAATATGCTCTTACACAATTTGGTATGGGGAAGCGAAGTTTTTTTTGTTCTGTAACCAATATTTTTTTTTTTAAAAGAAATTACATAAAAAACTTTTAATCACTGACCTCTATTCAATTGTTGAGGCCTTATGTGAGATTGTGATCAGGGGTTTAATTAAAATATGTTAAATTTAATTTTAAATATTATCCTTAGTATATTTTAGAAGTTGCTTATGTTCTAAAAGAAAAAAAAAAAGTTGTCTTAATTAACAGCAGTACCGATGGAGTTTGTCCAATTGGTTGCGTTGATGATCATAACTCGAAAACTGGGTTTCTTTTGTTGTTTCGTGTCTTTTTTTTTTTTTTGGATTTGCAACGCAATTTTGTTTTTTAGCTGGCCATTTGACCCTGCGAGCCAATAAAATGAAGCAAATTGAAAATATTATAAAAATTGAGAAAGCCGTATCCATTTTGATCTTTTATTCTCAATCATCTGAAAGGGTATTCTTATCTGTTCTTTCTCAAAAACAGAAAGTGCATTGCAGAATCAATCTGTAGCTAATAACTCCATTTCCATATGTTTTAAAAGGATGTGGGCGCTTAGCAAGCCAGGTTGTGAATGGTTCAATGAACCGTGAAACTTGAGTGGCTAGTCGATAATAGCAGTTAAAAAGAAAACAGGTTTCCCAAGACTCGTGCGCTACACGTGTTGATTCCCTCGTTTTTTTTGTATTCTTTGCTTTAACAAAGCAGGGAGATGAACCATTTCTTCATTTTCTCATTGTTTCATAAAGAGACCAATATAGTTTCACTGCTCTATATCGTTCTCTGTTTCAGTTCTGATCTGTAAGTTCACGTAGATCCATTCTCCTATATACATGCACACGTATTCCAGACCAATAATCATCCATGTTTTCACTGCAGATGTAATTCTGCATCATTTCTGGAAAACCATATTTAGCAACGCATTTTAGATCATTCTGCGGTTTTTATGGCGGAATTACACAGTGATGTAATGATGTTATCTTGGGATAGGAACAAATGGCTTTCCTGCTTGGCGTTGTGTTCATAACTACATTTAGTCCATTAAATTTTGTGTTCATATACTTCCTACGTATCGTAAGCTGCAAGCCTGCACTCGGTGATCAACTCTGCTTGTTTTTTTTAAAGGTTCCTACAATTTGACTTTGGGAGAGTTTAGTAGATCTTTACCTGGGAAGGTGGAAATCATCTTCATATTTGGTAAAACAAATTTTCATCAACATGGGGCTTTTGGATCTCTTCATTGCTTCATCAATTCCAGTCTTGAAAGTGCTACTGATTACTGGACTCGGGACCTTTCTTGCTCTTGATCGTGTGGATATCTTGAGGGAAGATGCTAGGAAGCACGTAAATAATGTAAGCTGTTGATAATTGGATTTTGAAGTCCGCAACTCTTCTTCTTTATCTTGTTATATAGTCCAGATTTACGGTTCACTATTTAAGATCCTTGCCTAATTAACTTGCAATATTTTTGGATTCTGTGAACAGGTTGTATTTTATGTGTTCAATCCTGCCCTTGTGGCCTCCAAACTTGCTGAAACTGTCACAGATGACAGCATAGTGAAGTTGTGAGTGAAGTTACACGAAAACTGTCTGTTCAATGTTCAATTGATGTTTTATTAACTATTCTAAAGTAAAATTTGGTTAAATTCTGTAGATGGTTTATGCCATTAAATATCCTCATCACATTTATCATTGGCTCAATACTTGGCTGGATTCTTGTTCAACTTACAAGGCCTCCCCCGCACCTACGTGGCCTCATAGTGGGTTGCTGTGCTGCTGGTAAACCTGAATTCTAATCCATGTACTACTATAAATACTTAATTTATATTTTTACTTTTCTCCTGGATTTGAGATATTGTTTAATTTCTTCTTAAAAATCATTGCTAAATATTTTAAAGATTGAGGGTGTCTGCTAGTACAACTGTAATCATGGACATGGTTATGGGCTGCATGCTCTTAATAAAATTAAAAATTACAATACTTGGGAATTTATAGGTAAAGATAATTTAGAGTTTTCTTTGAAATTGGAAGTTGGTTATTTCTTCTCTTCTGGGTTCAAATATCAAAGAGGAACTTGATGTTTTCATTATCTTAATTTTTGTCAATAAAGTGTTATTGGTTGCATATATTGGCTATTTTGCTTGAATAAATTATTGGAAATGCAACAACATTGTATTACAACTTGCAAGAGGCAGGAATGTGGGAAACACAACTCTTACGGTAGTTTGAGATTGAGACCAAATATGATTTATTTATGTTCTTTTGCTCTTATGGCTTGATTCTAGTCAGAAAAACTGCTTATAGACGTCCCCTGTTGACATTCTTTTGTTCATATAAGATTTTAACAGGTTTATGGCTTCACAGTTTAATATCTATGTGCTGTTTCCTTTATTACATGATGCTACTGAGAAGATGAACTGCACCTTCGACTCTATACTGTATTCTCAGACTTAGCTTTTGAAAGTTAGGAAGTCATTTGCATTACTTGGTCTAGCATCTGCTGTCTAAATTAAGATTCTCCCTGGAAAGTAGATGTTATATTAAGCAGGAAATTCTCCACTTTGCTTGAATTTTCCTTCTCTTGTTCTAAATTTATCTGATTTGATCTTCCAAAGTAATCCTGTACAATTGGTGTCGTTAATTCAATTTAATGAACTAGAAAATTTTTTTTCCACCTTAAGTATATAGTTTCTTGGTATTGAATTTAAGTTTATTTGAGCAGGGAATTTGGGGAATATGTTTCTTATTATGATCCCAGCAGTTTGTAAAGAAAAAGGAAGCCCATTTGGAGCTCCTGATGTCTGTCAGTCGTACGGATTGGCTTATGTTTCATTGTCAATGGCGGTATGTACTATAATTTACTATCTTTCAGGAGCGATCCATCATGCATGTGTGCAACTCTGCTTGCAAATCATGATCGCATAAATAATCTATACCATATAACTTGTTTTGTACCCATTGATTATGGAGGACTTATTCCAACTCTTTTTTATTGCTCAATGGAACTCTTCAGATAGGGGCCATTTATCTATGGTCTTATGTGTACAATATTGTGCGGGCCTCTGCAGCTGGGAATACCGAAGAATCCACAAAGCACTACATAGGCAAATCTTCACGAGAAAGCTCTGCAGCAGAACTGGGGAGTTGCATAGAACCGCTGCTTCCTTCCAAGGAGCCCCTGGCATCTGAACACCGTGTAGATCAGTGCGCACTGCCTGGCACTACACAAGTCGAGGTTGTTCACTGCCTGTAATAACATTTTTACTTCTTGTATGCTGTATAGCATATACTCTAAACCTTTTCACTACTCTTGTGTTTCTGCTAGCAGCACTTCTATATAAATCTCTTAACGATATTCTTTTAGCAAATATCATTAGCATTTCTTCCACGTAAATTAGGTCCATAGTCTATCTTTAACTGCACCTCAGAAGTAAGATTTTCTTGGCAACTTTTCTTTTTTTCAAAAAATCAGGGGTCTAACCTAAATGGCCAGTTAATGGTGAGGTGTACGGCTGACATTGTAGATTTTAATGTTAGATTGATCACATAGCAGTTCGTTCTTTTTTTTTTTTTTTTGAAAGGAAATGGTGGTTGTGGCATCTTTGGTAATTATTGCCAAATAGTTGGGATGTAGGCTTCCTCTGTACAGGGCTTATTACATTCTCTCTATTGCAGTATTCCTCATATTACTCTGAGGCATAAAATTATTATTGATGGAAACTATCATTTGGGACTCAAGGAATTGATCTTTCAAGTATTGTCACAGATGGAAGATTCGGGCAATAAGCAACTACTAAGAAAGCTGCTTGGAAATATTAATTGGAAGACAATATTTGCACCTTCCACCATAGGAGCGGTAAGAGCTTATTGCTTGCTATTTGTCTTTTTCTTTTGCATACACCTTCAGTAAAGATAATTTGAATTGCCATGCATGACTCTGAGTGGATCTGTAAAACGTGGTCCATTGATTTTGGCTGTCAAACCTATCTGATGGCAGAAACAGATATGGAAATCAATCTTGGGATATAATAATTCATCGTTATACCTCACCGGAGGCCAGTTAATGAGTATTCAGCTCAACCAAAGAATTACAACTAAATCAACAACTTTTCCATGCTGCGGAAAGAATTATACTGTGTTATGTGATAGCGTGACTGTTAAATGATTAATGCTATGTGAACAGTGAACAGAATTTTATGAGACTTTCTTGGCTATAGATTGTACTTTCTTGCTGTGCAGATAGTTGGATTCACGATCGGACTCATCCCCTACATCCGGAAGATAATGATTGGTGGTGATGCTCCTCTTCATGTAATTCATGATACTGCTTCCTTGCTGGGGTAAACCTAAACAAACTAAACTATAACTTTAGTAATGTTCTGATTTCATTTCCAAGTTCCACTGTATTATTAATCTTCCTGTCAAGTTCCTTCTTTGATTGCAGGGAAGGAGCCATCCCAACTCTCACCCTGATTGTAGGTGGGAACCTTCTGAGAGGTATTCAATAACTAATGGTTTATGTATAATTTGGTTATACTAATTTGGTGTTGAGAATTGACGGTTACAAATTGATTCTGTCAGGTATACAAGGGTCAGGAATGCGAAAGTCCATAATTTTTGGTATCATATTTGCTCGTTATATTGCCTTGCCCCTGATTGGCATTTTTATTGTTAAAGGAGCTCTCCGCTTAGGTTTTATTCCTGCGGACCCTTTGTATCAATTTGTTCTTCTGCTTCAATTTGCAGTTCCACCAGCTATGAACATAGGTATCTTGTTAAATCAATTTATTGGCATGGTTACTAATTTACTTATTTTATCAGCATATTTGCCTCTTAACATTAGTAGAATTTGTTTAGTGTTGCTGCCAAATTGTGATTAATGATTTCTTTGTTGGCAACAAAATTTGCAGGTGTCATCACGCAATTGTTTGGAGCAGGAGAGAGTGAATGTTCCGTGATCATGCTTTGGGCCTATGCCTTGGCTTCAATTTCACTTACTCTTTGGTCAACGCTCTTCATGTGGCTAGTAGCTTAATTCTGGTATCATTTGTTTCCAATTGAACGATCCAAACCATCAATTATTTCATGTAACAGGAAAAGAGTAAGTTAAATACACAATTATTTTTCTGTAACATATCAAGTCGTCAATTCATATGTGCAACAAGAGAGTTTTGATTAGGAATTAGCACACAGTGATATATCATTAAATTGCTAAGTTAGTCCAACCGTTACAAGCAATAGGATATAGTATGCTCGAGGGAAGCAAATAGATTTTCCATAGAGAACTTCCATTGCTGCTGAAACATCAGAAAAAATATTGCCCACACCTGGCATTCCAACTGCAGTCATGCTTCTTCAAAGAATAGACTTGTTCAGATCGTCAAAGTAAGGATGCTCCATAGCTTTCTTTGCTGAGATACGCTTTGAAGGTTCGTACTGCAACATTTGCTGCAAAACATTTACATTGTAGTCACTATGTGCTTTTGAACAAGACATGGTATTGAAATAATAATGTTATAGCATCCTTCAGTCTATGCAATAAAAGATTCACGTCAAGTCATTGAACATGAACTTACCGCTAATAGATCCAACCCATCCTTCTCCAAATTAGGAACAGCTGACGGCATACTATGGGGACTCCACTGGGGATACTCATGCCAGTTGACCAAGTTGCTTACCCCTGGCCACACCTCCTCGTTTGGGGTACCTAATAATCTGCATCCAAGTATCAAATGGGAAAAGACCACGTAGAGAGCAGGAAAAAGACCTTCCTACTACACCGGAGGGGCAGAAATAGAACCTGAAAATATGCAGGAGCTGTTGCAGTTCTGAATCCCCAGGGAAAAGTGCTTGCTTTGTAACCAGTTCAGCTAGTAAGTAAAAACCACACCATTTAGCAATTGAGTGAGCGGATTGGCTGAATCAAAAATAAAACAAAATTAACAGCTATGATGTCCTTACCAAATATACAACCTACAGACCACATATCCACTGCAGTTGAGTAATGGGTAGCCCCTAAAAGAACTTCAGGAGCTCGGTACCACAAGGTCAATATCTAAAAACAAGAATTAACCTAATTTATTCTGTAATTGACAGTTCCAAGAGAATAAGTATGACAGAGTATTAACAGAGAGCATTCGCTACCTCATGCGTATACTTTTTGATAGGAAGAGTAAATGATCGAGCTAGCCCTAGATCTGCAATCTTAAGCATCATTGTCTTTCTGTCCATCAAGAGGTTGTGAGGCTTAAGATCCCTGAGAGGAAAAAGAGTAGAAAAGAAAGGATAATGACCATTTTATTACATTATTCTCATGAAAAAATACGGTAAAACCTGAGTTGAAGCAATAGAAGATCATTAATTATTCACGTAAAAAAGAACCTGTGTAAGATTCCATGCCCGTGGCAGAAAGCAACTCCCTTGCACAGTTGATACATCAAGGTCTGCATATTATGGATCAAGCATATAATTTGTGATCCAAAACAAAGATTTTTCAAACAATTACAAAAGCGGATGCTAATCTACCTTAACAATTTTCACAGGAATATTCTCTCCAGTTTTGCCGAAACTTCGAATAAATTTCTTAAGATCAGTGTCCATGTACTCAAAAACCAAGTAGAGTACAGTCTTCCCTGCTTTGTTCAGGCCTTGTTTGACATCCATCAATCTATGGATAAGAACAAAACGAAACTCATTTCTCTACTAAAAGAAGAGAGAAGAGAGAAATAGAACAGGAATATTGATCATTGCTCAACAGTGATCAGCAGTGGTAACCTCATACAAGCAACCAAGTAAATAGATCATCGGCCATTATTTGTATCCCAAAATAATTGCAACACTATATATATATGGAAGAAATCACTTGGGAAACGTTAATGAACCAGTTCCAATGTTGACACTAAAGAACCAAGTGCCTGATTGACATGGGTCAGAGAAAACTCTAGGTGCAAAATCTGAAGCAGAACAAAAGGATGCCAAAAAAGATCATCAAGCCCCATAAAGAAGAAAACTTGAAACCCTAAAACGGAAGAATTAAATGACTAAATATGATTTAAATCAAACCCTTATCACTCAAAATCAGAACAGATGAATCTTCGAAATGATAAATATAGACAATGAGAAACACGGGTTAAAGAACTCAACAGAGAACAACCTCAATATTATGAAAAATCATACATGTACCACCATAAATGAAATTCAAGAAAATAAAAGCAAAGAGAAATGGTGGAAGAAAGGGGAGAGAAGATACAAGCAACGCCGTACCTGACAACATGTGGATCCCAAGAGAGCATACGCAAGATGGAGACCTCGCGGAGAGTAGTGGGAGGGACTCCTTCATCATCTTCGTGAAGACGAGTCTTCTTGAGGGCAACGATCTTACCGGTTGCCCTCTCTCTTGCCCTGTACACCTTCCCGTAAGTTCCCTCTCCTACCTTCTCTAGTTTCTCAAATGCCTCCATAACAGACACGGTTGTTGCTGGTCTCTCCATTCTCTCTCTCTCTCTGTGGCTCTCAGCGACAGTGATATTAGAAATTAGAATAACGAAGAAATAGATGCAGAGTGCATATGGGAAACTGCTGTTTGTTGTGTGCCGGGGAGGAGGGGCGCGCGTGTTGGTTGTTTCTTGCCCGTTGGCCAACGGAAAACCTGTTTGAAATTTGAACTCATATTTTTCTCATTACCATAAATACCCATAGGAGCGCCTCTTAAACGATTTAGTCCGGTGACCCAGAAAGTCCAATTCAGGACCAATGTCTTTTTGCTTTCAACTTTTCATAAAAGCTTCAACACGGTAAAAATTGATTGTTCGTAGCAAAAAAGAAAGAAGCAAAGAGCATTTTGTCGTCTAAGGATCAATGTTCTCATATTCATCTGAATACTCAACAACAAGCATACTCTCAGAATTCCACAAGCATTCTTTCTTTATGAGACAAATGAGACACTTGAGGTAGTATTCATGTAAGAGCAAAGCAGCTAACTTTAACCTTAGCCTTCATCTTATGCTTTTTGTGATCAATACAACTCACTTTGACATTGCACCAATCTTTCGGGGGAAGATGGGCCATCGATGATTCAAGTAGCAAAACAGCACTGCTTGGTAGCAGCAGCATCCAAAATATTTGCCGATTTCGTTCTGTCCAATTTTAACCGCTTACTGTCCAATAACATCGGTAGAATGCTAGTCTCAATGACAGCTTAGGCAGTGATAGAATTACCGTATCATCCAAGACGAACACCATTACAGACCTAAAGATGAGATGAGGACCTTGTTTATCTAAAAACCTCAACCTTGTGAACGTATAGAACAGCTGAATATGTTACAACACGCGTATAACGAGGCAAAGAGCTTTTTGCCAATTCATGGTGAAAGAAAAAAGAATTTCTCCATGCAGGGTTTGTGGGAAAATTTTTTCCCAAAACAGGGTAAATTCTGACAAACTATGAAATTTTTGAGCAAAACTGACATTGAAAATGTCTGTTTCCATGCCCGACACATTGATTGTCGGCATCAACACAAAATCCCAACCCCATGGACTGCATGCGTTGGAGTTACCAACTAGCCATTGCTTTATGTTTTTAGAGTTTTTAATTATTTATAAAATTTTTCATATGTAAAACTCTTTTTTCTCGTATATATACATATATAATTAAAAAGTTAAACATTTTCATATTTTTTGTTTATTCAAAAATTTTAATTATGATAATTCTATCTTAATTGCTAAACTTAATTTCACTTCAATGAATATTCAACTCCATTTTCTTACTAATTTTTTAATTTTATAAGTTTAGCATTTATTTCTAAAAAAAAAAATTAGCATTTACGGCTTTCTATGCTTATTTTGCTTTTTATTATTCACTTTATTTTTATTTTGTTGATTTTATCATAAGATGAATTATTAGCTATTCATCTAATAGTGGCTATATGCATAATAAGTTTTATAAATTATCCCAAAAAAAAAAAAATCTCAACCAGTGGTTGAATTACTAGTTTAATAGCAAGTTATATAAATAGTGGTTATATACATAGTAAGTTTTATTGCTAATTTAATTATATTAAATTTAAACATCTCAACTACTCACCATTAAATAAGATTAGTCTATAATTAAAATGATAATAAGAATAAAATAATATTATAATAAATTTCTTAAGTTTAATACTCTAAAATTCAATAATTGCAATTTAAATTTAAAACTTTAAAATAGTTTCAAAAATATATTAAAATAATTGAATTTATAAATTATTTTTTAAAATTTCTGAGATATTACAGATCATTTGAAAAAAATCTTAATACTCTTATTTAGAATATAAAATTTTGCAAGAATTTAATTTAATGGAATTTTTATTAATTTTCATGTTTAAAATAAAAACTTAATTCTTTTTAATTAAAAAAAAAATAAAATGCATACATAATTATGTGAGATTTTTTTTTATTTTTTTTAAATAATTTATTTCAAATAAACCCATTAAGTTATATAATTACTATCAGATGATTTAAGTATGTGGGATAAGTTATAAAACTTACTATGTATATAACCAGCATTAGATGAATTAGTAATAATTCATCTTATGATAAAATCAATAAAATAAAATAAAAAGTGAATAAAAAGCAAAATAAGCACACAAGGCACGTAAATACTAATTTTTTTTTTAGAAATAAATACTAAACTTATAATATTAAAAAATTAGTAAGAAAATGGAGTTGAAAATTCATTGAAGTGAAATTCAGTTTAGCAATTAAGATAGAATTATCATAATTATAATTTTTGAATAAATAAAAAATGTAAAATAATGATTAACTTTTTAATTATAAATGTATATATACGAGAAAAAGAGTTTTACATGTGAAAAATCTTATGAACAATTAAAAATTCTAAAAAATTAAAGCAATGGCTAGTTGGTAACGTCATCCAATGCATGCAGTCCATGGGATTGGGATTTTGGGTTGAAGCCGACATTCAAAGCGCCGGCCATGCATGGAGAACATTCTTTTTTCTTTCACCATGAATTGGAAAAAAGCCCTGTTTCTTTTGTTTTGCTTAATAAGTTGAGAAAAATATGTAAATAAACAAAAACAAAAGGTAGAAAAGTTGACCAACTCAGAACTGAAGAATCAATCAACCATTCAATTAAGGGTAAATTCCAATCCATAAAAGTAATCTTACACGTCTTTTAGCTTAAATATCGTTTAGGACCATCAACAGTACCATGTTCATTTCAATTCAGACATTTAAATATGAAACAAGTTAAATCATTAAGACTTGCTGCATCTGATAGGAAAAGTAACTGCTTCGAATATAACCACCACATTTAACATTCATGGAGTTCGATGTTTATGCAGTTCCCACGTTCCCACCAGCATAAACAAAATTTCAACTCTGCAAATCTGACATTTATAATCCTCACGCTATTATCACATAACAGTAAAATTCAAAAATTAATTTTTCTTAAAAGAAAAATGGAAAAATTCAGCTTATTGCCATCATCTAACTAGTCTGCATCTACAGTTTCAAGATACAAATCATGAAAAAGCAGACAATGTGCAGGAGATAATTCTCATACTATGCAATGGCACCAAGTTAGTTTAAGAACACATAATTTGCGCTCTTAAAGGGGTGTCTGACTGTTCAAGGAAGTTGAAGACATTGTGGAAAGCACATCTGTCACAGAAGCCATCACACTCAAGGCAGCTTTCAGAACTTCCTGTGAACACCCTGGTTTCACAATAGTTCGTACCTGGAAAAAGTAAAGGGAGAATCATCAATTTGAAGGACAATCCAGATGTAAGCTTTCAGGTGCAATAATAAGACACCATTAAACATTATATTCAGATCAATGCGAATACAATTTAACAACCCACATTAAAACCATAGCAGAATCCGAGGTTAAGTTCTTTATGCATTTACCCGCTTACAAGCCAAAAGAGTATTTGCGCTTTCAAGTTTTTTTGTTTCTTTTCCCTTATTCTACTGTTGACTTTTCCAGAATCAATCAAAATGTTGATTGTCGCATAGAAAATGAGTCAATCCAGGAAATAGAATTTCTATCACATGCAAAGAGCAACAGACTGGAAAACAGTTAAATAAATGAAATTTGATTTCTTATTTCTGCTGTGTCTTATTTTGTCATCGACATGGCTTAACCTTTAAATGTGTCATGTAAATCTTGTTGG
This sequence comes from Hevea brasiliensis, assembly GCF_030052815.1. Classification (NCBI taxonomy): domain Eukaryota; kingdom Viridiplantae; phylum Streptophyta; class Magnoliopsida; order Malpighiales; family Euphorbiaceae; genus Hevea; species Hevea brasiliensis. The sequence continues at coordinate 22,741,386 of NC_079504.1, forward strand.
TTGCAATATTAACAATCATTCTTTCTTGCTTTCACACTCAGGCAAAGTTCTGACATGTAAAATGGCAATCACAGAATTGAGAGAATAAAGTAATTCAAGAACCTTGTCAAGGTATTCCTGCAGTTCCTTTATCCGGCCCATGTAATCCTGGTCTTCAACACAGAGCGTTAATGGTTTGGCATCAGCACCAGGACCTTCAAATTGAAGGGGCCCTGGATTTCGGTATAGATCATCCATTAAAAATTTTACTGCATTTTGTCTGAGCAGCCTGCAATCAAAGCCATGCAAGAACCAGAAAATCAATGTAAAGTTCGTAGGACATAATGTGCACACCATATGAAGTTTGCTGTGATCACACTAACACTAAAAGTTTCCTAATCTTCTCTTCTCCTATTATTCAAATACTATATCAGGTTTTTAGTGAGTTGGTGAAAAAAGAAAAGCGCCAACAAAACTCACTCATATGCTTTGCCTTTCAAATCCACTGTAGCTGGATGTATAGCAGGTTTTCCAATTGAAGTGGCACCTGGACTTTGAGCCCATCGCTTCACCGTCATCATTGCCTAAGGTTTTGGAGAAAAAAGTTAAAAGACTAATAATCTACACCACAGCAAGTGTTACCAAGTAATCAAAAACTGGACTGCATTAAATGCAAGGAAATAGTTTTCCAAGAAAAAAAGGTTCCAAAATAAATAAGGGATAGAAATAAAACCCAACTGTAATTGGAGCAGCACCACAACGCCACTTGTTCACGGGATTCTTGAGGTTTGTTACAGTTCCCATATAACCATTCAAACCGGCTGCTAGAATATGGTAGCAGATGTGCCCAAGCACCTATACAAAAGTTGTTCCACATTAAACTAAAATAAGGGTATATTGTGCTCATAAAAACAAGGTAAAGCTATCCCTTTTTGATGACATACATAGGCATAATCACAGTCAAATTTTGATGGCACAGAACCCCGGGCCTGATAACCAAAAAAGTGGCAGATAGCATTGAATTTTTTCCCCTTGTATGTGCCTTCTTTCTGCACAAAACATCCATGAAATCATGAATAGCTGATTTATTAATTAGAATATAAGTCAGGATAGACTTTTAACTAGGACAAAATGAAAGCCAGTTCTGGTTCTCACATCTGGCTTCCCAGAGTATATGGCAAAGCAATTACAGAAGAGAATTGTGCTACAAGTGTAAGTGTGTAACTAATGATGTGAATGCAATCTTACGACAAATAGAAAACATAAAATCAGTTTCTATAGCAAATCAATATTCACCATATTTTCCCCTTCCTATAAATAAAACTTACATTAGGAAATTCACATATGCAGTCAAGGATACAAGAACTAGCGCAGGTTTTAAAATATCAATAATGTCAACACGAATAAGAATAAACATTTGGATCAAAAACCTAAAGTTCCTTTCACATTTCTATGAATAGGAAAGTCAAGCCAAAGAGGAGCAGTATGCCAACAGAAGAACATTATATTTGGCAAAATGCAAACAAAATAGGATTTCTATGTCCTAAGGCTTCAGCTCAAATGGTAAAAGGACGAGGCCATGGCATGGCATGGGCCTGGTTGGTGTTGGTCCTAGGTTTGACAAAAAAGTAATTTTGTCCTTGGCAGTCAAGGAAGGCTTTCTTCTCATTTAATGGACATAAATGAGCAATATAAAGGAGATACATTCAGCATTTCACAAACTAGATAGAGCTTGCATTAACATGCCGAACACAATAGTATAGATTCTATAGAATGAATAAGAGATTATCAGGAAGACAAATATATGGACAACAAAACTCAGCAGCTTTAGAACATACCAGCCGCTTGCTCATTTCTGCCTCGACAAGATGCGCTAGAAGTTTCTCCGTCTCAATCTTGGAGGGAAAAAGGAGCAGAAAATATGTCAATGATCCATAAGTTAGAACTTTCTTTCATAGGAAGATGATGCTAGTTACCTGGGATAACTGTGCTGAGTCATCTGATTCAGGGTAAAGGAGCAGCTGTGACATTGCATCCCAAAATTTTAGATGGTAGCATAATCATTGAGCTTCAATGACAAACTAATGTCTTCAAATGTAAATTTGAGAGGGATATCCAAACCTGTTTCTTGATAAAGGGTGGCAAGAATTCAAACAAAGCAGAAGCCCATGGTGAGAGTTGAGATGAAATGTTGTTGGAGGCAACACCTTGCCTTAGCAAACCATGTATTTCCTAATAGATTAAGAAATTTTCAATATAACTATTGCACATAGTATTCCATGATGCAGTTATTAATATGTAAAAAAAATTTAAAAAAAAAAAAACCTATATTTGTGTTACTGTTAACATAAATACAATAAGTTATACATACACATAGTATCAAGAAAGGGAAGCTACCCCTTATACATATGAGAAGTAATATATACACATCAACTTTTGCACAAAGGAGAAGCTATAACTTATCGGCATAATCTACCAATGGAAATGAAGTTAAATATACAAAAATATGTTATAATGATATAACAAACAGAAATATTGTAGATAAAAAGGAGCATACACACAAGAAGTCATTGCTTAACAACATGAATTACCTTCAAGAGAGCATAAACTTCGGGAATGCTTTCTATGAGCCCCTCTGGAAGAAGAATGACCCCATGGTACTTGTCTGATACATTTGATTGAAATCAGGAAATAAAGATAACAGCTATGACCAAAAATTACATAAAGCAAAATAAATTGTCCAAAACCTTGTTCTGCTCTGGCTTGGACTGCATCACAAATTTGTTTTGTCAGGTCAAAAAGAGTGAGTTTTGATGCAGCTACCTCCTCACCAAGAATTACCTATGGAAAGCACATTGTACATTATTTAGGAAACACCCATAATAACTCATCAACCAAAAAAAAAAAAAAGTTCAAAAGAAAAAATACTAACCATGTTTGGGTGAGACTGAAGTGTGCACTCTAAAGCAACATGTGATGCCTTTCGACCCATGAGACGGATAAAATAATAATACTGGAAAAGGGCAGGATTGAGCATTTTTGTAAAGACAAATTAATTAAAAATAAATAAATAAATTTTCCAACTCCTCAAACAAATTTCTTTTCTTTTTTAAATGCTTCCTAAAATCCTTCTTATTGTTATTGTTTCTTTTTTTATCCTTATTTCAGCAATTTAAGTATTAATAATGCTCAACATAATCATCCTCTTTTTCCTCAAATTAATTGTTATGGCATAAGAATATAGAACGAATGTTATAGTGACAGGGAATTAATCTGGTCAGTGGTCATTGAAGAGATGTGTTGAGGACAAACAAAAGTCATTACCTTCTCGGCAGAGAGAGCATCAGTACAGACATTGCTGATGAGCTGTGAATTGACCTGGATAACAGAAAAATAAGATTTTACCTCAGTAGCAAACACAAAAAAAAAAAAAAAAAAAGTAATACAAGAATCATAATACCAACATGCACATAGAAATGGAGGGGGAAAAACTTTAGTAAGGATATTATAATGTAACAAATTTGTGTTTGCACTTAGCAACCCAAATTATGTATTTGCTCTGGAACCAATGCATTGCCTTGTCACACATGGAACATAAATCCCAAATAAGGAAGTGTGATCAAATCAACCATCACTTCTGCATTTTTATTTGCATATTATAAATATACAAGTGCACATTCAATCAAGAAAAAAGGGAACAAAAAGAATACATATGACAAAAGCTCATGCACAAGTTGACTTCCACCCAACTTAAACTATCCTCCATTTGTAGTTTCTAAATTGGTGCAGGAATTGCAAGTATACTTGCATTGTTGTCAGCTAGCATGATATTTCCATACTTGGTACACCGTATAGAAAATGAGGAGAAAAGACAGTAAGCAAGAAGGAACAGATTGTTTCATAGATCAAAATAAATAACAGTTTACTTCAGCAGATAATCAGAAGAGCATCACAGAATCCTTTTTTAATCCTGTTTTTTCAAAATAAGTAGAAAATTTCAATGAAAAGCAGTTTCTCAAACTATTTACTAATGCAGAGTAGCAAGCGTAATTTAACCAAATACCTTGCATATTGTATCAAAACCAACATTTGTTTCCACAAATTGATTCTTGAGATCTCCATTCAAAGTAACAGGAACACCAACCACCTGCAAAAATCACATTCAGTTGACTGAGTTGACGCAGAAATATGCTCAAGTTGCAGCAGTTACACAACTTTCAGAGAAGCAATAAGGAATGCAAATACATGTGATGGTTCTTTGATGCCAATTTAAAAGGCACACAAAGAGTACCTTTGTTGGGCACTTTGCCTCAGCAAATGTTTCAGCAAGCTGAGCAGCATCTGTATTTGATGTAACCCCTTCATAAAGGAAAAAAAAAAATTCTATAATTAGTATTTGGTGCAAGATTTTGTATGCCCATTCTGTTGCAATTCTAAAAAATGAATCTTACCTCCAATTATAACAAGGCCGTCCAATTTCAAATCTTTGCATGTGGTTAGCGCAGCATTAACTTGCTCAGTTGTTCTTATTTGATCTTTAGTCCTACCCAGCAAATCATAACCACCTTCCCAGGAGTAATCAAATTACAAATTAGTCGAGTATCATGGCCATGCAAAAATGAAGATTGAAAATCATTTGATGTTATTATATACCTTGATTTTTGTAGGTTGACAGAACATCATCAGTTATTTCAAGGGTTTTCTGGGCAAATAAACCTTCAGAGCCACCTGTTTACAGATACAAGTACAACCATGTAAAATAAAGATCATTTCCTTCAAAGAAAAGCCATAAGGCTTTATTAAAACTTAGTCCTAGCATATAAAATAATTCCTAAAAATCTCAAAATCTACAATTTCTCTTAGAAAATGACTAATTAAGAACTTAAAAACATCTATTTCAAAAAAAAAAAAGAACTTAAAAACATTAAAAAATCTTTTTCAAGAGGAAATTGTTTCCCATCACAGCAATATAAATTTAGAATTTACTTAAATTAACAAAACAAAAACAAAATAACTCCAAGAGAAATCAACAGCTTTCTTCTGAAGAAAACACGACTGCTTACCTAGAAATCCAAGTAAAGTACTGTTAGGGTTGTGGATTTTAAGAGCACTGTTAAGGCCCCATATGACATTGTGACCTCCAGGAGATTGTCTCCCACAAAAGACTATTCCCACCCTGTTAAGAGGTAATAGGTTATCAAAGTATGTCATTTTGAAGCAAAAACCACCAGCAAACAGACAGAACAAAACTGCATCTTTTTTTTACAGTATTAAAATCCCAATAATGCCAATGCATGCCCATTTAATATTTTGGTTTTGATAAATTCACACTGGATGATAGGACCAATCATCAAACGCACAAACCTCATAGCTGGATGCTCAGTAATGATGTGAGCATCAGGTACTTTAGCAGTTGCCCTAAGAAAGTGAGCCAAAGGCTGACCATATGTGCGGGGAAAGGATCTGCTTATGGTGTGGGAATCGGCTACGTCTGCTGCTGTAGTAGCATCGCCAAATTCTACCCTCACAGTAGTTCCCTGCAAGATGGCATTGTTCAAACGTAATCTCAGCACAATTTTCGAAACCAAATCAATCAAACTTAGTATCCGTTCGATGCTTAAGAAGGAAGAGGAGGGGGTGTTGGGAATTGATTCAGAAGCATAACTAAAATAATATAATAACCCAAAAATTCCATACGAACAGCTTATACAATGGTTATCCAGAAGAGAATTAGCAAATAAACACATGATCAATTTGTGTCAAAAGCCCCAATCCTCTGCATGTAAGTAGATCTAAGCAGCAAAACGGTAACAACGATAGAACAGCATTGAAAATAATATATTCGTCGAGAGAGAAATCACAGCACAGATTAGAATAGGTGGGAAAAGTATCTGCCTTGGAAATGCATAAGGAAATGATGAATAGAATAGAAAAGGTTGAAAAATGGGAATAGCTAGCGAAAGACCTGAAGGCAAGGGGGGAGCTCTGGTTGGTAAAGTGATCGGAGTTTTTGCAGCTCGGAAAGCTCTCTGGGAATGCCGAAATCAGAATCCATGGCAGCGTTGTTTTGTGGTGTTGCGGTCACAGGTGAGGTGTTTGTTGTGTAATAGGAGAGTAGGTAGTACCAGTAAGACTATATCCCCAACTTCTTTCCTGTTGAAAAGACAGTTTATATAGCGGGGAAGGGAGAGAAGGGAGTGGAAAGGAAAATAAAAGGACTAGGCGATACAACCAACCAATCGTACCCTTTTTGGTTAGCAGGTGTAAAATTTCGCTTCTTTTCTAAGCTTTATTACGATGTAGCCACGACCACTCCTTTACAATTACCTAATTGGCCTTGCTTTACTGAATCTAGAATTAGTAACGGCCTACTTAATCACCTCTCCTCCACTGGCAAGGATTGCCCTTGTGGATTTTCTATTAGAAGATGGTTTTTTAATTTTCTCTGGTGGGATCCAGAATGAGCCCGAAGTAACAAGTCAGATATTGCAGGCGAGACAGCAGCTGGCGACCATAGAAAAATGCTGAAATTTGAGAGATTTTCATTCAGCGTTACCTATTTATCAGAATAAACTTAACGCATTCTAGAAATGTATCTTCTAGATAATAATTTTACAAGTTATTGAATGCGAATTTCAATGGTGGACTCTGTAATTTGAATATTTTCCGCCTATTATTCACAGATCACGAAAGGACAAAGAAGGAAAGGTGGTTGAGGTGCAGGCTCATGACGACAAGCCATTGTAAGACTGAAAGCTGACCGAAAGGTGATGCAATTCCAGGAGGAATATGCTGAGGAGGATATTCTTGTAATTTTAAAGGAGCCCGCTGATTTTACCAAACAAATGCAAACTCAAGAATATCCCTCACCTCACTTCACCTCACCTAACGCTCAAAACCATTTTCAGTTTCTTTTATCTTGTTTTTGGATTATTCATTTATTGCTTGCGATCCAAACCACCAACAGCTTGCGCTTTTGCTGATATTTTACTTTAGGTTTGCCCTGTTTCGGTATCAAAGATAATGACCTTCTAAATGAGAATTAATACACTCCTAAACCACAATTAAGGGGATAATTTTTATTCAACGTAGTCTATACCTCCATTATTATAGCGACTCAAAACCATCTTAATAATTTGAATATGGACAATTTTTTCCTTTCCAGATTAGTTTGGCAAAGTTGAGTATACGTCGGTTGTTACCATACATGGAATTAGACGCAGTCATATATTAACTGTTTATTGCAATTTTTTTTTTTTTAATATCATTCAGCAATGGAACTATCCATCAATTTAACTCCATCAAAGACTAATTAAAGACAACAGTATGAATTTCTTGGCAAAAGTTTACAAAATTTAATAACTCTTAAATTAAATATTTATATAAAATTAATTAAAATTAATATAATAAATATATAAATCTAAATAAAAATATTTAATCTAATAATTACTAATAAGTTTTCTATAATGCATCCAAACTTCATTCTCTTGTATAACTATTTTATCCATCCAATAAAAGATAGACAGGCTTTACATTTTTACTTGTCCCAAATTTCAGACAATTTTTCTTTTCGTAATTTATTTATTAATATATTATTATACAATATATATTAAAAAATAAAATTTATTAATTTAAATAATAATTTAATAATACAACTTATTTAATTTTTTATTAAAATAATATGAGTGAATAATGTATTAAGAAGTAAATATATTTTAACAAGACAAAAAAAAAAAAAAAATTCAATAATGGAGTCTATTGAAGAATTTGCTATCATTTAACAAGGCATTTCGCATTCCTTCCCTTTCATTTTCCATTCTAATCGTGATTGTGCATCTCTTTTCTTTTCTTTTGATTTTCATTTTCATCGTGATTGCTCAACTGCTTGGGAATTTCAGTCTTCAAGAGGCAACCTGCTGCGCATAGGATCTAAGACTCCAACTATTTGCTGATAAGAATAATTTATAAAAAATTATTTTATCTAAAATTATTTTAATTATTTAATTTTGTATATTTTAATTATTAATTTTTTGCAAAAATGTAATTCTTTTATTAATAATTTATATTTTATTAATTTTATAAAATATTTAAATTTTATTTTCTATACAAAATTTTATAAGTATTATTATATATTTTTTATTTAATTAATAATTTATATAAATAAAAAATAATATAATTATTAAATACATCAAAAATATTAAAAACTAATACTCCATTACATATAATAAAATAAATTTCACTTAATAATGAAGAGTAAAATCGATATATCTCAAAGAAAATATAAATATATATCCAATATATTTAATAATATCTCCAAAAATTTATTAACAAATATATAACACATAAAATTCAAATTATCTAAATTTCATATATATATATATATATATATATATATATATATATATATAATTTATGAAAGTCAATCCGGACTCATTGAATATTCAATCATCATTCCTACTAGCTGGCTATGAGCTCAAACACTAGCCACACGCACATACTTGGCATGGGGAAGACGATTCAACATCTAAATGGGAGAATGGAGGGGGCTTGGGTTATGAAAAATCAAAATCCAATTAACTCACAATAAAATAAAATAAAAAATTTACAATTTAATTTTTAAATTTTATCATTAATAATAATTTAATATATGTATTTAGAAATTAAACTATTTCACCACTTCCTTTTGCTTTCCTTAAATTTTAAGTCCCCTCATTTTTTTTTTTTTAAGTCAAAGCCATTTTTTCATGTGAAAGAAAAATTTATTATATTAAATTACCCTCCCAAATCACACTTCCTATCTGCTCATGGTTTCCGCACAATTCCTTGCTTTTTCTCAACTGCCACCATCATTTCCCCTCTCGGTACCGCCACCAACCAGCAACTTTGAATCCACAAGTCCCATTTTATTCCCATCCTCCACAATCCTTTTCAGTCCATTGCAGAGGCAAGGCAAGCTCATAAAGTTTGAGGATCACTTAATCTGGGGTTGCAGAAGGAAACTTGAATCAGATTTTTGCTTACGTATACTGCATTAATGAAGAGAACTGAATCAAATTTGCTTACATATACTGTACTAATTTAGAGTTTTGCCCGAAAAGTATGAAAGAAATTGATTTCAGGTTGTAACAAGTATGGGTTTTTAGTTTTTGAAGATGAACTGATAGTTACATTCAAAGCATGAATAGAATTGGTAAGATGGGTTTTGAGGATTCTCGGATTAATTATAAAGCTGTGGAGAAAGATCGCTTTTTTTTTTTTTTTTTTTCAGAATGGAACAATGAGAAAAATTAAAATTTTCTTGGAACTTATTGCATTCCAACAGAGGGAAGCTACGTGATTTGTTTACGAGATAAAGAATTGAAAAGAGTCAAATAGTTGTCTACCGCAAAACATGTTCGTCTCCTTGTTTTTTTTTTTTTTTTTTTTTTATTTTTTTTTATTTTATGTAACAGATGTTCGTAAATCATGTGAATGAAACAAACGGCTTTCATTATCTCATAAATGATGAATTCCATTATGTAGAGGGTTTACCATAGGAGCGCATTAACCATTGGTGATGAGTACAAACTTCGCAGTACCTCACCCATAACATGGTTATGTAGATAGCTGAGGGATATGGCTGCCGCGTGGTTTTATTTGAGGGATGAGGGATCATAAACTAAACCGAGAAATCGTATAGATCTAGCAAGATCCATATGAAATTGAATTTGTTTTGATATTTTTATTTGGTCTTGTTCTAATTTTTTTATTGAGAACAAAATTAAAATCGTACTAAAATTAAAATGAAATCATATCAAATTAAAAACTGAATTTACACAAACTCATGTGTATATATATATATATATTATAATTAAATATTATATAATTAATAAATAATTAAAATATATATTATATAATATATTTATATTATTATATTATTAATATTAAATTAGAATCCTACTAAAATTAAAGTGAAATATATCAAACTAAAAATTGAATTTACACAAACTCATATATATATATATATATATATATTATAATTAAATATTATATAATTAATAAATAATTAAAATATATATTATATAATATATTTATATTATTATATTATTAATATTAAATTATATATACAATTTATAATTAAAGGTTGTATTAACTTAAAAATAACTAAAAGATGTGTTATATAATATATCCTATTAATAATTCAATTTAAGTATGACTTTTTAAGAATAAAAAATATACTAAATCAATTAAAATTAAAAAATATATTAAATTAAAATGAAAATATTAAATAACTAAATTAAAAGCATACTAAAATTTCAATTCGAGTATAAGTAAATCTAAAACTAAATCAGCCCGATGGATGGTTCCCGTGTTTTGCGTTCTATGTGGGCCAAGGCAAGGCTTTGGAGGTGTAAATCGAGTTGGATACGGTTGCCTGATGGATCAGGTGATGGAGTTTTTCTGAATTGTAGGTTTGGAGAAGTAGAAAATTAGAAAATGAGGAAGAATTAAAAGGAAAAAGGAAAGAAACTGCGTTCTACGTGGGCCAAGGCAAGGTTTTCGAGGTGTAAATGGAATTGGGCATGGCGGGTTAATGGCTCAGGTGGAGTTTTCCTTAATTACAGTGTTTGGAGGAGAAGAAAATTAGAAAGAAAATGAGGAAAAATTATAAGGAAAAAGGAAAGGAAAAGCTGAAGTCAGGAGCATTTTGGTCTTCGGCAAAATATAAACGGATGCACTTTGAATTTTAACATGATGAAATTGAGAAATCAAGTAGTTTAATTTCTAAAATACAGGATCTAATCTATATTAGTGATAAAATCCACAACTAAATAATAAATTTTCCTAAAAAAATATATAATCAAAATTAACATATAATAGTTCAACTCATCTGTGCTTAGAATATATTCCTGCGTTTACTCGTCAATCCCCCAGCATTTTCACTTGCTTATAAAAATATTCTCCCATTCCATCAAAATACACGATATAAGACTAAATGAAACAGGAAAAGACTGAAAGAAGTGGAGATTATAGATACTCCCAATAAGTTACTCTAAAGAAGAGAGCCTCCCACCAAGACTCCAACGAATATGGATCTTGATTTCATTCTCGTCCTTGATGCTTTGCATCTCCTACTGTTCACAGAAGATTGTATTACCAAGGATGTAAACATCTTACTTCCTGCTCCTCTTTCTGGTACTTTCTTTTCCGCGTTTTCCTGTGAAACTGACACCGGAATTGACTCTGGAAGTGTGGGCAGAGTGAACAGGCACATGATGCCCAGGAACCAAAGCAGGGAACCCAACAGCAGGGATTCTGCAAAGTAACCCAACACAAATAACAAATCAAGATTAGGCAAACATTGCCATTTAACATAGAGCCAATAAGACCTGCTTGATGTTCTAGAAAATCCCAATCAATAGATTATCTGACATGTAGGAAACTTATAATACTGAGCAACTGTAAAGAGAAACTGTTATGTTCGGACCCTAATAGTGGTGAATTCTGAATCATAAGGAGGAAATAGCACAATTTGCCACAAGTTGCCCAATATGCTTTAATCAAATTTTAAAATGGATATCTTACCAAAGGGCTTTGTTGCTTAATAGGTTAAATACTTGTCAAAAGGTGCTCTATTTGGAGCACCCCCCTCAGCTTGGAAACTCAAATTTAAGTTTTCTGTTGCCAAAATGAGGCCTGTTTTTTAGATATCCAATTTATTTAGTTAAAACAACATCACCCTCTCTTTATATCTCCTAATTTGGGAACTAGGATGATGATACAAGTTATGTGTAGCAAGATATATAGTTTATGACACATACCCAACAAGAGCACAGCAGACTCCTGCTTGGCCGAGGTAACACCAAATGCATTGCCCTTCTGCAAACTAAGACGTAGAGCTTGATTCTCTGCCATAAAACACTGAAGCAACTGCCCCAGTCTTCTGCATTCCCCTTCCAAATACCTACTCTTAATTTCCAGATCCCTCACATACATCTTCTTCCTTTCTCTTGATCTAACAGCTGCATCCCTATTTCTCAACTGCCTGGAAAATTTAGACATATTTTTACACAACCATTACAATATGCATTACTAAATAATTTTCTCAGAACTTGATACATAACAAAACAGTCTTCTATAGAGTTCCGTCCTCGAATAATTTTATGACACAGAGATCAAATATTAATCATCAAAATGCTCAGAGATCCAACAACAAACAGCATCATGTACATTTAGTATCATATGGAAACTCATAAGAAAATGAAATCTACCCTATAACCCTTATGTAAACAACACAATCAGAAAATAAGTCTCCAGTGAACTGATCTGTACTTTGTGTGGCAATGGAATGTGAAGGAACCACGCCAATGCATCAAACAAAATACACACGCCATATAACCTTATAGCTTCATCAAGAGTTAGAATTGCCATAGAAAAATAATGTAAACAAGAGTTAAATTACAAACATAATCATTCTAGAGAGTGCAAACCATAGAACCAATAACACTAATTAGAAAAGCTTAACATCAATCATACACAAAGAAAGAGCCATTTCTTCAATAGAAATTAAAAATCTAATAACTTTGGGGGGAAAATCTAAATAGATAATATTTAAATTACAGGTACCTTCTCCGTTTCTTAGAGATAGGATCATCGTGATCCTCACCGTCGCTTTTTACCTCAACTCCATCATCAACCACCTTCTTCCTATCCTTTTCCGTCTCTGAAGCACTACCAGTACCATTATCGGAAGCACTGGAGTCCTTGTCGGTGGCTGCATCGACGACTTCAGCGGAAACAACGGGAGGAGAATCAACAAGAATATCAGCCAAAAATTCGTTGGAAAATTGCTGGATAGGCTCTACAGCGACAGAATAATCGTCGTCTTTCATCAGGATGTTCTCGAGTTGGCCCATCCACGAAGATAAAGGATCAGGGGAGGAGTTGCAGAAATGAGCCGGAGAAGATGATTCCGGGAGCAGAGGAGGTGAAGCGTTAGATAATCCAGTAAAGAGATTCTCCCAATCGAGTTGGCCGAGGTCATCGAAATTGAATTTCCGGAGAATGTCATCATCTTGAAATTCTGTATCCTCCATGATAAACAGAGACGAAGATTAAATGAGAGGAAAACTTGTTATTTACAAGAAATTGATTCTATCGCTTCTCCTTCAGAGAGCGGCACAGCTGAATTATATACAGTAATAGCGACAATTCTTTGCTTTGTTTCTTTGGGGTTAAGGAAAAAGGTTAGGTTAACGCGCTTTTACTAGCACCATCTACCGTCCACGTGTGAATCATAAATCCCTAAACCAAAAGTCTAAAGCCCTACCGTTCTTCGAGTAACAGAGGATCCTTCCTTATGTCTGACTTTGCGATGCCATCATTCAACCAATAGAAACAGTCTTCGTGGACAATAAGACGCTGTGGCGTTAACACGCGGAACAACTATAAAAAATTTTTTAATTTTAAATACATTAATTTTTTATTTAGAATTTTTTAAGGAAAAGTATCTTATGCTTTAATATAATTGATTTTTTTATAAGGTTAAATTATAATTAATTTTGAGTTCGGATAAAACGCTACTATTAAAATTTTAATTGAATTATTATTAATTTTAAAAAAAAATATTTATTCTTAATTTTATTTTTAATTTAAAAATAATTTTAATTCCTAATATTTTGCTTTAATAATAATTTAATATTTAAAATTTTGTTTTATAAATAATTTAATATCAAAATTATATTTATTATTAATTTAATCTCTACATTTTTAAAATATCAATCCCATTATATTTTACAAATTGATTCTTACATATTATAATTATTTATAAATAAGTCTTTATAAATTTATAAAATTATAAAATTTTTTATGTCATTATTATTTTAACAATACATAAATAATTATATATATATATAAAAGAAAAAATAAAATATAAATCTAAACATAAATTATTAATAAAATAAATTTTCAGAGATTAAATTATTTTATTTTAAAATTATAAAAACTAAATTATAAATTTAACTAAATTTTAAAAGCTAAATTATCAATAAAACAAAATATTAAGGATTAAAAGAGTGTTTAGCTTAATCAACAAAAATCAAATTATAAACATTTAATTTAAAATACATAGAAAGACCAAAGAAGCAAAATACATCATAATTTTTTTTTGGTTAAATAAATTACAACATTTTATTTTATGTTATTAATATAAAGTTGAGCTCTTAAAATAATTAATTAAAGTTTGAATATATACATCAAACATGTCCTTAAGCAGTAAATAATAAGTATGCCAGTGATATAGCGCGGTAAAAATCTAATCCAATTGGAAAGAGGTTTGGATCATTAAATTCGAATCAGGATAAAAAATTAGGTGTTCGTACAATTCACAAAGTGTTCGGATAAAATATTAGATTTTCAGACAGTCTACAAAGTATTCAAATAAAGTATTAAGTGTTTGAATTATTCATAATGAGTTTAAGATGAGATGGTTATTCGATTAAAAATGAGTATATATTCGAAAAAAGGAAAGAGGAATTGTATAGGAGTTCGTTGCATAATGAAAATATGTCCTATATTATAGTAAAAAATATAAGACATATTAGTTAATACCTCCGCAAAGAATAGAGGGAATTGAGCTGGTATGAGCAAGCAAAATCCTGATTAAAACAAAAAAAGAATTGTCCCCTACTTTATAAATATAATTCTATTCAAGATACGTTACTCTATTATTCTTCTTCTTTTTGTTGATATTTGCTCTCTTTAGTGTTTACTTAAGTGTTGGAGTGACTTAACTCAAGCCACCGACCTCACCTTTTTTCTTGATTACAAGCAGCACTCATCACCGACCTAAGAACCTCAAGCAACATCAGCCAGCATCCTTTCTCCAATCTCTCATCATCTCCCTGGGTAATTTCCCCACAAGATCCGTATCTTCCTCAACTTTGTTCATAATTGATAGGCCTCAATGGATCCCATTACCACCTCTTTTGCCATGATAATGTCACGAAAAGAGTCCTAGGGCTAAATCATTACTCAAAAGGCCACTTCATTTATTGTGGCAAGCTATCAATATTAAATATTTTTTAACCGACTTGTTATGAAAAATTCTAACTTACATAAACATTAACCAGCTAGTCCAATTCAACTGATAGAATTTTGAAACATTGGGCCAGCTACGAAAATCCCTCCTGTAATATCATTTGAAACAGGGATCTGGAGCACATCATTTTTCACAGTAAAAGAAGAGAAAACCTAGTGCATCACATTCCATGCCAAAAAACAATTTAAACTTTGGGAGAGGAATAAAGTGATGATACAAGTTTAAATTCACTATACTAACAGGACCATATGAACCTCTTTTTCTTACCACCCTTGCGTTCATCTGGCCAATTCAGAGATCCAAAAACTGGCCCTAAAAGTATAGTCAGACAAGTCGTTAGCAAAATAAGCAAAGGTGTTACTTTGGTGTAATCATACTCCCTACAGTCAATAGATCACAGAACTTTCGGATTCCAGGTCATAATTCTGCTCTATCGTTGAGCTTTGTCTTTTACAAGATGGCTGAAGCAAAATCCCTCACCAATTACCCACAAAATGCTAAAGAACTTGCGCTGGGTGTTGGTGGTCCAATCAAAACACCGACTGTTGAACAGCAGATAGAGTCAACATATCCAACAAAACCTTACCATAGCCCAAAAGGTAACAACCAATGCAAAGTAGATGATCAACACAGAATCAATTTTTCTAAGTAATATTCATGCTGTTCTCAAACAATGGATAGCTCCAGGGAAACAAAACCTAAGTAATTAAAGAATCTGAAAACAAAATAAACTGACAGAGATCAAGCTTTAGAGATAAAAGCTGATCCATGCCACCTCATACAACATTTTTGAGAAGTGTAATCAACTCATGCATCATCTAGGAAGGCTGCTTAAAGGGAAATTGCGTAACGGGTTCTCCCTCAACAATTCTGTCTCCCTGCACATGAAATATGAGAATATGTCACCAGTTACATCACACGAGCAGTGAAATTGTGCACATTATGGAGTTGCAGTACGCACTTTTTGATGTCTAGGCCATCCCCCTGTCTGAGCTGCAAAGTTGAAGACTTGCCACTATCACCGTGTGATCTGTCTTGTCTGCCAAGAAATTTGAACACAAATTAGTAAATAACAGATGGGGGTGAGAATTATCAAAAAGAAGCATATAATGTGTACATATTGAAGAACGGAGTCATCAGTTGGCTTAGGACAGGCTGCCATATATTCTCAAATAAACATAAAATTACTCACTCCGCACACTCCTCATCAACAAATACTTCAATGCAGGTGCTTGGAGTCGCTCCACCAGCTCTAGGCCCTGGTCTTTGTGGAATCTAAAAAATTTTTATCTTTAGGGTAGGCGTTTTACATGAACATCTGGAAAAATTGTGTTCTAGTGAGAACTGGAACTGAGAAATATGTTTTAGAGGAAAGGGCACCTTGTGAGTTGTCCACTTGGCAGGTTTTGCATTATTTTCTTTGTTTCTCTCAGCTCGAGCTCCAAGATTGTTCCAAGGATTGAAATCTGTTTTTGACTTGCCAGATTGATGTCCCAGCAAAATATCAGTATTTGAGTCCTTATAAATAGAAAGGGGGGTCTTTTGAGCCCTATAAAATGAAATCAGAACAAAGATTGGGTGAGAATATTGATACATATGATAATGTTGATCAAACTAGGTAGCTTGCGAAAAATACCAACTCATCAACAACATTCAAATATTGTGAATATCATCTGACATCATCTCATTGCAGTAGGGAATGGGAGCCTACAAATGTAATAGATTCTAGAATATATGTAACCAAAATTTAAAATGAGCTTCAGAAATAGCATTTTCAATGAAGGGAAAGCATAATAATAAATGGTGTTGCAGTTCACAAACTTATTTTGCATGCTGAGACGCTAAACAAATCAAACAACTGTTTGCTGCTGACAAACATGTTGACATCATAACAACTCTCTTAATTTTCTAATGAGAATATGAGATATACACAATATACACAAGAAGAACTAAGTAGTAAATTCCAAACTAGTTGAGGTGGACTATATGGATCATTTTTCACCATTTGACTATGCATATATATATAAACCCAAAAAGATGTAAAAGAACTATGTCATCAAAACATGGAAATTTGGATTTTGAATGAATTATAAGAACAAGCCATTACAATTTAACTAAAAAAAATTCATTCCTGAGATAATTTTGATAACATTCCATTTTTGTCCACTCCTTTCCCCTTCAATTCAAAGCAGAATGCATTAGACAATTTATTTCTTAATGGAAATGATGCATGTGATGTGTGATTTGTTGCAATCCTAAATCAATCTGTTATCTTTTGTCTGATTTTATTACAGTTAGTTACAAAATTAGTTTCTGTATTCCTGTAATAATACAAAATTAGTTTCTGTATTTCTGTAATAAGCAGTCTTGATTGAATCTTTTGTATTTTTCATACTTTATTGTCATATCTCATAAAGGACAAGGAGATTGGAACAAAGGAGAGAGAAGGAGAAAAATAATCTCAAGACAATCCATGGCAGCTACAGTAGAATCCTATATACTTGCCTGTCTAGATTCAATCTGTTCCTGGAAATATCTGAATTCTCCATATTGTGCCTCCCTAGAAGAAAAGAAACAGTTTTTAAGCATGTAAAGAACTTGAGACGGTGGAACACAGTAATAAAGACTTACTGTTTTCTGCGCTGGCCAACACAGTTCCAAAGCTTCGGACTGGCAAGTTATTTTCTCCAGAGGCATCCTAAAAATGGAAACAAGACACAACAATAAATCATTTACATAAAAATTATTTCACTTAATATAAGTTGCATACCTCCACAACTTTTGGTCTTCTCATTGATCTCATGAGAAATTTCTTGTAGGCGTCCTTCAATTTTTCTATTGGTTGAGCCTCTCTGTGAAAGCAGAAACATCAGTCAGACAAAGAAAGTTCATCAATGAATAATAAAGTCAATAAATCTAACATGTTGAAATGTGCAACTATTCTATTCCTGCTTTTGGTTAGACTGACGTAATAACAGATAAATAGGATATGATTTTTGCAGAGGTAAGGTAACATGTCTGAATAAACTGTTACACATGATAAAAATCTAAATAATATTGGCCAATCCATACCAGCCTGTTGCAGAATTTTTTCCATGATATTAAACCAACACAATAAAATCATATATATGAATTCCACATACTCTTTTTGCATTTTCCAATTGTTATTGTTTGAAAATAGAAGTTATATAAACAAGTTTAAGGATCAAAATAAACATAATTGAGGTAATTCAAATTACTAGTTACATCTGCACTCTGAACAACCTATCAATCAAACCATAAATCACCACCAGCCACAACAATATGATAAAGAATAGGCAAATATTAAGTTGTAATACAGTTGTATAATATTAGCATAAACCTGTGTCAGAACCTCACTGCAATACAACTGCAGAGGGAGTAAAAACAACTGCAGACCAGCACCTTCATACAATAAAAAATTAGTGAAAGACTTACCTAGATATCCCAAGATCAAATATGTCATTTGCAGCCTTCATCTTAGACTTGGACTCCATATGTAAAGCATATGCAACATAGAATGCAGAATGTGACTTTCCAATTTCATTTGCGTCAAGAAAATTGTAAATGACTTCCGCATCAGCACAGTTTTCAGCCTGAATACAATTTCATTACAACATCAAACTTAAGAAACTCTAGACTGAACAGAAGAAAATCCTACATTATACATAGGCACCAAATATAAGCGAGGCAGTCTTAAATTTTAAAGAACAGCAAGGAGAATTGTTAAAAAAGGACCCACATATTCCAGCCACACTTTGAGGTAGCGAAGATCGTCCTTGTAAAGATCTGAATGCCAAAAGGCACGCACACATTGCTCATATATTAATATCAGTCCTGAGCAATCTCCACCAGGCGGAAATGACTCCTGAACCCATTTAATACACCTTCAAAAAACAAAAAAAAAGAGCAATGCTTAATTAAATAAATCAAATTGGTACCGGAAAATGAAAAGGACTAAATAGTATGAAGCTATAACATATTAATATCTTGGTTTTTTATGGAAGGAGAAGTTTTACACCTTATGTGGATGATGGTTCTCATGGTTTCATAATGTATTGTATAGTAATGCTATTTGTTTGTGAAGATTGTATTATTTTTTTTTTGTGGCTTGAATTTTGAATATGTCAAGGATCTGAATTGTTACCCGAACCGAAAGTTTCACACTACGATCCATTTAGGATAAAAAGTGAGATATGTTATGTTAGAGGAGGGCACAAGCTTGATAGGGTTTGAGAGTATTGTAATATGGACAAATATAAATATTGTAATATTCCACCCTTTGCGTTAGAATTGTGAGATATTGGGGAACACACTTGATTTTGCGGTAGAGTTATGAGATATTCGAGAACACACTTGGATTAGAGTTTGAGAGTTTTGAGTGATTGTATCTTGCTCTTTACATCATAGTGTAACTTTTTCTCTTATTTTACCCGTGAACCCGTGAACATAGACCTTACAGTTAAACCACGTTAAATTTTGTGTTATTCTTATTCTCTTTTTTATAACGTGTGATTGTGTGATTTGTATGCGTGTCTTAGATTTACGTGCCTATCATAACATATTGTTTCTGAAAAATGGTGATTTTGGATTCTAAAGTGATGGTTCCTTAACCATGATTTTACCATAGATTTTCAAATCACTAAATTATACTATATTCTTACACAATTAGATGGTTTAAAGTTTTTGCATTCCAATTGTATACTTACACAATTTATAAAATTTCAATTATACTCTATTCTTTTTATTTAGAGACGTTCCTCATCTCTTATCTTAAGTCTCTCCCTTCTATAAAAATTCTCTCGTCTCTCAAATATGCCAATCCTCTATTGTCTCTCACATCATATGTTCTTTTTTTTTTTTTCTTATCAATATTATATAAAAAAAATTTTATTTTTTTTTTTTTTTAATAAATAATAATATATAATATTACTTTTTTAATTAAAAAATATATTTTAAATGAATTTTTCAACTAAAAAAATTTTTTTTGAACTTGATGATGCTACTGCATTTATTAATAATTTTAAATAAAATTTTTCACCTATATTAGAATGTAAATTATGTGATAGGCAAAAGATTAGAGACTTGTAGAAGCATTTTCAATAATTTAAAGCCTTTACAATAGAAACTGCATGTGTTGCATTACAGGCAAAGTTTAAAACAACTATTTATATATTTAAAACAACAATTAAGGTATTTTAATAACCTTCATATTTATTATACCATACCATTTAACCAATCAAGAAAAGGTTATTAAACCATCATGTGCCATACCATCTTTCCAAACATGTTAACAATAAAAATCATATACTACAATATCCAATTTGTTATCAATTTGGTTATCAATTTGTTAGAATATAGCAAACTCTAACTAGTTTGGGATTAATGCTCAGTTGCTGTTGTTTCTGGAAAAATATTCTGCTAATCCAATATCCAAAAATGTAAATAACGGGAGAATAGTGAGCAGAATACTTACTCGAGCCATGGCAGGAGAGGATCATCCCCTTTATAGTCATCAATTGCCTCAATCAACCTCCTAAACGCACGAGGAAGTGTAAAAAATAGGAGAAAGGAAAGCTGAAAAAAAATGACAGTAAATAAATCAAATATAAGGAATAAGAAGAGGGACCTTCGAGTCTCAAGAAGAGACTTCTTGAGTTGATTGTGGTTGTGGGATTTGAGGGCGTCGTTCAAGAGGCGAACGTTTCGGCCTCTCTTCAAAGGTCTCACATTTTCCTTGAAGAGTTCCCATTCGTAACCTGTCTCCTGCTTTGAAGCAAGAAACTGTGACTCCGGGTCTATTTGATCCATCACTGCTTCTCCTGTTTTTCTTCTTCTCTTCTTCTTCTTCTTCTCCGCTCTAGAGAGTTAGCAAAGGAATTTTGAAATCAAGAAGTAGCCGTTGCTACTCAAGGTCTACTTTAATAGTAAGGAATCAATTTCATGGAAGATTGCGCTGGCCCTACCATGTTGAGAGTTTGAATTTAACTAAAGGCACTATGGGCTTGGGCCAGAAAAAACAGAAGGCTAAGAGGAATAAAGAAATTACAGCTAGCCCATAACCATAAATTAATTTAATTTAAAATTAAAATTAAGTTATGTTTTTAAAATTTTTTATTTTATTTAAAATAAATTAATTTTTTCAAAATAATTTTAAAATTACAAATGGAAATTAAAATGACAATGTAATCCAATTTCGGATTCTTAATTTCAGGAATAAAAAATTAGAGCGAAGCCCCTAGGGAAGGGTGATAAGAGCTAGGACAAATGGGCAGCTCCCCATTAGTCGCTTCCGTTTTGAACTTATCGGATATCTCCAATGTGGGTTGTTGATGTGGATAATGTTTTAAGAGTAGTCTACAAAATAATAAAAGCTCTCTACCTACTTTTTGATCAAGGGCCCTTCATTTTACGGCATGAAATCTAGACCGTTCACGTAAAAAGTAAGACCCCTACTAATGCGAGAAATGGCCGTAGACAGTGGTGGACCACTCAAGTTTTATTTTTTTTTTATGCCGCTTATTCAGATTCAATTATTTATATTTATATTTTGCAAGGTGCACTATTAAATATAAATTAATTTTAATAAAATAAAATTAATAATTATTAAATTATATATTATGTTGAAATTAATATTTAATTTAAAATAATAAATATATAAATTTTAATATAATTAAATAATTTAAAAAATTATCATATAAAATCAAAATAAACTAAGTTCTTGAGAAAAAGGTTGTAAATATTAAGGGTGTTTAGGTAAATCCGTCAAATAATAAATGGACTCCCCATTCGATGGTTCATAGCGATTGATTCAAGTCCTAAACAGCCAAAACAATCTATCAAACATCAAAATTACCTTCATGTCCTCCCACTTGTATTGGTGAACAAGAAAGGCAAAAGAAAGCGAGCACAAGAGGATCTGTTAATCGAAGAAGATGGCATCCTACCCTTTCGTCACAGCTTTAAGCACTCCAAGACGAGAAACGTCGATCCTTCCTTCATCTTTCTCGACGCCATCTGACGCTTATTGTAAAGTTTTCCTCGATTCACTTGCCTTAAAGAGGAGTGAAAGTAAGGCAGCTAATATGAATCTGAGGGTGCGAGCGATGGGAGGAGCACCAAAGTTCAAGGGGACGCAGATGAGGGAGAAGCAGCTTACGGAGATGATAGAGAAGAAGGTAATGGAAGCGAAGGAGGTGTGCGAGGGAGACCAGACCTCCGACGAGTGCAAGGTGGCATGGGATGAGGTGGAAGAGGTGAGCCAAGCCAAGGCCGATTTCAGGCTTAAGTTGGAGAAACAGGATCCTCTCGAGTATTTCTGTCAGGACAATCCAGAGACCGATGAGTGTCGAGTCTACGAAGACTAGCCACCCAACTATGAGCCACCGCCGTCCCCCTGATCCTGATGATCGAAATGTAGTATTAGTGTTGCTTGGGCTTTTTTACTTTTACACCCCTCGTTGTAAATTGAACTCTGTCGTGGTATTTGCTATTATTGTTATTTACTATTGAAGAAACTTGATTATCGTATCATTATCCCTTTAATGGGCCTAAGACGAACACTGTTGCTCTTGATTATAAGCCCTCAAAAAAAGTTTTGCTTTTCCTGATAGATTTTTTAATAGAGTTCGAATTCATTACTATCATGTGGTAATAAGAAACCAATGAAAGTTCATTTTATTTTTCGGTTTTTGGTAAATCTTGAAATTTCTATATTGTAAATAACAGCTTAATTAGATTAGCTGATTTTCTGTTCAATTGGTGGTGGCCGTGCATGCTAAGGAAACAAGGTTTGTAGATTCTTTTTTTATGCTAATGTTGGCAGAAATCTTGTTGACTGAGATTCTGATATCATCCAGAGTCTAAAGTTAGGGAGTTTGGGGTTTTATGCGAAGCACAATCTCTGCTCGCGTATCCCAGTTTGTGATCTTTTTCTCTTCTTGTGTGATTATTGGTTTTAGAAATTGGAATGCAAATTCTGTTTACTGATATGAAATCAAATATGTTGCTTCAATGTTATTGTAAAGTGGATGTTAATCGTGGTTTTGGGAATTGAAATACAAATTGTGCATGATTGAATACTGAGAAGGAATAAATAAATAAATAAATAAAAAGAGGGCATCACCGTTTGCAATCCTTTCAACTATTGAACAATTCATGCAAGAAAATTCATTTTTATTTCAAATGCTTGATCAGACACATTTAATGAAAACCAACCATTACAGGATCAGATATTTTTCGAATGTGCAGGGCACCGCCAGCTCATCATGAAATTTCATTACATAGATATAGAAACAAACAAGGGTTCGGTAAATCAACTTAACAGAAACAGGTTCAGTAGATCAAAAGCAAATACAACTACCAAAATCAGTTAATTCTTATTGTTGGGCGTTGATGCTAAAAAAAGTACTAAAAACAAATCTGAAAATGGAATTACTCTCTCCCACTGTCCTCGTCTGAACCACCTGCTTCTTTGACATCAACACTGAAGCTATATTCCTGGTCACAGCCCAGATAAGAATCACACATAAAATACAGAGTATAAGACTTCCTTCCAGCTTCTGAGGGGGCAGCAAACTCAAGCTTCACCTTTGACTTCCTCTGGAGAGAAACCCTCTTGATGGCAAGCAACTGGTTGCTCTTGGTATCACCAACAACGAGCCACCAGCCTTCTTCTTTGGCTTTAGGATACCTGGGAGCATCAACTGCTCCCACGTCTGTCCTCCCCTCCAGATCCCGTTCTAGAGTGACCTGCAAAGTGATATCGTCTCCCACCTTCATATGCTCACTATCCATCACCTCATAGGACATGTCAATGTTGGGGAAGCGGTTGCAAAACCTCACAATATCTAGCAGTTGTAAATCTGACATCTGGAGAAGCTCCCGCCTTTCATCATCTTCCATCTCTACCAAATCAAATACTGTCTCTATACTCTTTCCAGGATTCTCTTGGCATTTCTTGGCCAATTCCTTTGTGAAGTGTGGAAGCTGTAGAAGCATAGAATCACGCTCCCACATCCCCTGTGTCACCATTTGACTAACTTCCATTGCAAGAATAGCAAGGCTTAACCAGCCATTGCTTGAAATAACATCAACCATTGCTTGGAGCAATCTACTGGCAGAAAGAAGCACCTCTCGTTGGTCCAGTGCAAGGTTTCCACCCACAGATTGCCTTGAGAAATGGGCTTGTAGCAGTACATTTGCCTTCACATGTGGATCAGTATATCTGGGATTCTCAAATGAGAACCTCTGGTGATTGATCAGCCGCCGAAGCACCTCTTCTTCTCCAGGTCGTATGGGAAGATGGGCATACTCTGAAGCTGAAGCCAGAATTTCCAGAAGACCCTTCATCTTTGTTTTGGGAGTCAAAGAAGAACTAAAACGCTCAATAGTAGTGTAACTGATGTAATAGTATGATGCTATCATGCCAAGATTCAGTGGAGACAGGTCCATGTCGTCCTCGATAGCAACACATTTACCTGCTTCCAAATCACTCAATGTTTGCTCAACAAGCTCTGAAAGGTGATCAGAAAGATGTCTATGACTAACTCCCTGGAGATTGTAGTAATTTGGATTCTGAGTGAGCCGCCTATACATAAATGTCCAAGTAAGATAATCTACTGCATCTTGCTTATTTTCAATAACTCCAGCAACTATTTCTGCGTTGAAATTGTCATGCAGGAAATGGTGCAAATGGCTTTCCACAGGGAAAGCTTCATATAAGAATTTCTTGTAATACTCTTTACGAGGTGCATGGCAGAGGATGACACACTTTCCAGAGTTATCTAGTAGAGGTCGACTGGCATGACCCATCATCTGCAAGAGATCTGTAACAGGGTAATCAGTGTGAGCATTTTCACGCCCATCATAATATTGAGTTCCCATCACAACTACCAAATGCGCTGACAATGGCACTCCCCAACACATTGAACTGCTCATAACACAAACCTGAATCCACCCAGCTTCAAACAGCTGTGACACAACTTCCTGATCCAAGCTACTCAAGCCCTCATGCAAGTATCCAACACCATGAAGTAAAGTAGCTCTCAACATTTCATCCTGAATCTTGCCAACAAAGGGCTCCAGCTCTACCGAGGACCTCAACAAAAAAGCAGGTTTCTCTCCACTGTCCACACTTGAGTATGTCATCAGATCCACAGCAGTGAGTCGCACATGCTTTCTCGTAGAAACAAACACAATAGCAGGCTTTCCATTTTTGGCATGTTGGACTATTGCAGTGTATGTTGGTTTCGTCATGGCCTGTATCCTTGCTTCAAAATTGGCAATATCCACTCCCTGAATATGTATTTCTAAGGGGACAGGACGCACACCAGGGGGGAAATTAAAAAGGCCATGGGAGGTGGCTCCTATCCATTCCCCAAGATCCTTGGCATTTGCAAGGGAAGATGACAAAGCCACAATTCGAATCTTATTCTCTATCTGACTAGCAATATATCTCATTCTAGAAACAATCACCTCTAAGACAGGACCTCCATGACCCCCAATCAAGTGGAGCTCATCAATGATAAATAGACTAACCAGCTGCACATACTTCCTCTGTTTCCAGCGACGAGACAAAGCATCCCATTTTTCCGGAGTGCTGATAATTATTTGACCCTTTTCAAGCAGCTTTAAGTCTGTTGCAGTTTCTCCAGTCAATTCAACAACCCGCATTCCAAGACCTCGACCATACTTTCTCTCCCAATCGCGATAGCGTTCCTTAGCAATTGCCTCAAGAGGTGCAATATAAACAGCACGCATTATGCTATCAGGTCCCTTTTGATAATTCCTCAATATAGCAAACTCAGCACAGATGGTTTTCCCACTCCCTGTTGGTGCAGCAACCAATACATTGTCATCTGTATTATACAGAACAGTAAAGACCTGAGTTTGGACAGGATTAAAATGTTTAAAATCTTGATAAAGAGCTTCATATGATGGATTCCTCAATGCAGTCACGGGCAGAGGTTGCAAATCCAATAACTCTGTGGGTGGAGGATACTTTTCTGGTAAAATAAGGTGCCTAAAAGAGACAGGTAAAACAGTTTGTGACCCGAGCCATTTATCTGACACAACACGGATGAAATACTGTGGAGGCAATGGCTCATAAATTGGCACTGTGAAGTTCAATGTGTGGTCCTCATCAATGTACTGCTTCTTCAACATAAAGTACTCATGATGGAGAACGCTTTCACCATCATTATCCTCCACAATGACCCAAAATGGTTCCACATATCCATGAACCTTGTCTTCCCATTGAAAGTCTGGTGTTATAGTAAGTTCAAACCTCAACACAGTACGAGTGATTGGCTGAACATGTGCTGCCAGGTTAAGCTTTGGGAATTGGTGGATGAACTTATGCAATGTTCTTCCCATCTTTGGGAAACGAACGAGCTCACCAATTTCCTGTGATGAAAGGTCATAATACCTTTCCCAAGCCAAATCTTTCTTCTCCAACTTCATCAGAATTTCATTTGGGATCCCAATGAATTGACGCAGGGGTGTCTGGACGCTCCACATCCTCTTGTTGACCATTTTACACAAATTCAGAGCCTTCTCAGCTAACTGTGCCCATCCTCTTTTCAAGACAATCTCAAAAAGAGCTCGTAGAAGACGGCCAGCACTCTGCCCACGATAATGTTAAAAAATAACAAAAAAGACATAGTCAGCATTTAACTGAAATAATAATAATATTTAAAAAAAAAAAAGCCCTAGTAGAGAACAAACCTGAGTTATGAACACCATGTCAGATGTGAGGGAAAGCCCTTCAAGCTTAAGTTGTGAAATATAGGCTTGAAGTAACACATTAATCTTAGCACTAGGCTCTTCCAGACTTTCCTTGATTGGAATTGGAACACGGTCTAAAAGCTTTGCCAGTTCCATCTTCTCATCTTGTCTTACTGTTACATATTTAAATTCTTCACTCAAGGAGAAAAGACGGCATAGTTCTATGTCCCCCATTGTTGGCTTCAGATGCTCATTATAAGTGGATATTGTCCCATGAGTTATATAGTAATAACTAGCAATGCGACCCAAGTCAGTGACCTGGAAATATCCACTTTTCCTGTCATACTTGACCAGATTATTTTTGTCCAAGATAGTTGCAGCAGAATGAATCTGAGAAAAACATTAGAATACGATTAGATGCTTAATATTAGATAAATATGAACACAAGTATTAGCAGCTCAAATAAGCCGACAAAGAGTCTAAATTAAGAAATAAAAGATAATGAAGAGCCCACTTACATCAATAATATTGCTTCCATAATAATAATAATAATAATAATAACAACAACAACAACAATAACAATAATATGAGGAAAAGAATGCAATAATAGTTCGTGTTGAAGACTAGATAACTGCAAGAAAAACATTGCAATACCAAATCAATTTCTCAATGGTCAAAAATCTAATCAAAACACTCAAGGTAATTTCAAAAGTTAACCCTTTTTAGGTACTCCCATCTATACCAACAACACTCCTTAACCATGAGAAAGTTGTTGGCCTTGAGATTTTATCCAAGGACTTCTTTGCTTTCATTTCATAACTATACAAATCCTCACCCATGCATATGCTTGAAACTGGTAATTTCCTTTGCCAAAAGAACCCACACGCAAGGCTTAGATATTTGGTATTGGCTCATCATATTTAGAACAATGTCATTCAACCTTGTCCATTGCATGAAATAAGAAATTAGTTTGATCCTTCTTTTCCCATAATGGATGGATGCTATATGTAATTAGCAAGTGCACATTTACACTTCATCACGAGTATAAAGGTCAAGAACCAATTTACTCGACCACAGCAGATAAATCTACAGTGGCTTCAAACATTTACTAGGAAAGGATATTTGTTCATGCAACAGGAGAAGGATTGGAAATGATTAGAGAAATTAAATCTGATCTCCCCAACTGAATCTACAGATGAACAAGAAGGAACAAATAAACATATTTTGACAATGAAAAAGTAGCAGACATTAAAAAAGACTGGAAGTAATGAAAAGAAAAAGAGGACAAAGCCATTGAAGGGTTGCTGCTTACCAAATCAGCCCTCCTCTCCTCCAATGTAATATCTCTGGTGAGAACATCTGGTGCTAAGCCATACAGCGTTGGATTTCGTAGCATACGGACATACAAGTAAGTATAGCCAAGCCAATTGCAGGCTTCTCTAGCATTTTGCACAGTTCCAAGAACAATTTCTGCATTCAATTGATCAGCCAGTTTGGATACAAACTGACTTTCAATAGGAAGCTGTTGATTCATTAAAGATAAATAGTACTGAAGTTCACTGTGGCCAGTGATGATAATTCCTTCCCCATATGAATCATACTGAGGCCTTCCCGCACGACCCAACATCTGCATAACATCCAAAGGACTTAGCTCAGTCCATGCACCTTTTTCTGGATTGTAAATCTGAGTCCCTTTGATAATAACAGTATGAGCAGGCAGGTTAACACCCCAAGCAAGAGTTGCAGTGGAAACCAACACTTGTACATGCCCATCTGCAAAAAGATCCTCAACAAGTTGACGGTCAACCCTCGTCATTCCAGCATGATGAACTGCAAAACCATAGGGCAAAAGATCTTTCAGATCATTGCTTTTGACCATATCTGTATGACTTTGGAGAATCTCACGGCTTGCACTATCTTCCCTCAAGAATCTACCAAGAGTATCATTAGCGAGTGCAGTATCCCGTATTGCACGAGCTGTCTTCGCTGTTTCCTTTCTCGAGTGAACAAAAATAAGAACCTGATGCTTTCCTGCTACAGTCATTACCTTTTCATAACAGATATCATTCATCAACTGAAACCTCTGCAGTGGCTTCTTTACCGTGATTCCAATGTACTGTTGAGAAAGAGGGACAGGTCTATAGCTATTATCAAAATGGAAGAGTCCCTTTTCAACATCAACCCTCAAAAACAGTGCCACGTCTTCAAAATTAGGCAGTGTAGCAGACAATCCCACCAGCCGGATATGTTCTTTCGTAGTTTCAATTTGTCTAACAGTTCTGGCAACAATACTCTCAAGCACAGGTCCTCTATTATCATGGAGGAGATGAATTTCATCCATAATAAGAAGTTTCACAAGTTGTGTATAAGTGCGATCACCAGACTTACGAGTAATAATATCCCACTTTTCTGGAGTAGTCACAATTATTTGAGTTTCTTCAATTTGTTGACGAGTCAATGTCTGGTCTCCACTTAGTTCCCTAACCTTGACACCATACTCCTGCAGTCGATTTGACAAATTACCAACAACTTCAGCCACAAGAGCTTTCATTGGTGCAACATAGACTATCTTATAGTTGCCATGGTTGAATGAACCATCTGGATTCCTATTCAATGCAATTTGCTGAAGTATGGTGAGTACTGCAACATTAGTCTTCCCTGCCCCAGTAGGAGCACAAAGAAGGACATTATCCGCCTTGAAAAGAGCAGTCTCATACACTTTACTTTGTACCCTGTTCAACTGTTGCATCCCCTTGAAAGCCGGTTGTGCCCAGTCTGGCATGTCAGATATCTTCACAAGCCTCTCATCAGGTGCTATTGGTCTAGGCTTCAGGGCTGGCACATGAACTTCTTCATAGCCCTTGCTTTGATGTCTATAGGAACCAACTGGAAGATCACACTTCTTATTTGCCATCAAAAGGCCACCCTGCTCAAAGGCAATGCTATCTAGATCAAGCAACTGGGGCTGACCTTTCACCCAACCACTGTCCATATCTCTATCAATAAGCCCCCTCCTATCCCTATCACCATCCCCACCACTCTCATCCTTGAGCCGGCGAGCCTCTTCCCTTATACTCTTCTCTAGGTTTTTTTGTCTCTCTTTCGCTGTCGCCCTTGTAGCGTGCAACTGCTCCAAAATTGCTACCAAATCCGGACCTGAACTCATCATTTCCTCCTCGATCAGTTTTCTCTCTTGTTGGTCTTTAGCCCTTGCCAAACGGGTACACCATACAATCTTTAGCCTGTTACGCAAAAGGAACTTAATAAGGCTGAACTTTTCAAACTGGAGATGCACCAGCAACTTGGTTTCAACTTCCCTGTCATCTCCCTCGGCAAGTATTTTAAGCACCTCCTCTGCCAATTTTTGGCACTGTTGCGGGTCAATCTGTTGTTCATAAGCTTGTGAGATCTTCCTTTGCAGCCAATAAGCATCAATATCCTGCACATTAAGGCCCATGCCTTCATTTGCCTCCTGCATGTCTTCATCATCAATTCCACCACCCATTTGCATAGCCCCTGAACCATTCGGCTCTGCCACATCATCATCATCTTCTTCCTCATCCGGAACTGCATCAAGATCACTCTCTTCATCATCATCTTCATTGTCTTCATCAAACTCAACAGCCACACCCACATCATCATCAAGAGCATCATCACCATTAGCCACAGCAGGCCCTGCAGCATCACCCCCATCTTGGAAATCAGTGATGAGCCTGCCAATGGAAACAAGCTGATCAAACACATGATTGGGAATAGGATTCAACAACTTCTCAATCTCCTTCTTCTTGTCAGGGGTCTTCACGGATTCATTCTTGAGGACAGCCAAAATCTCATCAGCAGCAGCGCTAACAATATTGAGAGGCTGACCACCCAACTGCTGTTGAATGACGCTGAGCATGGCCTCATAGGCAGCTCTAGTCTCCTTGGTTTTGGGCTGGTAAACACCTTCCTCAGTAGAAGTGAGGACACTCTCTTCTCGGAGGCGGCGCTTCTTAGCTTGGCGACTGGGAGCAGGCTCTGAGAGTGGGTCACGCTCCTTCTTCTTCTTCGATTTCTTAATCTTCTCGTCTAGCTCAGGAGGCCTGCCTCTATAAGCACGGTCACCGAAGCTTTTAGGATCAATCTTGCCCCAAAGGGACTCAGGCTCACCGGTGGGCTCATGGGTGTCACGCGGGCGAGAGTCAGTGGTAAGTACCAAACTGGAGTTGGCTCGATACTCATATTGCTTAAATCGGGCGTGTGCTTCCGCACCACCACCAAGATGCGCCATTAACGGCTCTCAAAAACCTAAAGTAAAACCAAGATAAATAAATAATTTAAAATTAAAACCCTAAGTTCAGTAAGACTAGGGTTTAGATAAGAAAAACATGACCAATTACAGCATGAACATATCGTGTCATACCTAAAACAACACAAGGAACACAGAAATACAGCAAAAGAAAAAGAGCACTTACAGTAGCCGACTGACCTCCTTAGTGAGAAGAGAACACAGAATCTCCACTCTTATTTCCACCGTTTCCGATTGCACTGGTTCAGTTGAAATGCCAGTTACAGCCTGAGGGTTTGCTTATTTGTGGTTTAAAGCATCTACTACCAAAACCACCGCCTGAGAGAAAAACGTCACCGTTTCAGATAAAACGAGGGTGTTATCCTGTACCAACGTTATGACTTATTCAAGCTGATGGGTCATGGGCTGAAAATTTTAAGGCATCTCATGGGCTGCTCAAAAATGCTTTCCATCATTAAAAGTAGATGTGTTCGATGAAGTTACGAGGCCCCATGATCTACGTTAGAATTATTAAAATAAAAAAGGAATGGTCAAATTTTTATTTTGTCTTTCCTATAAGAATTTCAGCTCAAAGCCTTATAATTTTAGGATAATCATTCAATTAACATTTAATTAATTCTCTTAAAATTAACTAAATTGCGATCGATAATTGTTAAAAGGATTTTTGTTATTTTTCATTTAAAGAATTTGCCATTTTTTTTAATCTTTTTTAAAAATCATTTAATTAATAATAATTTAATTAGTCTTTTTTTACTTTTAGAATTTTTTTTTTAAAAAAAAGAAAGGATTCAAATTCAAATTTTTATATTTATTTATTCTAATATTAATCATCTTTAAGTAAAAGAAATACTTCTTAATGTAAAATCTGTCAGTTATTACTCTTCAATGGGAGATCTATTAAATAAAAAAAAATCTTGAAAAATATGTTTTTTTTTTTTCACTAGATGATTCTTATGAAGCCCAGGTGACCAATTCCGGGCCTAGAATCCCCGGTGGACGTCAAAAGCCCAAGTAATAATTTTGGTTTCGTGGTGCTAAAAAAAAAAAAAGGTAAAGAAAGGTTAAACAAAAAAATAATTAGAAGAAATTTCAGCAGGATTATCAGGAGGACATTGGAGAATATCAGCAAGAGGATCCTCTAAAATTGGACATCAAAAGATAAAGTTACAGCAAAAGAGGCAAACCAATCAACACATTTATTAATGTCACGATAAATGAGATTTTTATTTTTATTTTTTAATTCCAATTTAAGGAAACTGAGGATCAAAAGGGTGGTGCTGTATTTTTCACCATGTTAAAAAATTAAAATTATAATATAATGCTGTCCATAAAAATGTGAATTGTACAGCACAGAGCACAGTTGAATATAAGATTTAAATTAGGAAATTTGCACATGGTGAAGACAGGGTTTGATTCCAAATTTCATGTGGGAAAGCAAAACGAGCATATGATATATGTTGCTTGTGCTGCATTCTAAAGATAACCCACTCGGATACCTCTAATAAATACGTGTTATTAAACTATTTGAAGTGAGTAGCCCATGAATTACTGGTCCTATTAGAGAATTTGTGTGATGAGATTATATATACATATCGCTATCTTCCAAAGAAAAACATTGCCAGAATCCCAAGTTTTCCCATCCTCTTCTTCTCCAGATCCGGAAGCTTCATGTGAATTCTCTGATTATCGATGGCCACTCTTTTGGCGCGTTTTTCTTTTTTTTATTATTATTGGTATTTTTTTTCCCTCTCTCTTGGCAATAGACAGGTAGCCTACCTTTGTCCCTTACGAAATTAGGCGCATTCACAGTACCATAGACACGTCTCCAATTCAAAACATTCAGATATACGGTTTCATCAAAACCACAATCAATGGTACATCCTTATCCATATCAATAAATTTTTAAAAATAATAAATACATATGATTATTCTGTATATTTTCTGTTTTATAGTGTATTTCTTTTTTTTACTTACAATTAGGATCTTCTTTATTTTTACTAATTAGACTAATTAAGTTGGATTTTGTAACATCAATTTTTTTTTTGGTTATCTTTTTGAATATTTTCATTTAAAATAAAAGAATAAAGAGTCAATTTAATATTAAGTCATTTCTATATCATCGTCGATAATCAAAAGTGAGATTAATGGAGGACCCACGTCAGAGGCCACACGGCTGAAAAACCTTGTGCAATGTTTGGCAATGGCAGACTTTGGAGATAATGATTCAAGCTTTTTTACCAACCGAATTTTATTTGGTTAATAATAATAATAATACGTGTCCAGGGGATCTAAGTCTACGTTTTAAGATATGCATGATTTATGCCACGATTTAGGGTAGTCATATATCTACATTAACACATAGAATTGAGAACGTATAATTTTGAAATGAAACTTTATTGTTTTTCGTATAATTTATTGTTAATTAAGGATATAATCTCGACATAAAAAAAAAAAGTAATGTGATGTATACATAAACATCTTATTACTTTTCATATATTTGCATTAATTGTTTATATTTAAGTAGTGGTGATAATCGTAGAGGTGGTCAGTTAGTTAGTGGTAGCAACAACAATGATGACAGATTGATAGTGATACTGATAACAAGGTGATATGGTGCTTAAATAGTAGTAAGGTCATGTTTGATATGACATAATTAAAGTTATAATGTAATTGTAATTATATTACATATTTAATTACGTTGTTTGATAAAAAAAAATCAATATAATGAAATGTCAATTACATATCGCAAGTAATTATATTAAAAGTAACAAATGATAATTACGTATAAAAATAAATACAATTATGATTACTTATTTTTATTTTTTTAATTTATTATTAATATTACTACGACCACCACTACCTAGCATTGTCACCACGATTATTATCTTTATCACCACCATCACCATCACTGCCTAATTATCATTGTCACTACCATCACCATCACTTAGCCATAATTGCCACTCAACTACTAATAATTACAACCATTACCACTTATTATTATCATTGTAAATAAATTAAATATTAAAATTAAAATTATCATTATATTATATCACTTATATTTTTATTTTGTAACTAAATATAAAAAAGCAATAATAATTATATTATATTACACTACAACTTTGATTACATTATATAATTAATTACATTACATTACATTATACTCTACCAAACATAACCTAATAGCGATGAAAATGGCGGGGTAATAGTAGTTGTGGTAGCGATGGTGGCCGAATGGTAATGATAGTAATGAAAATGACTGGTGATGCTAATGTTGATAATAAAAAAATAAAAAAATAAAAAGCAAATAATTAAGATTATAACAGTTTTTATATGTAATGATAATCATATTATTTGATCATATTATTAATTTTTTTTAATTAAATAAAATAATCAAATGTGCAATATATAATATAATTACAATTATATTACCTATTTAATTAGGTTTACTAAACATGTTTTGAGAAAATTATATGTATATAATATTTGTTATTCTTTCAATTCAAAATAATTACGACTTAAACCATTTGTACATTAATTTTTTTTCTCAAAAGGACCATCATAGTTCTTCTCCCTTTAATATAAATTGCATGACTGCTTTCAGTTTGATTTATGTTGAAAAATTTTAAATTAAAAATTTAAATAAAAACTTGATGTGTAATGAAAAAATATTTCACTAATCATAATCACAATATAATTAAGGCATTATTTGAGGGAAATTAGTAAAAGTAATTAAGAAAATCGCTTTGATTCATTATAAATATAACATAACTAAGGAACTTTTTATTAACATTTAAAGCAAAAATTTGTTGATAATAAAGGAAATAAAACTTGAGAATAATAATTTAACATGATAATAAAAAATGATAAAATTATTATAAAAATAGAATTATAATCATAACACAATTAAAGCATATCTAAAAAAATTATTTAAGTAAAGAAAATTTAATTTCAATATAATTAAACATTTTTTACTAAATTATTTTCTTCTATTTTTACTATTCGAATCATAACTATATTTAATTGAAATTGAAATCACTCATTTTTATCTAATTCTGAATTTTTTGGTAAATTTTTAATATAACTGATCCATTTAAAAAAATATTATTGGGTTTAATGTCAATAAAATCGCATTGAAAATCATGATATTTTGAGTTTAATTAAAATAAAATAAAATGATAAAAAAATTAGAAAAAAAAGGGGAAAAAAAAAGAGCCAAGAGGCAAGAAGAGACGAGAGTATCTCACGAGGCTATGGCGTTTCAGTTTTGGAGACCTAGACAGTAAATTACAAAAGTGAACGTCCTTCCCGAAACACTTTTGGGCGGACGCCCTTAAAAGAAAAGAAAATATATATTGAAAGGGCGGCCTCACGCGTTTGTGCATTTTAGTTTTGGACCATGGGACCCCACTTTTTGGTTGGATTTGCCTCGTGCTTCCTCTAATCATGCCCTCCCACCACACCCTCCCTCGTCACTCCCTTGCTGGAAACTCTTCCCCTATTTTCACTTTTTGTACACTTTTTTTTTTTTTTTTAATTCAAATAAACTTTTTCTCTTTCCTTGAAACAAAATTAACATCATCTTATTTTATTACTTTTTGGTAAAAATCTTTCCAGTGTTTTGCAAAGCATATGTTATGAGTATCAACTTTTGTGTTATTGGAATATGTACACGATAACAAGCTATGTTAAGTATAACCTTTATTCATATATTTACTATTTATAATTTTAAAATACAAAAAAATAATTTAAAAATATTGATAATAATAAATAATCTTATTAAAATAATATATCTTTTATAAGATAAAATAATTAATTAAAATATAATATGTAAATGGTAAGATCCCATCATTCTCGCTTGCCTTATTAGTGTTTGGATAGGTATATACAGCATTGATACATGGGGAGTAGAATTATATTACGAATTAAATATCAATTTCAATTCAATTGATTAAGTCATATAGCAGAAATATAATAAAACGTATATTGCTAAACTAAACAAAGTTTACTTTTTGATTGAAATCAGTGACGTGGATAGCGATTGATTCACCCTTAAATTAGCGTCCAAAAACAAATAACAATTTGTTTTCAAGTTCAAACAGAAGAGCCACATACCCTGCATACCTTTCTCTTCCATTAGGATTTTTTTTCCTTCTATTAAAAAGCTCTTCTCCCCTTCATTTGCTAAGCTCATCATAATTCTCTACTTCCCAATCCTCCAAAAAACCTCCCAAAATTCACCGCATTGGCTGATCCCTCTTTCGATCTGGTGCTTCCAGTACTCGCATTCGCGGCCTTCTGATCTCCAGACATCAGGTCAGTGATCTAGATTTCCTGCTTGTATTTTATGTTGCTTGTTTGGTTCATTGAGTAATGTCTGTTGATCTCAATTACACATATTATACGTTAGTCGCGTTTTTAAATTTTGTGTCGGTGTGTGATCCTGTAGCTGAGAGAGTTAAGAGTTTAATATAACGGTGCAATGACGGCGCGTGTGATCGTGAATGTTCCAATCAGTGAAATGGAGGACAAAGGTGGGTTGGATATGAGTAGCTATGACGACTTGCCGACACCTGCTGCTGCTGCTGCAGATTGCAATGGTGTTAAGGATGCCAATGAGAACGTCAAGGGGAATGGGGAGGATCATCCCGATGCTTCCTGCGTTTTCGTAGCTGGAAACGACAGCGTTCCTGACGAAGCCGCTGACTCCGCCGATCTCAATGGCAAGTCTGAACTGGTTTACAATATCGGTTCTCGTGATAACGACGTTGAGGATGAGGTCACGGAATCTGATGTTGATCATGCAACTGGGGATGCCAAAGGTTCTGCAATAGAGGCGGATGCTGGCTCTATTATTAATAATGAGGTCACCTCTAATGATGGGAAAGGAGAGGATGGTGCTGTTGAAGTTCCAAAAGGGACGACGCGTATTGTTGGACCTGAGGCCCTGGTTGATCAAAGGGAATTTGAAGAGGAGCATCTTAGACTGGATTCACCTGGAGGTGTGAAAGGGACCCAGGATATTTCAGAGGCTGTTGAATTTGAACCTGAATTGTTGCAGTTTAAAGTTGGTGATGCAAGGGCTGGGGAAGAAAACAGTACGGAGTCAATTGTAGCTCAGGAATCTCAAGTCACAAGTAGTACAGATGTTGCAGAATTAAAGCCAAATTATTCTGTTAATGTCGATGTCACAATCGGTGCAGATACTGCTGAATCAGAGCCCAACCAATCTGGTGTGCTTGAGCTCACAAGCAGTGCTGAATTAGAGCTCAATCATTCTGGTAATATTGAGGTCACAAGAAATGTGGATGTTACTGAATTAGAGCCAAATCAATCCAGTAATGATGAGGTTACAAGCAGCGCAGATGTTGCTGAATCAGAACCAAATCAGTCTAGCATTGATGAGGTTACAAGCAGCGCAGATGTTGCTGAATCAGAACCAAATCAGTCTAGCAATGATGAAGTTGTTGAAAGCGTAAGAGATTTGAATTTGGTTACAGTTATAAAGGAAAACCAAGATTCTTCAATCGCAATTACTGAAGGCTTTCAAAATGATGGTGATTTGGACATGGATCAGGGGAAGGAACCTATCGGATTTTCCAACAACCTTCCAGTGGAAGTTCCCCAAAAGGCATCTGAGGTAGAGTCGGAGCAGAATATGGAAACAAGTCCTTGCCGTCAAAACAGATCTGAGCAAAACAGCTCTTCTAAGGAGGTTGAGACCTTGATTCCTTCTAATGCCGAAATTGGTAGGAATGAAACACCAACTTCTCTTGATGCTGAAACTGGCAAGAGCTATCCAGCTACAAGTAATAATGAGATAATTGGATATCCAGCAAATAACTTTACTGAGCCCGTTGTACATTTAGAATCAGAAGCTGTTAATGGGCATATTACATATGATAAAGGAGAATCTTTGCCTGCTGATCACGCTGAAGAAAGTGTTTCACATACCATTGCTAAGGACTTTGCTTATGCCAGTCAAACCACACCTGAAGAAAATAAGCCTTCTGAAGTTGTCAAAACTGTTGTTCATGACAATGTGGCAGTTGAAAGTTATGAAAGCATTCCTCTTGCTCCTGCCAGTGAAACAGTGTGGGAACCAGTTGTTAAAATTGTGGATTATTGTCCTGTTGCTGTGGATGATACGGAAGTTAATGATGATATGAGAACAGAGACTTTGGTGGAAAAGATGGATGTTAATAGCATTGAAAGTGTTGGTTCTCATTCTATTGGTGACAGAGGAATAGTGATTGAGCCGGATAGCAGCCCTCTTGCAACTTGTGCAAAGCCAAGTTGCCTGGTTAATGATGAAGAACCAGAAATTGAGACTGGTTCCACAGCTATTGAATCTGGAGAAAAAGCATCTGTTTTCTCAAGTAATGAGTTGGACAAAGAACCTGAAGTTTCAGAGGGGGCTTCTCAATGTGTTGGCAGCTACTCTGTTTCGGACGACTATCCAGATAGAGAGGCCAGTATCCATGATTCAGTTGAGAATTCAGTTGGTGTGAAAGCTGGGTCAAAAGTTGAAAATACACCAACAGGTTCCAGAGAATTTGCCACTAACAATGATGGCCGTGTATCTGAATGTGAGGGTCTGAATGGCTCTGTTATTACTAGTGAAAGAACCATAAATTGCATTCAGGATGCTGAAAAAAGTGGAGACCAATTGGTTACCATTGATGGTGATGAAAAAACATCTCAAGAAATGGAGGTCACTGGTGGGTTCAACAGGGAAGAAGCCTCAACATCTTCCCCAGAAAGCTCCTCAGTTGATGCTTCCAAGGGACAAAATGCAGCGGTGGAGGTGGGGAAAAAGCCATTCTACTACATGATCAGAATTCCGAGATATGATGATTATGAAAATCTAAAAGAACAGATCAAACATGCTCAGTTTCAAGTTGATGAGAAGACTAAAAGTCGGGATGTTATTCGAGCTGAAATGCGAAGGAAAAGGGTAAGGAACCTTTGCAAAATACTCTTATCGCATTTCTGGAAATTTTATTTTTGTTTCTTGTCATATCTGATTGCTGAAATGGTTCCATGAATAGGCCAATTGTAATGAGTATGGTGCTCGTGTTGATGCTGCCATATCAGAAGAGGTACCAGCTCGCGACTTGCTTAAGGCCAAACGCAAGGAAATAGACGCTGTTCTATCTCTGATTAACAGAGTGAAGAGTGCCTTTTCTGTTGAGGATATTGATGGCAAGGTTCACCCTCTTTCTCTATATATATAAAATTAGTTTAACAGATTATTCCATTGTCTGTTCATTTTAAATGCTTTGGAACTGTGAATCATCAGTCTTTTACTCATGGTGATTCAATCTGTGGCTTGCAAGCAGATACGTAATATGGAACGTATGATACAGCATGAAACCCTGCCCTTAAAGGAAGAAAAGAATTATATCCGTGAAATCAAGCAGTTGAAGCAAATTCGTGAACAGCTTTCTTCTAGTTTAGGTAACCAGGAGGATGTTCTGGAGGCTATAGATCAGAAAGACCAAGTTGAAGAACGCTTGAAGGTATTATTTTCTGGTTGCTCACATATTAGAACTTGCATCAACATATCAATGAATTTCCAAGTAGTAAATAGTCAAGATGGCAGGAGATATATGGATTATCTAACATATTTTATGCATTTATCTCTTGATTCGAAGATAAAAAAGATAGATAGCAAACCCTTACCCCTTCATTTCTTTGCATTTTCTCTATTTTGCATCTTATTATCTATATTAGAGAACAGCTATTTTCCTTGTGTAATGTACAGTTGAGGTGTTGAGTTGAATTGATTATTTTGATTGGTATGGTGCAGCTTTTGAGGAAAGAAGCAGACCAATTGAGAGAAAATGTTCTCAAAGCTGAAGCAGCTACCAGAAATGCCAAGAAGACATGTCAAGAAGAAAATGCTGCTCTTAATGAATTGACAACTCGGTTTAGAGCTGCGGATGACACACGGCAGGAAGCATATGCACATCTACAGAGTTTGAGGAAGAGATTATATGACAAGGTATGTTGTTTCTATATTTGCACATGATTTTCAATATGTGAATTCTTCATTACTACATTAAGCTATATGCCAAATTTTTAATAACATGGGAAGCATGAGGGAGCTTTATAGAGGTGAGGGGCCCATAGTACTAAAACTTTGTGTAAATCTTCCTTTCACCATGATGTTTTTCATCAATATTTCTTTCCAATTTTAGGTCTGGCTCTACATTTGAAGAGGAAGAACTCATAAAGATTTGATCACTATAATAAGCACCTTGAATATTCTGCTGTAATCTTTAATAAATCAATAAGATTTGTTCAATTTAGTTCAGCTACTGTGGATTTTTTTTTAAAAAAAAAAAAAGGAAAAATCTTTCTAGTAAACAACATAGCTGATTACATGTGAGGATTATGAATATGAGCGTCCACTCCACCAACTTTTCATAGATACCTTAATGTAGATATTGTTTTAGATTTAATAAAATGTAAATCTAGAGGATCTGGGTTTCTTATTTAATGTAAAGTTCCTCTACTTTGATTTATCAATCAGTTACGGGTTTATTAATAGGCTGGACAAACTATATTTAGTTGTTTGTCAGTTTAGTTTTGTGGCCTTCTGCTTCTGAAAACTTATAAAAGTTAGTACTTGAAGAACAATAATTCAAATAATATGAAACAAATTGATTAACACTATTATTTTTTGTTGAATTTTCAGAACAAATACTTTTGGAAGTACAGGGATGATTCAAAGGTAGCTTATGATTTAGCGTCCAAGGGAGATAAAGAGGAACTTCAAAATCATTGTGTTAACCAGGTAAGCTGATGGATATTTTTTGTTAATAACAATTGGCTATTCACCACTGATTTTAAAGTCTTTCGAATTGCTGATTTAGGTGGAGATGGTTATGGATTTATGGAACAATATTGATGAATTCCGGAGAGAGTACACTAGATGCAACATGAAGAGTACACTGAAGAGACTGCAGACATTAGATGGTCGTTCACTTGGCCCTGATGAGGAGCCACCTGTAATTCCCAATGCTGCTAGTGAAAGAATAGCCAAGGACAACATCGTACCTTCCATTTCCACTCTTGAAGGAGAAAAAACAATTGTGCCTGTGGTGACAGAAAAGACAGATGATAAATCCACAGCCAAGGTTGGGGACCAAAATAATCCAACAGCTAAATCTAGAAAGGCTACAAAACATGTTCCTTCGGGAAATGGCTTGGCAACTGTGTCTGGCAGGAATGAGATTGACGAGACGGAGCAAAAGGAGGATAAGCAAACAAAGGAGGAAGAAGAGTTGGCCAGGAAGGCTGAGGAATTGAGAAAAGAAGAGGAAGCAGCCATGTTGAAGGAACAGCGGCGATTGGAGGAAAAGGCCAAAGCGAAAGAGGCAATGGAGAGGAAGAAACGAAATGCTGATAAGGCCCAAGCCAGAGCTGCACTAAGAGCACTAAAAGAAGCTGAGCAGAAAGAGAAGGTAAAACTGCTACTGCCAAATATTCCATTATTGGCATTTTAGTGCACATAACAATTACCATTTAGTTGTTTTGTCTTTTTTATTTGCTTTCTCTTTACTGTAAAGGGTTATTCTTCAACATTATGGGTTATTCTTTATCCAGGAAAGGGAGAAAAGGGCAATAAAGAAGGAGAAAAGGAAGGCATTAGCAGAAGAAGTGAATGCTGTCAATGAGGGAGACTTTTCTCAAGGTTTTGAACCTCCAATTGAAACCAAGGAGTCTGAAACAAGTGAGAAGCCCAAGACAGTGACAAAGAGGTCTCAAAAGCCATTGCCTTTCACAAAGCAGACCAAGTCAAAATCCATGCCTCCGCCACTTCGTAACCGTGGTAAGAGAAGGATGGAAACATGGATGTGGGTACTCCTTACTGCTCTCCTTGTTTTAGGCATATTTTTGCCGGGGAATGGCAACTTCCTTCTAGAACGGCTTGGTTTCTAAATATTTGCTAGATAGTCTGAAGAGAGTATGGCGGGATATTTCCCATAGATATTTAGGCAATTGTTTTCACTTCAAATTGTGTGTTTTGTGTCTGTGAGCGTGTCAATAATTTGTCCTCGCCAGCATTTGGCTAGCAAAGTGCCTGAGGTATATAGATAGTACTCTGAGAACTTGTATTTGCATAATAAAGTTCATCTGTTAATATAAAACAGTAACAAGATTTCAATGCGTTAATTGCAAGGAACTCAAGTTTTACTATCGGACATCGGCAAAGCATTTGAAATTTTAACTTTTGT
Source organism: Hevea brasiliensis (assembly GCF_030052815.1). Taxonomy (NCBI): domain Eukaryota; kingdom Viridiplantae; phylum Streptophyta; class Magnoliopsida; order Malpighiales; family Euphorbiaceae; genus Hevea; species Hevea brasiliensis. Next base: position 22,783,720 of record NC_079504.1, read on the forward strand.
CTTGTGTATATTTGCCTTATGGGCCTTATGAGGCAAAAGCTTTGCAATAAAAAAAAAAAAAAAAACCCTATAGCCTTTCCATCCATACAAGTGAGTATTAATATGTATTAATAAAAAAATAACAAACTTTTTTTAAAATGGTAACGGTGGCACAAAATTTGGTGGATAGATAAATCTAGATTAGTAGATTTGATGGCTCTTTATTGTTACCACTGTACACGCAGAACACAATAATCGCTAGAATTACAATGGGCCAACATTCCCCCGGTTAAAGCCATCCGTACATAAAACAGAATATGGGTGTTTAGGTACCCTTATTGACCCACTTGTACTGGCTCTCCTTTTTTTTTTTTTTTAATAAACTCTATATTATTATTATTATTATTATTATTATTATAATTATTGAACGATGTAAAATTTCAGAATCATAACAATCATTAGTTTTTGATCTCAATCTATAAAATTTAACCTGAACATTATATTTAATATCTAAACATAATCGATTAGAGAAATTGCATCTAACACTGTGTTTGGATAATTATTTAAAGAAAAAAATAGAAGAAAATAAAAATATTTTTCCTTTAATTCTTGTTTAGATGAAAGAAAAATAAAAAAATAATATAAATTAAGATAAATTTATTTTTATTTATTTGAAAAGAGTTAAAAATTAAAAATAAATAAAAAATTATCATGAATTTACAATTTTATCCTGTATATTCTTAAAAAAACTTAAATAGAAATGATAATTTTATTATTTTCTCATAAAAAGTAATTTTTCTTTAATTTTTTTTATTATTTTCTCTTTAAATTAAAGAGAAAATAATAAAAGAAAAATAAAATTTATTTTTCTTCCTCACTTTATTTTCTCTTCTTTGCTACTCAACTCAACTCAACTCAACTAAATCTTTATCCCAAAAATTTGGAGTCGATTATATGGATTCTCTTTCTCCACTCTAAACGATTTTAGGTTAAATTCTCGAAAATGTGTAATGCATCTAGGTCATGTTGTACTACTCTTCTCCAAGTCAGTTTAGGTTTACCCCTTCTTTTCTTTCTATCCTCTACCATAATGTGCTTTACTTGTCTAACTGGAGTTTCCGTATGTCTACACTTCACATGACCAAACTACCTCAATCTCCCTTCTCTCAACTTATCCTCAATTGGTACTACTCTTACCTTTTCTCTAATACTCTCATTACGGACTTTATTTAGTCTAGTATGGCCACTCATCCACTTTAACATTCTCATCTTCGCAACTCTTATCTTAGACACATACGACTCCTTCAGTGCCAACACTCATTACCATGTAAAATGGTCGGTCGTATGACTGTACGGTAAAATTTTTCTTTCAACTTATTGGGAATCTTGCGATCACATAAAACTCCCGTGGCGCGTCTCCACTTCAACCATCCAGCTTTAATCTTATGACAAACATCCTCCTCACATCCCCCATCTACTTGAAGGACTGAGCCGAGATATTTAAAGTAATTACTTTGGGACAGTATCACTCTATCCAAACTAACTCCTTCCCTATAGCCAATTCGGCCTTCACTGAATTTTCAATGCATGTATTCTGTCTTTGTTTTACTTAACTTAAAGCCCTTTGACTTTAGAATACTTCTCTAAACATCATGCACCAAGGGATACTCTCTTGTATATGTTTCGTTAATTCATCTAAAATAATGTAAAAAGGTAAGGGCTTACAGCTGAACCTTGGTGTAATCCAACTGAGATAGAAAAACCTCTTGTACCCCCTCTCACTGTGCGCACAATAGTAGTTGCTCTTTTATACATGTCTTTCAATACTTGTATGTACCTAATAGATACCCCGTTTTGTTCTAACACTCTCCATAAGATATCTCTTGAAACACTATCATAAGCCTTCTCTAAATCAATGAAAACCATATGTAAATCTTTCCTCGCATCTCTATGTTTCTCCATCAAGCTTCTGATGAGAAAGATCGCTTCCATAGTTGAACGAGCAGGCATGAAGCCAAATTGATTGGGAGAGATAGAAGTATCATGACGTAGTCGATGTTCCATAACTCTCTCCCAAAACTTCATACTATAGCTCATGAGTTTAATTCCCCTATAGTTTGAGCAACTCTGTATGTCTTCCTTATTTTTAAAAATAGGTACTAAAATACTCCTCGTCCATTTATCATGCATTTTTTTTGAATTTAGAATCTTATTAAATAATTTAGTTAACTATGCCACTCTCATATCTCCCCAACACTTCCACACTTCAATTGGTATTCCATCGGGTCCACAGGCTTTACCCACTTTCATTCTCTTAAGTGCTTCCTTTATGTCTAAAAATTTAATCCTTCTAGTATAATTCACATTCTTTTCTATTGGTCTATAGTCTATATTCACGCTATTACCATTTTGACTATTATTAAAGAGATCATCAAAATAATTTCTCTGTCTTTCTTTAATGTCCTCATCTTTCACCAACACTTTTCCTTCTTTATCCTTAATACACCTAATTTGATTGAGATTTTGACATTTCTTTTCTCTCCTTCTTGCTAATCTATAAATATCTTTTTCCCCTTTTTTAGTTCAAAGTTTCTCATATAATTTTTTAAAGGCCTGCGCTCTTGCTTGACTAACTGCCTTTTTTGCTTCTTTTTTTGCTATATTGTACTATTTATATGCCTCATTATTATCATACTTAGATAATTTCTTATACCATTCTCTCTTTCTCTTCACTGCCTTTTGTACTTCCTCATTCTACCACCATCTCTCTTTTGAGGGTGGTTTATGTCCTCTAGACTCTCCACGTACTTTTCTAGCTACTTCTCTAATCTTTGACTCCATCTGTATCCACATATCATTTGCCTCCATATCCAGCTTCCATGCTTCGGACTCGATAAGCTCATTTTTAAACTTCACTTGCTTTACTCCTTTGAACTCCCACCACTTTGTTCGAGCTATACTGTTTCTTCTAACCTTACATGAATTGTTCCTAAACTTGACATCCAAGACCACTAACCGATGTTGACTTATTAAAACCTCTCCCGGAATGACCTTACAATCCTTGCATAGAGCTCTATTTGTCTTCCTGGTTAAGAGAAAGTCAATTTGGCTTCTATGTTGCCCACTTTTGAAAGTCACTAAATGTGACTCTCTTTTTATAAAGTAGGTATTTGCTAGTATTAGGTCGTATGCCATAGCAAAATCCAGAATGCTTTTTCCCTCCTCATTTCGATTGCCAAATCCAAAACCTTCATGAACATTCTTATAGCCTTGCCTATCATTTCTTACATGTCCATTCAAATCTCCACCGATGAAAACATTCTCCTCATTCTGTATGCTTTGCATTAGATCATCCTTATCTTCCAAAAATATTTGTTTACTCTCACTATCTATGTAACACCCTAGGCAAATCCCACATCGACAAAACACGGGAGAGATTTGGGTCATCATAAGTTAAGATTCGTAACCCCCTATCTTTGCTTTAAAAAAAGGTGAGCTTTTTTAGGCGGACAATATCACTAGTGGCCGCCGTACATTTGTGTTATTTAGAGTGCCCTCGCCGCAACCTGAACGCGAACGGTGGGCAAAAAACGAGGACCGAGTGAGGTAAGGGGGTGGAGGGGGATTGTACAACACAAAACAAAAATCGACAAACACAAACAAGAGAGAGATTCAATCATTGATACAGACGACTTTTACCCCTATGATAACGTTTTTTTAGCGCGAGCGGTTAGCGAGCGTTATAATATCATGGTATTTTACCATTGGTTTTGTTGTTTGTGGTGGTCGTCGTGGCAAACTTGTGGTGTGAGGTGGGTGGTGTCAGGAGGGAGGAAACAAAGTGGGGAGAAAAAGTGGATTGAAACACAACATCGTCAAACACAAACAAGAGAACACGGGAGTCACTGGGGCCGAAGCCTCATATTATGGCCTCACGCGGTTTAAAAGCCACTTTTATCACCGCGTGAAGAACCGTTTAACTCAACTCATGGTCCCCCCTGGTTGTGTTTGTGTCCACGTTTTGTGAGGTGTTTCCCTGCCTGCTGAGGTTTGCCCCACCCCTGCCCCTCAACGCACCCGCCACCGACGATAACACAAAATGCAGTGGCCTACCACAATATGATATCACCCACTACCTATACCTCCCCCTCAAGCCCCCCCTGGTGGCCTTCTTGCCCTCTTGGCCGGCCTTGCCCGGCCCTGCCCAGATTGCCTGATTGCCAGTTGCGAATTCTGACTACTGACTGCGATTTGGGCTTCTGAGTCACCCGCACTCCTGCTTGAGCACTGGCCTCAATTGCAGGAAGTGAGTGAGTGAGCTCATGGTGAGGCAGTGGTGTAGGAGCTGCGTGGAGGTGAATCTTTTTGCACACGCAGCGCGTGGGATCAAAGCGCATCCCACAGCGGCGGAATGAGGCAGCAGTGATTCAATGTGGTGATAAAGCCTGCAGAAGAAATGAGGTTGAGTGAAGGGTTTTAATTCCAGGCGGCTTGAGTTTTTAGGAGTTAGCGGTCAGGGTCTAGTAGGTCGCAGAGGCCCACTGCCTGAGTGGGTGGAAGGCCCCCACCCAGGGGGGCAATCTAGTCCTATTTATGGGACATAAGTACTAACTACATTTATTGTTTCTCATTCTAGTACTAGCTTTACTAGTATAATTCTATCTCCTACTCTTTTCATAGCTATTACAGCATCTTTCAATGTCTTGTCTATGATTATGCCCACACCGTTCTTATTTCTCTCCTTTCGGTAAATCACAGTTTATACCCTGAATTACCCACTTCCTTACTTTTCTCTCCTACCCATTTAGTCTCCTGAATGCAAGCAATATTCACCCTTCTCTTTTCCAAGGTATCCACAAGCTCCATTAATTTTTCTGTAAGTGATCCAACATTCCAAGTACCAACCCTGATTGTCCTCCTAATATGTTCCTTCCAAATTGATCTCCTTCTATAATATCTTTTATTATTCTCTATGCTTATCTGGTGTTCTATTCTACTATCTGTCCTATGGACTAACTTCTTTATCCACACCCGTCTATGATGTGGAAACTCTTGCTCATTTAACACCACACCCGAGCGTTGGTATGGTGCGTCACTTTCGGTGAACGCCCTACATCCTTACATATTTCTCACTACACTCGGGCTTGATGTAGCGCGTCGTAAGTAAAGGACGCCCCAATGTTTATATCATTTGAATCCATATCATAAGATGTGACAAAATTTTTACGCTGGTTGTCACCTACCGCAACCCTCCTCCTTTATCCCGGTTTGGGACCGGCTAAGCGCAAACTATTTAGGCGGAGTTATTTTCCTTTCTTTGCCAAACATAAAAAAAAGTGTTGATTCCTCATTATTTTTTTCTTCCCTTATTTTCCACATGTCTAAGCAAAAGGTAAATTAAATAGATGAGTAAATGCACTGACGAAGCCAATGTAGGTCCAAGGGGGGCATTGAGCCCCTCTAAAATTTTGAAAAATTTTGAGGGTATAATGGTAATTTCACTTTTTAAATCTAAAATCTTTTTAAACTAACTACATCTCTTTCTCATTCTCACTTTCACAGCACTGTCGAAGTAGAGAAGCCATTTTTTTCCTGCAATTTCACTCATTTACCTCACCTCATCCCTTCCTTCTTTCAGCTCTTCAATTTCTTAGATCATTTAGCTGGCTCTTTATGTAAGTATTCACCCCTAAATTCACTTTAACTCCATAATTTTTATTTTTATTAGTTTAATTTGTCTTTTTTTTTATATAAAATCTATTTTTTTTCTACTTTATATAATTTTTTTTTTGTGTATAACCAATCAAAAAATGAGGCCATAAAATAATAGATGGCAAATCTGAAAATTGATTTGATTATTATTATTATTATTATTATTATTTTTTTCTAGCTCTTAGCTAATTACTATTTGACAATTCTAGTTAGGTAATTAAATCCATCTAATGAAATTTTGTTGGATAATTCCCTTTTCTCCAAGCAATCTGCAATTAAAAAAATTGATAATAATGCATTAGAAAATCTATTGTTTCATTCATTATTTTGTTGTGAGTTGATAATTAAAAATAGACATATATAGATAAATAGATGTATTAATATTATTTGCTATTGTTTTATAGAAAATATTAAATGGAGTATGAATTTGAAGTTTTAAATTGTAATTAAAATTTAATTAACAAAAATAGTATACATTTAAAATGAATATATCAAAGAAATCATAAAACTTAGCTAGATATTTCATTAATTATTTATAAATTATAATGTATGTCCAATCTTGAAATCTTTACTATAAAAAAATGTAAAAATTGTAAAATATTATTGTCCTTTAGTTTAATAATAAAAATTACTCATTGTATTCATTGATATTATTATCTCTTTTCTATATAAATCTTTTATATATTTTATTTGATGAAATTTATTTCATAGTTGCATTGATATTGTTATCTCAATTTCATATAAATATTGACTTTTTATATTTTTATAGATATGGAGTGATTTTTTAAAAGAAAATCAAATACTGCAGAATCATCATCATCAATCAATCAACCTGTTCAACCAACAACACTTAAGCAGGTGATTATTGAGGAAGTTGAGGTCGGTATAGAAAACATTCCTTCTGATCCAGGATTGCGACCTAATATAATGAGCTATCTACCTAATGTTATAAATTAGGTACGTAGAACTTACTTACTTAAAGGTTCATGTCAACCACGCCATTATAAATTTCCTCAAAAGATAGATGGAACACAAAAATGGAGATTTATTGCATATTGGATTGATGAATTTGGCAGTTGGTTGGAATATAATATTGAAAAAGATGTTACATATTGTTTATATTATTATTTTTTTGCAACTGAGCGTAGTGAAAGAGGTCATGATGCTTTTGTTTCTGAAGATTTTACTAATTGGCGAACGAAAAAAAAAAAAAGATTGAAAGAACATTTAGGAGACCATAATAGTGATCATAATAAGTGTCAATTAGCTTGTGAAGATTTGATGAACCAAGCTCAAAACATTGAAGTTTCTTTTCAAAACAACAAAAACAGTCAAAAATTAAGTATCGTTATAGGTTAAATGCATCAATTATATATCTTCATTATCTCTTGATGTAAGGATTGGCTTTTCGATGGAATGATGAGTCTAAAAATTCATTAAATTAAGGAAATTTTTTTAAATTGTTAAAAGTTTTGGCTTCATGTAATGAAGAAATTAATAATGTTGTGTTGAAGAATGCTCCTGACAATCTCAAACTCACATCTCCTGATATTCAAAGAGATATCATTAATGCAACAGCAACTGAGACAACAAAGGCTATCATTACAAATTTGGGAGATAATCTATTCTCTATATTAATTGATGAATGTGGAGATATATCAGTTAAAGAGCAAATGGGAGTTGTCATACGATATGTCAATGGATTTGGATGTGTCATTGAAGGATTTATTGGTCTTGTGCACGTCCAAAATACAAGTGCAATATCTCTTTAAAAAGGTATTGAGTCTTTGATCTCTACTTATGGCTTGAGTATATCTAGTTTAAGGGGACAAAGCAATGATGGAGCTAGTAATATGTGAGATGAATTTAATGGCCTTAAAAGTTTGATTTTGAAGGAGAATTCTCGTGCTTATTATATCTATTATTTTGCTCATCAACTCCAACTCACACTTGTTGCTGTTGCTGTTGCTAAAAAGCATTCAAGTATAAGTTCTTTTTTCAATACTGTTACTCATTTGTTCAATGTTATTGGAGGTTCTTATAAACGCAGGGATATGCTTTGAGAAAATCAAAAAGAGAAAGTGTTTGAAGGGATTGCAAAAGGTGAAATAAAAATCAGACAATGTCTAAATCAAGAAATGACATTGAAGAGATCGAGAGATACTCGTTGGAGTTCTCATTACGGTATGCTTATTAACTTGATACATTTATTTCCTTCTGTCATTGATGTTATTGAGTATATTAGAGAAAATAGTAGTGATGATTCACAAAAGGCTGAAGCAATTGATTTGCTAGATATTATGAATCGATTTAAATTTGTCTTTGTGTTGCATCTTATGAAAAAGATTTTGAGAATCACATATGAGTTATCACAAGTTTTACAGAGGAGGGATCAATATATTGTAAATGCTATGAATCTGGTTAAAGTCTCAAAATGTCATTTATAAGTGATAAGAGAAAATGGTTGAGATTCTTTTTTACCTGAGGCATTAGAATTTTGTGGTAAATATAATATAGTTGTATTAAATATGGAGGATGTCCATGTGGCTAGAGGGAGATCAAGGTATAGAAGTAAAGAAATGACAAATCTTCATCACTATTATGTTGAGTTGTTTTATTTTGTGATTGATATGCAGTTTCAAAAACTTAATAATCGATTTGATGAAGTGAATATAAATTTACTTTTATGTATGGCATGTCTTGATCCTAAGGACTCATTTTCTGCATTCGACACGGGCAAATTGATTCAACTCATAAAATTTTATCCATGTGAAAATTTTCCAATTGTTCTAATTAAACTTGAATCTCAACTTAAGAACTTTGTCTTTGATATGCGGATGGATAAGAAATTTTCTGAAGTGAGTGAAATTGGAGGTCTTCCTGAGAAGATAGTTGCTAAAATAAAGCTTATTATTTTTCCTTTAGTGTATTTGTTAGTCAAATTATCATTAATCTTGCCCGTTCCTATAGCCACAGTGGAAAAAGCTTTATCTGCAATGAATATCATTAAAAGTTCACTTTGTAATAGAATGGAAGACGAACTACTAAATGATTGTTTGGTGACTTACATTGAAAGAGATATATTTGCAAGTATTGACAATGAAATTATTATGAATAGATTTCAGTTAATAAAAACTAGGCGAGGATTATTGTAATTTAATTATAACAGCTTATTAATATTTTCTAAGCAATCTTCTTGTCAATTTATATTTGCTTATGTATATTATTTTTACAAATTACATATTTTAATTTCGACCCTCCTCAGTTGAATTCCTGGCTTCGTCACTGAGTAAGTGTCTATTTGGCATTGAATTTGGGAGATCAAAACTACTTTTCTGAATAAAAATATCATTTTAGATGTTGTTAAAAAAAATAAAATAAAAAAATTATTTTATTATTTTAGTATTCTTATGACCAAAACTTATCAAATTTAATTTAAATTATTTTTTAATGCTATCTAATTAGTATATTTAAAAATGTGATTTTCTCAACAGTAGTTTGAACAACAATTCCAAACAAACACTAAGTATGCCTTGACAAAGTAAATCATTATTTGGAAAATTGTCAGTCTTTTCTTAAAGTTTATTTAAATTATTTTTATGAGAACAATATTAATTAAAATATTTTAATTTTAATTTAACATACATTAATCATAATTACTTCAAAATAACAAAATAATTTTTAAATTACTTTTTAAAATAACACTTAAAAAAATAATTTCAATCCCAAACATATTCTTAATACCACTCCAAGCTTGGGGTTATATCAAAAAATGATGAGGATCATCATGGAGCACCACCACCCTTCAAAGGGGCATTCACTAGGGCGAGAGCTAAGCAACTTCAAAGCATGCTCATGGACCACAAAAGGATTTTCGGTTTAGGAGGGAGCTGCTTAAGGAAGGCCTAACTTGCTTGCTCCAAGAATCTAAGTGGATCACCATGTGCTAAGCTGGAGCTTCTATTGCCACATCACCAGCCACGTCAGATTCCATTGCCACGTCACTAGCTATGTCACCAGCCACTTTGGACATGCCTCATGCCACCTTTGAGTCCACTTGGCAGCCACCTAGGTGTTTGTAGGGTTCACGGCACATGGAGGGAGCTCATTGGTTTATTTGAATTAAAGAGAGCTACTTTTTGACCAAGTGGGCCCCAATATTCTATCACAAAGAGGGACTAATTGCTGCCACCTTCTGCCCTTTTATAATTAATGTTGTTGCCATCTTTTGTCTTTATAATTAATACACTTACTATTCTTGTTAGGATAGCCAACATGGCACAATTATTTGTACTTTTGTCTTAACAATTTTAGCTTGTGTTTCTGTAACCCTAGGTTTATAAGGAAGAGAATAACATCTTCTTCCTTCAGTTTTCATTTCTGCTGTAGATGAGAGCCTCCCTTAGAGAGAATTTGAGTTTTCTTTATTATTAGTTTCTAGAAGAACTATAACTTAGGCAACTTGATCACTTGCCTATTTTATTTAATAATCAATGTAATCTCCCACTGTCACACCTTACCCCTCTTTAAGGCATAACATGATCCCGTAGAATACCTAATGAACTATCGAACTTCACCTATCGATAACTCATTAAGTACCCTACAAGGGATTTTAAAACAATTTTCTTACTTTTGACAAGAGGCGAGCATTTTCTAATAGGTATTTAAAACATATGATTAAAAGTAAATATAGTTAATATTTTTTATCCATTTTATTTTTCCGTAAATTTTATAAAATTTTTGACAGAGTTCTGTCTGTATTTTGAGAAACCAGTTCTTCAAATACCTATAAAAAGCACTTCTAAAAATTTTTCTCAATAACTACTTCAATTTCACAATCAACTCATCAATTTCTCAAGTTCAAAATTCAATAATCCTCAAAATACTAGCAATACATTTCATTCAAATTAAATAAATAGTTCCACTCATATTTCATTAGAGACAAAACAATTTATATACATCCTTACAAAATTTACATCAATAGAAATGCAAACTAAACTTTATTACAAACTTCATACAAATTTTGTACAAGCTGCTCAAGACCCATTTACATGTCCATACATTTATATGCAATACATACATCAAAAGAAATATTTACAATTAGGGTATAAATTATACCCAATAACTCCCAAGCTGATAAATCCTCAATCCTCAGCAGCTCAGTCTACTGCTCCTCTAGTCTCTATATCTGCACAACAATAAAAGCCATCGCTGAATACTAGGACTCAGTGGTGCACAACATACTAAAATAATCTTTATGCAAAACTTAAATCACATTTATTCAAAAATTTGACTGAACATGAAAATTAAATACAATTCATGCGTCATGAGATTTTAATCCCAACACTTTCATTTTGAAGTATCAAATCACATTTCATAAAACCCACAGTTAGATCATGCCATTCGAAACAAATAGAATCTCAATAGCCAGAGGCTAAAGAGAAATCACATCACAAGGCTAGCTAGCTCAAATATATGGATATCCATTCACATCCTCTTCTACTGGCACACCTCAACACTTCTCCAGAGAAAGAATCAAAATTCGAAACTAATTACCCCCACTAGTCATGCTAGTGAGGTGTTCAAATATATGGTCATGACACTGTGGTTTCAAAACTTATTTTAACAATTTGCTAAACATTGCTATTTCAAATATACACAATAACTTTCACAATTTAAATCAAAATATCATAAATAACGTCACAAATAAACTTTCAACAATTCAAAGCAAAAGTAAAACACATATTTCATTCACTTTATCAATGAATTTTAAAGCAGAGTGATGTTGTGCACAAACCTCAAGCGAGTCACCTCTTGGCCTTGACTCGGTTCCTGGGGTTCTTTCCCGGTATTCTTTTCAACTGAAACACACAATTTCATAGTGTTTCAGTGCTATAACTTAGCATAAATCCAAAAATAAATTTAACTTCACTTTTACCTAGCTCTAACGTGTTAAACTCGACGTTTCTTAAATTTTTGTGTTTCGGGTTACTATTCACTATACTATTCAAGTCAAATTGTTGATTTTCTAAGGCTTAATAGGTATGGTAATTCCAACTTCACCCACATACCACATTTTGGTCATTAAATTTGTTGGTTTTGATTGTTTATTCAAATTCTAAGTCTTTTAGGCAAATTTGATAAATTTTCAGTTTTGATGTCTAAGGTTGCACTGTTCCATTGGTCACTTTTCTGTTGGAATTTGGCAAAACTTTATTCACAGAAAATGTTCCCTATTGTCTTAAGTTTATTCTTCTTTTTGAACCACTCCAATTGGAGTTTTTAGCTCAAGTTATAGCCATTTTAACCATGGCTGCCAGATTGGACACAACCCAGAATTCTGGGCAATTTTTTTGTGCTGGCAGTTTTAGGTCACTAACTTTGGGAGGCCAAATGACTTGGTTAATGGAATAATTTAGGTGTGTTCTTCATGAAAGTTTTAGGTCTATATCTCATCTAACCACTGGTAAACTTTCAGGTCATTTAGACCTTCTTAGCTCAAGTTATGTCCAAAATACGGTTACTGTTCATGCTGCAGATTTTAGTTCTGGCAGATTTATTGATCCAACTTCATTCAGCAATTTGATCAAGTTAAGTCTATAATTTGGTCTATTTTTCTTCATATGAAATGTTCTACTATGTCTTAGGTTTCCATCGGTTCAAGAATCGCTTAAATCGGAGTTTTCTAGAGAGAGTTATAACCATTGAAACTTTACTGTTCATATGGTAAATCTGCAGTTCTGCAGATTCAGGTCACCAACTTTGCTCAGTAATTTGATTGGGTTAATTGTGAAATTGAAGTAGTTGTTAAGAAAAAATTTTAGAAGTGCTTTTTACAGGTATTTAAAGAACTGGTTTCTTAAAATACAGACAGAACTCTGTCAAAAATTTTATAAAATTTGCGGAAAAATAAAATGGATCAAAAATATTAACTAAATTTACTTTTAATCATATGTTTTAAATACCTATTAGAAAATGCTCACCACTTGTCAAAAGTAAGAAAATTATTTGAAAATCCCTTGTAGGGTACTTAATGAGTTATCGATAGATGAAGTTCGGTAGTTCATTAGGTATTCTACGGGATCATGTTATGCCTCACAGAGGGGTAAGGTGTGACATGTTTTAGTGGTATCAGAGCTAAATTTTTGAAGTATCTTTTAACTTGAGAATTTGTGTCTTTCTTTGTTAAGTACAACTGCTCAATGTCCATATTTATTACATACAGTGCATTACATCATGAATATGAACTAACGGAGGGAAATCTCCATGTGTTACTTATTCAGGAGATACCCTAACTTCAGACTGAGATGGAAGAAGGGGATCGCTCAGTTGAGCAGTCTGTTGAAGCTGAGGCATAAGGGGAAGCCTCAGCTTTGCAGAATGTTAGTGGATCTGTAGCACCAGCCCCGCAAATACCGCAGTTTCCTGCACAGTTCACACAGCAGATGGCTGCGATATTTCAACAAATGGCTGGGGGTATGCTTGCTCAAGCTCCACCCCAAACACCTGTGGCACAACCACTGCCTCCAGCCAGACAGTATGATAAATTACTGAAGTATGGGGCTGCAGAATTTAAGGGTACAGTAGACCCTTTAGAGGCAGAGCAATGGCTTGAAAGAATGGACAGAGTATTTAAGAAGCTGCACTGCCAAGATGAATTAAAGTTTGAGTATTTCGTGTCTCTACTACAAGGGGATGTGTATGATTGGTGGAAGACCATTCCCCACAGCTTAGCTGAACCACTAGTGCTGACCTGGGATGACTTCATCAGAGAGTTCAGACAGAAATACATCCCAGATGCATATGTTGATTAGAAGTTATAAGAGTTTCTGAGTCTAAAATAAGGCAACAGAACAGTGGCAGAGTATGAGAGGGAGTTTTCCCGCTTAAGTCATTATGCTGGGAGTCTCCTTTCCACCAACAAGGTAAGGTACAAGAGATTTGAGACGGGTTTGAAGCCCAGCATAAGGATGCAAGTTGTGGGATTTCGACACAGCAACTTCTCAGAGCTCATGTCTCAAGCACTTGAGCTGGAGAGAATTGAATCAGAAGCAACCCCCGTAAAAGAAAAATCAGAGAAAGACAAAGGGGGAAAAATCAGTTGAACAGAGTTCTGGTGGGACTTCTAGGAAGAAGAAGAAGTTTAGTGGACCCAGCAGGGATCGAGGTGGCAGATTTGGTAGGGGCAGATTTTCCCAACAGAGACCCCCTAGGTCTGGTCAGCAGTCGAGCAGGGGTTCACATTCTGCCCGCCCCTGTGAGACTTGTGGCAAGATTCATGGGGGGAAATGCTATTGGGCCACTGGAGCCTGTTTTAACTGTAGAGGCAAGGGCCATATAACTAAAGACTACACTAGTGCTCCGTCTCCGAGATATGGTCCAGCTCCTACTACTGCTGAGGGATCTATTCAGAGTCCTGCTCTCAGAGGTTCACAGTCAGTTGGCAAAGGAAGAGGCAGAGGTAGAGGCGCCGTCAGCAAATGGCATCGTTGGTCGACAAGACAAGGAAGTGCATCAGCCAGTGTTTACACGATGAGACAGCGAGAAGAGGCTGTACATTTTCTATCTCTGATCAAGAAGTATTTGTGTTATTTGATCCGGGTTCAACCCATTCATATGTTAGTGCTAGCATAGTCAGTTCACTTGTTGTTCCATGCATGCAAATGGGTTTTGAAGTGCTAGTAACTAGTCCGTTAGGACAAGAGGTCCGGGTCAACAGAATTTATAGAGACTGTCCTTTGGTGATCCAAGGACATGTTTTCCTATCAGACTTGATTGAAATGCCCTTCAGAGAGTATGATGTCATCTTGGGCATGGATTGGTTAGCCAGGCATCACGCTATGATTGGATCAGAGATCAAGACAAGTCACTTTTGGTCTCCTCTCATGCGGTGATGTGGTAATACATGGGGAGAGGCATTTACTGCCATCAAACATCATTTCGACTGCACTAGCCAGAAGCATGATCAGAAAGGGGTGTGAAGCATACTTGGCACATGTGATAGACACCCAAGTGGGGAGTCAAGCACTGAGGGACATCCTTACTATATGTGACTTTCCGAATGTGTTTCCTGATGAATTGCCAGGATTACCTCAAGAAAGAGAGGTGCAGTTTGAGATTGATGTTATGCCTGGTGTGGACCCAATCTCCATAACGCCATATAGAATGGCATCTACAGAATTGAAAGAGTTAAAAGTGCAGTTACAAGAATTGCTTGATAAGGGCTTTATCCGCCCTAGTGTGTCACCTTGGGGAGCGCCAGTGTTGTTTGTTAAGAAGAAGGATGGCACTCTCCGCTTGTGTATTGATTATCGGCAGTTGAATAAGGTGACAATAAAGAACAAATATCCATTGCCCCGCATTAATGACTTGTTTGATCAGTTGAGGGTTGCAGCTGTGTTCTCCAAAATTGATCTGAGATCAGGTTATTATCAGCTGAAAGTACAAGAGCAAAGTATTCCTAAAACTGCCTTCAGAACCCGCTATGGCCATTATGAGTTTTTGGTTATGCCATCCGGGTTAACTAATGCTCCGGGTGCTTTTATGGATCTGATGAATACTATCTTCAGACCATACCTCGACCAGTCTGTTGTGGTATTCATTGATGATATATTGGTGTCACACCTTACCCCTCTATAAGGCATAACATGATCCCGTAGAATACCTAATGAACTACCGCACTTCACCTACCGATAACTCATTAAGTACCCTACAAGGGATTTTAAAACAATTTTCTTACTTTTGTTAAGTGGTGAGCATTTTCTAATACATATTTAAAACATATGATTAAAAGTAAATCTAGTTAATATTTTTAGTCCATTTTATTTTTCCGCAAATTTTATAAAAATTTTGAAAGAGTTCCCTCTGTATTTTGAGAAAACAGTTCTTCAAATACCTGTAAAAAGCACTTCTAAAAATTTTTCTCAACAACTACTTCAATTTCACAATCAAACTCAATCCATTTCAATCAATTTCTCAAGTTCAAAATTCAATAATCCTCAAAATACTAGCAATACATTTCATTCAATTTAAATAAAATAGTTCCACTCATATTTCATTAAAGACAAAACAATTTATACACATCCTTACAAATTTATATCAAAAGAAACACAAACTAAACTTTATTACAAACTTCATACAAATTTTTGTACAAGCTGCTCAAGACCCATTTACATGTCCATACATTTATATGCAATACATATATCAAAAGAAATATTTACAGTTAGGGTATAAATTATACCCGAAGACTTCAAGCTGATGACTCCTCACACCTCAGCAGCTCAGTCTGCTGCTCCTCTAGTCTCTGTATTTGCGACAGCAATAGAAGCTATCGCTGAGTACTAGGACTCAATGGTACACAACATACTAAAATAATTTTTATGCAAAATATAAATCACGTTTATTCCAAAAATTTGACTAAACATGAACATTAAACACAAAACATGAATTATGAGGTTTTAATGCAAACCAAGTTCATTTCGAAGTATCAAAACACGTTTCATAAATCCCACAGTTAGATCATGCCATTCGAAACAAATAGAATCTCAATAGCCAGAGGCTAAAGAGAAATCACATCACAAGGCTAGCAAGCTCAAATATATGGATATTCATTCACATCCTCTTCTAGTGGCACACCTCAACACTTCTCCAGAGAAGGAATCAAAATTCGAAACTAATTACCCCCCACTAATCGTGTTAGTGAGGTGTTCAAATATATGGTCATGATACTGTGGTTTCAAAACTTATCTTAACAATTTGTTAAATATTGTCATTTCAAATATACGCAATAACTTCCAACAATTTAAGTCAAAACATCATAACTAATGTCACAAATAAATTCTCAATAATTCAAAGCAAATGTAAAATACATATTTCATTCACTTTATCAACACATTTTAAAGCATAGTGATGTTGTGCACAAACCTCAAACGAGTCGCCTGTTGGCCTTGACTCGACTCCTCGGGTTCTATCCTGGTATTCTTTTCCACTGAAACACACAATTTCACAGTATTTCAGTAACATAACTTAGCATAAATCCAATAATAAATTTAACTTTACTTTTACCTAGCTCTAACGTGCTAAATTCGACATTCTTGAAATTTTTGTGTTTCGCGTTACTATTCACTATACTATTCAAGTCAAATTGTTGACTTTTCAAGGCTTAATAGGTATGGGAACTCCAACTTCACCCACATACCACATTTTGGCCATTAAACTTGTTAGTTTTGGTCATTTTCTCAAAACTTAAGTCATTTTTGCAAAATTGCTAATTTTTAGTTTTGGTGCTCCGAAATTGCACTGTTCCATTGGTCAATCTACTGTTGGAATTTGGCAAAACTTCCTTCATAAAAAATGTTCCTTATTGTCTTAAGTGTATTCTCATTTTTGTATCACCCCAATCGGAGTTTTGTAGCTCAAGTTATAGCCAAAATACAATTATCGCTCACGCAATCGCTCATGCTGAGATTTTGGTTCTGGCAGATTTTTAGTCCAAATTTGTTTAGTAATTTGATCAAGTTAAGTTCATAATTTGGTCTAACTTTCTTCATATGAAATGTTCTACTATGTCTTAGGTTTCCATCGGTTCAAGAATCACCTAAATCCGAGTTTCCTAGAGAAAGTTATAGCCCTTCAAACATTACTGCTCAAATAGAATTCTGCAGAATCGCAGGTACAGTAACTCGATTTTGCTCAATAATTTGAATGGATTAATGGCATAATTTGGGGTAGTGTTCTTCATGAAAGTTTTAGATCTATATCTTATCTAATTGTTGGTAAAATTTCAGGTCAATTTGACCTGTCTAGCTCGAATTATGACCAAATGAACAGTTACTGTTCATTTGGTTAGTTTGGTGCAGTGGCAGCCTGCTCTCATTTTACTTTGGTCAATTGTTGCGCTAAGTTTTGGTCAGTTTTTAGGCATGGTTCCTTAATGAAAATTGTGCCCTTTTTTGTCTATTTTCATCCCCAATTGGTGGCATATCAATTGGGCTTGTAAAATTCCCGTTTTGGTCCTTCAAAGTAGGTTTGGTTATGCTGCCAGCAGCATAACCATTTGACCTACGAATTTGGTTTTCATTCCAACAATTCCCACACATCTCTTTTGTTCATTATTGACCATTTTTCATCTCATAATAGACCAAAGTCATCATTTAAGCATTTCTCCAAAATTTGGTTCATAAACCCTAGCCTCCTAACCCTAATCTCACTTAATTGTTACAATTAATTACATTTATGCATTTCCATCTTACTACCATACTCATGCAAGTTTATTAACACTTTTAATTCATTTAAAATACTTCCACTCTCATACATCCATGGCTGGCCGAAAATTCCCTCTCTTCCTAATCATGCAATATTTTTCAATTCCTTCACATAATCTCATTCATTTCTACCCTAAATCCATCATATATACTAAAAAGAAAAGTTGGATTCGTTTACCTTAAGTGAGCAGAATTTGTCTATCCAATTCTTCAATTTCTCTCCTCCTTTCTTCTTTCTTTCTTGTGCTTAAGTTGAGATTGCAAGGTCTAGTGAGGTATTTAAGGGAGTTATGAAGGTTAAGTGAAGAGAATTAAGCTTAAGTATAAGCTTAAAGGAAGAAAATTTCATGGAGGACTTGAGAGGAAGTGGGGCGGCAAACCAAGGGAAGAAGAAGACTTTTTCTAATTTTTTTTTCTTTTGTTTCCTTTAATCTTATCCCTTTTTGAAGACCAAAATTCCCAAATTAATAAAATAATTTAATTAATCTTTTATGACATCATTCATGATGTCATCACCTATGACTTTTCTAACTTCTTTCTTTTTTTTTTTTATATTTATTTTTTTCTATTAGTTCTTTAATTTAATTCTCGATTCCAAAATTTTCTTTTCTCCATTTTTATTTGACAGTTAGGTCAGGAGTCAGCTCTCGGGGTCAATTGACCAAATTGCCCCTCGCCGGTTCATCCCGGTTTGTAAATAATCCAATATTTCTTTCGGCTCCCTGACCTAATTATTTGACTGGCTTAACAGTTCTTTTTCGTGATTTTCTCTTTTCCACTGTGTTCATAAGGGTCCTAAGGACCGCAGTGTCACTTTTTACGGTTCAAAATTTGAGTTTAAAATGACTTCGCAGTCGTTTCTGAGGAGGTCACTCATTGCTGTGACTCTCGGCTCGTTTAACCTCTTATGTTCTGTTTTTCTTAGTTATTGTTAACTAATTAAACATTACTAATTATTTGTGTTTATGGCTTCTCAAGTTATCTTAAGTGTGGCTCTAATCTCCTTAATTGTCCGGACCGACACCGGTCACCGGAACAATGAAATATACCAGGCTATTCCAATAGGGGTGTTACAATTCTCCCCCCCCTTAAATAAATTTCATCTCGAAATTTTACCTGGTATCAATCTCTGAACAGCTGTGGTTGTTGTGTCCTCATGTCCTCCTCTCGTTCCCAAGTAGCTTCTTGGCCTGAATGATGGTTCCACAACACTTTTACCAATGGTATCTGCTTGTTCCGTAGCTGCTTCACCTCATAAGCCAGAATCTTTATGGGTTCTTCTTCATATGTGAGGTCTGGATTTACTTCAATTTCTTCTACTGGTAGTATATGAGATGGGTCTGATCGATACCTCCTCAACATGGACACATGGAAGACATTATGTATCTTCTCCAACTCTGGAGGTAGTGCCAATCGATATGCCAAAGGACCCACTCTTTCTAATACCTCATATGGCCCGATAAAACGAGGACTTAGTTTCCCCTTTCTGCCGAATCTCATAATCCTCTTCCAAGGAGAAACCTTGAGGAAAACTTTCTCACCCACTGCATACTCAATATCCCTTCTTTTCAAATCAACATAGGACTTTTGATGGTCTAATGCAATTTTAAATCGACCCCTGATCACCCAGATTTTCTCTTCAGTCTGTTGAACTATTTCGGGTCCAATCATTTTTTTTCACCCACGTCATCCCAACACAATGGGGTTCTACATTTTCTGCCATACAAAGCTTCATATGGAGGCATCCCAATGCTTGATTGGTAGCTGTTGTTATAAGCAAACTCAATCAAAGGCAAGTGTGTATCCCAGCTACCCTCAAACTCAATCACACAAGCCCGTAGCATGTCCTCCAAGATCTGAATTACCCTCTCAGACTGGCCATCTATCTGTGGGTGGAATGCCGTACTGAAGTTCAATCTAGTTCCTAGGGCTCTCTGAAGACTACCCCAGAATCTAGAAGTGAACCTAGGATCTCTATCTGACACGATGGATACTGGCACTCCATGCAGTCTCACAATCTCATCGATGTATAACTTGGCCAATCTTTCTAAACTGTAATCTATCCAGACTGGCAGAAAATGAGCAAACTTAGTTAGTCTGTCGATAATGACCCAAACTGCATCATGACTCTTCTGTGTCCTCGGAAGTCCCATCACAGAATCCATCATTATTCTCTCCTATTTCCACTCTGGTACTGGTAGTGGATGTAACAACCCAGCGGGTACTTGATGCTCTGCCTTTACTTGCTGACAAGTTAGGCATTTAGAAATAAACTCTGCCACATCTCTTTTCATACCCATCCACCAGTAATGCTCCTTTAGCCCTCTATACATTTTTGTACCACCAGGGTGCATGGCAAAATGAAACTCATGTGCTTCCTTCAAAATGATCTTCCTCAGTTCAACATCATTAGGAACACATATTTTGCCCTGGTGTAGCAGTAGACCATCATCTCTGATTGAGAATTCTGGTTTCTTGCCCTACCTAACTTCTCCCAACAACTTCTGATACTTCTGATCATTCTGAGCAGCCATTCTAATCTGATCAATCAGCATTAGCTGTACATGCCATGCAACTGCTGTCTGCCCATCATCATTAATCTCTAAGCTGGCATGCAATGATCTCAACTCATGTACCAAAGACAAAGGAGTAACCCGTAGACTTGCCATAGTCTTACGACTTAAGGCATCAGCCACAACATTAGCTTTCCCTGGCTGATAGTCTATCAGAAAATCATAGTCTTTTATCAACTCTAACCATCTCCTCTGTCTCAAATTCAACTCTTTCTGGGTGCCCAAAACTTCAAACTCTTATGATTTGTATAGATGTAACACTTTTCCCCATACAAATAGTGTCTTCAGATCTTAAGAGCAAACACAATAGCTGCAAGCTCCAAATCATGTGTTGGATAATTCCTCTCATGCGGTTTTAGCTGGCGTGATGCATAGGCAATGACATTTCGATCTTGCATCAATACACAGCCTAACCCATTGTGAGAAGTATCACTGTAAACGGTGTATTCTTTACCCGGTGTAGGTAAAGTCAAGACTGGAGCTTCAGTCAAACATTTCTTCAATTCATCAAAACTCTGCTGGCATTTGTCCGTCCACTGAAATTTTACATCTTTTCTAAGCAGCTTGGTCAATGGAGATGCCAACATGGAGAATCCCTTCATAAATCTACGGTAGTATCCAGCTAAACCCAGAAAACTATGAATTTCTGTGACATTTCTGGGTGGCCTCCAATTAAGGACAACTTCAATCTTACTTGGATCTACTTTGATGCCCTCTTCTGATACTACATGCCCCAAGAAAGATATTTCTTTCAGCCAAAATTCACACTTCGACAGTTTGGCATATAGCTGTTTCTCTCTCAAAGTCTGCAGTACCATCCGCAGATGTCTATCATGCTATTCTGCATTCTTCGAATAGACCAATATATCATCTATGAATACCACAACAAACTGGTCGAGGTATGGTCTGAAGATAGTGTTCATCAGATCCATAAAAGCAGCCAGAGCATTAGTTAACCTGAATGGCATGACTAGGAATTCATAATGGCCATAGCGGGTTCTGAAGGCAGTTTTAGGAATACTCTGCTCTTGTACTTTCAGCTGATAATAACCTGATCTCAGGTCAATTTTGGAGAACACACCGCACCTCAACTGATCAAACAAGTCATCAATGCGGGGCAATGGATATCTATTCTTTATTGTCACCTTATTCAACTGTCGATAATCAATACACAAACGGAGAGTGCCATCTTTCTTCTTTACAAACAACACTGGCGCTCCCCAAGGTGACACACTAAGGCGGATAAAGCCCTTGTCAAGTAATTCTTGCAATTGCACTTTCAACTCTTTTAATTCTGCAGGTGCCATTCTATATGGTGTTATGGAGATTGGGTCCACACCAGGCATAACATCAATCTCAAACTGCACCTCTCTTTCTGGAGGTAATCCTGGCAATTCATCAGGAAACACATCCGGAAAATCACATACAGTAGGGATGTCCCTTAGTGCTGGACTCCCCACTTGGGTGTCTATCACATGTGCCAAGTATGCTTCACACCCCTTTCTGATCATTCTTCTGGCTAGTGCAGCCGAAATGATGTTTGATGGCAGTAAATGCCTCTCCCCATGTATTACCACATCACTGTACAAAGGGAGACCAAAAGTGACTGTCTTCAGTCTATAGTCAATCATAGCATGATGTCTGGCTAACCAATCCATGCCCAAGATAATATCATACTCTCTGAAGGGCATTTCAATCAAGTCTGACAGGAAAATATGTCCTTGGATCACCAAAGGACAGTCTCTATAAATTCTGTTGACCCGGACCTCTTGTCCTAACGGACTAGTTACTAGCACTTCAAAATCCATTTGCACACATGGAACAACAAGTGAACTAACTATGCTAGTACTAACATATGAATGGGTTGAACCCGGATCAAACAACACAAATACTTCTTGATCAGAGATAGAGAATATACCAGATACCACATCAGAAGTCTCAGCCTCTTCTCGCTGTCTCATTGTGTAGATTCTGGTTGAAGCACTTCCTTGTCTTGACTGACCAACTGTGCCTTGACTGCCTAAAGTAGTGCCTCTACCTCTACCTCTTCCTCTACCAACTGACTGTGAACCTCTGAGAGTAGGACTCTGAATAGATCCCTCGGCAGTAGTAGGAGCTGGACTATATCTCAGAGCACTAGTATACAGTCTTTAGCTATATGGCCCTTGCCACCACAGTTAAAGCAGGCTCCAGTGGCCCAGTAGCACTCCCCCCCATGAATCTTGCCACAAGTCTCACAGGGGCGGCAAAATGTGAACCCTCGCTGATCACGAATGCACCTAGGGGTCTCTGTCCGAGAATCGCCCCTACCAAATCTTTCCACCTCGACCCGCTGGGTCCACTAAACTTCGTCTTTTGCCCCGACGTCCCACCAGAACTCGGCTCTACAGACTTTTCCCCCTTGTCTTTGTCTGATTTCTCAGCTTTCTCTGATTTTTCTTTCACTGGGGTTGCTTCTGATTCTATTCTTTCCAACTCAAGTGCTTGAGACATGAGCTCTGAAAAGTTGCTGTGTCGGAATCCCACAACTTGCATCCTTATGCTGGGCTTCAAACCCGTCTCAAATCTCTTGCATCTTGCCTTACTAGTAGTAAGGAGACTCCCTGCATAGTAACTTAGGCGGGAGAACTCCCTCTCATACTCTGCCACCGATCGGTTCCCTTGTTTCAGACTCAAAAATTCTTGCAATTTCTGGTCAACATATGCATCTGGGATGTATTTCTGTCTGAATTCTCTGATGAAGTCATTCCAAGTCAACACTGGTGGTTTAGCTAAGCTGTGGGGGATGGTCTTCCACCAATCATACGCATCCCCTTGCAGTAGAGACACAGAATACTCAAACTTCAGTTCATCTTGGCAGTGCAGCTTCTTAAATACTCTGTCCATTCTTTTAAGCCATTGCTCTGCCTCTAAAGGGTCCACTGTACCCTTAAATTCTGCAGCCCCATACTTCAGTAATTTATCATATTGTTTGGCTGGAGGCAGTGGTTGTGCCACAGGTGGTTGGGGTGGAGATTGAGTAGGCATGCTCCCAGCCATTTGTTGAAACATCGCAGACCATCTCACAGTGCAACCGTGGCAGGAATCGCGCATTTGTGGGGTCAGCCGACCCACTAACATTCGGTAAAGCTGGGGCTTCCCCTTGTGCCTCAGCTTCAACAGATTGCTCAACTAAGCGATCCCCTTCTTCCATTTCAGGCTGAAGTTAGGGTATCTCCTGAACAAATAACACATGGAGATTTCCCTCCGTTAGTTCATATTCATGATATAATGCACTGTATGTGACAAATATGGACATTGAGCAGTTGTACTTAACAAGGAAAGACACAAATTCATAATTTAAAACATACTTCAAAAAACCAGGCTCTGATACCACTAAAACATGTCACCCCTTACCCCTCTGTAAGGCATAACATGATCCCGTAGAATACCTAATGAACTACCGCACTTCACCTACCGATAACTCATTAAGTACCCTACAAGGGATTTTAAAACAATTTTCTTACTTTTGTTAAGTGGTGAGCATTTTCTAATACATATTTAAAACATATGATTAAAAGTAAATCTAGTTAATATTTTTAGTCCATTTTATTTTTTCGCAAATTTTATAAAAATTTTGACAGAGTTCCCTCTGTATTTTGAGAAAACAGTTCTTCAAATACCTGTAAAAAACACTTCTAAAAATTTTTCTCAACAACTACTTCAATTTCACAATCAAACTCAATCCATTTCAATCAATTTCTCAAGTTCAAAATTCAATAATCTTCAAAATACTAGCAATACATTTCATTCAATTTAAATAAAATAGTTTCACTCATATTTCATTAAAGACAAAACAATTTATACACATCCTTACAAATTTATATCAAAAGAAACACAAACTAAACTTTATTACAAACTTCATACAAATTTTTGTACAAGCTGCTCAAGACCCATTTACATGTCCATACATTTATATGCAATACATACATCAAAAGAAATATTTACAGTTAGGGTATAAATTATACCCGAAGACTTCAAGCTGATGACTCCTCACACTCAACAGCCACGCTGCTCCTCTAGTTCTCAGATCTGCGACAGCAATAGAAGCTATCGCTGAGTACTAGGACTCAGTGGTACACAACATACTAAAATAATTTTTATGCAAAATATAAATCACGTTTATTCCAAAAATTTGACTAAACATGAACATTAAACACAAAACATGAATTATGAGGTTTTAATGCAAACCAAGTTCATTTCGAAGTATCAAAACACGTTTCATAAATCCCACAGTTAGATCATGCCATTCGAAACAAATAGATTCTCAATAGCCAGAGGCTAAAGAGAAATCACATCACAAGGCTAGCTAGCTCAAATATATGGATATCCATTCACATCCTCTTCTACTAGCACACCTCAACACTTCTCCAGAGAAGGAATCAAAATTCGAAACTAATTACCCCCACTAATCGTGTTAGTGAGGTGTTCAAATATATGGTCATGATACTGTGGTTTCAAAACTTATCTTAACAATTTGTTAAACATTGTCATTTCAAATATACACAATAACTTCCAACAATTTAAGTCAAAACATCATAACTAATGTCACAAATAAATTCTCAATAATTCAAAGCAAATATAAAATACATATTTCATTCACTTTATCAACACATTTTAAAGCATAGTGATGTTGTGCACAAACCTCAAACGAGTCGCCTGTTGGCCTTGACTCGACTCCTCAAGTTCTGTCCTGGTATTCTTTTCCACTGAAACACACAATTTCACAGTGTTTCAGTACCATGACTTAGCATAAATCCAATAATAAATTTAACTTCACTTTTACCTAGCTCTAACGTGCTAAATTCGACGTTCTTGAAATTTTTGTGTTTCGGGTTACTATTCACTACACTATTCAAGTCAAATTGTTGACTTTTTAAGGCTTAATAGGTATGGGAACTCCAACTTCACCCACATACCACATTTTAGCCATTAAACTTGTTGGTTTTGGTCATTTTCTCAAAGCTTAAGTCATTTTGGCAAAATTACCAATTTTCAGTTTTGGTGCTCCGAAATTGCACTATTCCATTGGTCAATCTACTGTTGGAATTTGGCAAAACTTCCTTCATAGAAAATGTTCCTTATTGTCTTAAGTGTATTCTCATTTTTGGATCACCCCAATCGGAGTTTTGTAGCTCAAGTTATAGCCAAAATACAATTACTGTTCACGTGCATTATTCATGCTGAGATTTTGGTTCTGGCATATTTTTGGTCCAATTTTGTTCAGTAATTTGATCAAGTTAAGTTCATAATTTAGTCTAACTTTATTCATATGAAATGTTCTACTGTCTTAGGTTTCCATCGGTTCAAGAATCACCTAAATCTGAGTTTCCTAGAGAAAGTTATAGCCCTTCAAACATTACTGCTCAAATGGAATTCTGCAGAATCGCAGGTACAGTAACTCAACTTTGCTCAATAATTTGAATGGGTAATGGCATAATTTGGGGTAGTGTTCTTCATAAAAGTTTTAGATCTATATCTTATCTAATTACTGGTAAAATTTCAGATCAATTTGACCTGTCTAGCTCGAATTATGACCAAATGAACTGTTACTGTTCATTTGGTCAGTTTGGTGCAGTGGCAGCCTGCTCTCATTTCACTTTAGTCAATTGTTGCACTAAGTTTTGGTCAGTTTTTGGGCATGGTTCCTTAATGAAAATTGTGCCCTTTCTTGTCTATTTTCATCCCCAATTGGTGGTATATCAATTGGGCTTGTAAAATTCCCGTTTTGGTCCTTCAAAGTAGGTTTGGTCATGCTGCCAGTAGCATGACCATTTGACCTACGAATTTGGTTTTCATTCCAACAATTCCCACACATCTCTTTTGTTCATTATTGACCATTTTTCATCTCATAATAGACCAAAGTCATCATTTAAGCATTTCTCCAAAATTTGGTTCACAAACCCTAGCCTCCTAACCCTAATCTCACTTAATTGTTACAATTAATTACATTTATGCATTTCCATCTTACTACCATACTCATGCAAGTTTATTAACACTTTTAATTCATTTAAAATACTTCCACTCTCATACATCCATGGCTGGCTGAAAATTCCCTCTCTTCCTAATCATGCAATATTTTTCAATTCCTTCATATAATCTCATTCATTTCTACCCTAAATCCATCATATATACTAAAAAGAAAAGTTGGATTAGTTTACCTTAAGTGAGCAGAATTTGGCTATCCAATTCTTCAATTTCTCTCCTCCTTTCTTCTTTCTTTCTTGTGCTTAAGTTGAGATTGCAAGGTCTAGTGAGGTATTTAAGGGAGTTATGAAGGTTAAGTGAAGAGAATTAAGCTTAAGTATAAGCTTAAAGGAAGAAAATTTCATGGAGGACTTGAGAGGAAGTGGGGCGGCAAACCAAGGGAAGAAGAAGACTTTTTCTAATTTTTTTTTTCTTTTGTTTCCTTTAATCTTATCCCTTTTTGAAGACCGAAATTCCCAAATTAATAAAATAATTTAATTAATCTTTTATGACATCATTCATGATGTCATCACCTTTGACTTTTCTAACTTCTTTCTTTTTTTTTTATTTATTTTTTTCTATTAGTTCTTTAATTTAATTCTCGATTTCGAAATTTTCTTTTCTCCGTTTTTATTGGACAGTTTGGTCAGGAGTCAGCTCTGGGGGTCAATTGACCAAATTGCCCTCGCCGGTTCATCCCAGTTTGTAAATAATCTAATATTTCTTCCGGCTCCCTAACCTAATTATTTGACTGGCTTAACAGTTCTTTTTCGTGATTTTCTCTTTTCCACTGTGTTCATAAGGGTCCTAAGGACCGCAGCGTCACTTTTTATTGTTCGAAATTTGAGTTTAAAATGACTTTGCAGTCGTTCCTGAGGAGGTCACTCATCGCTGTGACTCTCGGCTTGTTTAACCTCTTATGTTCTATTTTTCTTATTTATAGTTAACTAATTAAACATTACTAATTATTTGTGTTTATGGCTTCTCAAGTTGTCTTAAGTGTGGCTCTAATCTCCTTAATTGTCCGGACCGACACCGGTCACTGGAACAATGAAATGTACCAGGCTATACCAATAGGGGTGTTACAATTGGTCTATTCGAGGAATGCAGAAGAGCATGATAGACATCTGCGGATTATACTGCAGACTTTGAGGGAGAAACAGCTATACGCTAAATTGTCAAAGTGTGAATTTTGGCTGAAGGAAATATCTTTCTTGGGGCATGTAGTATCAGAAGAGGGCATCAAGGTAGATCCAAGTAAGATTGTAGCTGTCCTTAATTGGAGGCCACCCAGAAATGTCACAGAGATTCACAATTTTCTGGGTTTAGCTGGATACTACCATAGATTTGTAAAGGGATTTTTCATGTTGGCATCTCCATTGACCAAGCTGCTTAGAAAATATGTGAAATTTCAGTGGACGAATAAATGCCAACAGAGTTTTGATGAATTAAAGAAATGTTTGACTGAAACTCCAGTCTTAACTTTACCTACTCCAGGTAAAGAATATACAGTTTATAGTGATGCTTCTTACAATGGGTTAGGCTGTGTATTGATACAAGATCGAAATGTCATTGCCTATGCATCACGCCAGCTAAAACCGCTTGAGAGGAACTATCCGACACATGACTTGGAGCTTGCAGCTATTGTGTTTGCTCTTAAGATCTGGAGACACTATTTGTATGGGGAAAAGTGTTACATCTACACAGATCATAAGAGTTTGAAGTATTTGGGCACTCAGAAAGAGCTGAATTTGAGACAGAGGAGATTGTTAGAGTTAATAAAAGACTATGATTTTCTGATAGACTATCATCCAGGGAAAGCTAATGTTGTGGCTGATGCCTTAAGTCGCAAGCCTATGGCAAGTCTACGGGTTACTCCTTTGTCTTTGGTACATGAGTTAAGATCATTACATGCCAGCTTAGAGATTAATGATGAGGGGCAGACAACAGTTGCATGGCATGTACAGCCAGTGTCGATTAATCAAATCAGAATGGGTGCTCAGAATGATGAAAGGTATCAGAAGCTATTGGAGGAAGTCAGGCAGGGCAAGAAACCAGAATTCTCTACAAGAGATGATGGTCTATTACTACACCAGGGCAGAATGTGTGTTCCTAATGATGTTGATTTGAGGCAGATCATTTTGAAGGAAGCACATGAGTCTCCTTTTGCCATGCACCCTGGTGGCACAAAAATGTATAGAGGGCTAAAGGAGCATTACTGGTGGATAGGTATGAAAAGGGATGTGGCAGAGTTTGTATCCAAATGCCTAACTTGTCAGCAAGTGAAGGCAGAGCATCAAGTACCCGCTGGGTTGTTACATCCACTACCAGTACCAGAATAGAAATGGGAGAGAATAACGATGGATTTTGTGATGGGACTTCCGAGGACACAGAAGAGTCATGATGCAGTTTGGGTCATTGTTGACAGACTGACCACGTCTGCTCATTTTTTGCCAGTCCGAATGGACTACAATTTAGAAAGATTGGCCAAGTCATACGTCGATGAGATTGTGAGACTGCATGGAGTGCCAGTATCCATCGTGTTAGACAGAGATCCTAGGTTCACTTCTAGATTCTGGGGTAGTCTTCAGAGAGCCCTAGGAACTAGATTAAACTTTAGTACTGCATTCCACCCACAGACAGATGGCCAGTCTGAGAGGATAATTCAGATCTTGGAAGATATGCTACGAGCTTGTGTTGTTGAATTTGAGGGCAGTTGGGATACACACTTGCCTTTGATTGAGTTTGCTTACAACAACAACTACCAATCAAGCATTGAAATGCCTCCATATGAAGCTTTTTATGACAGAAAATGTAGAACCCCTTTGTGTTGGGATGACGTGGGCGAAAGAAAGATGATTGGACTCGAAATTGTTCAACAAACTGAAGAGAAAATTAGGGTGATCCGAGATCGACTTAAGACTGCATCAGACCATCAGAAGTCCTACATTAATTTGAAGAGAAGAGATATTGAGTATGCAGTGGGTGAGAAAGTATTCCTCAAGGTTTCTCCTTGGAAGAGAATTATGAGATTCGGCAGAAAGGGGAAACTGAGTCCTCATTTTATCGGGCCATATGAGGTTCTGGAAAGGGTGGGTCCTTTGGCATATCGTTTGGCACTACCTCCAGAGTTAGAGAAGATACATAATGTTTTTCATGTGTCTTTGTTGAGGAGATATTGATCAGACCCATCTCATGTACTACTAGTAGAGGAAATCGAAGTGAATCCAGACCTCACATATGAAGAAGAACCCATAGTGATTTTGGCTTATAAGGTGAAGCAGCTACGGAACAAGCAAATACCGTTGGTAAAAGTGTTGTGGAACCATCATTCGGGCCAGGAGGCTACTTAGGAACGAGAGGAGAACATGAGGAGACAGCACCCACAGCTATTCAGAGATTGATACCAGGTAAAATTTCGAGACGAAATTTATTTAATGGGGGGAGAATTGTAACACCCCCGTTTGCATAGCCTAGTATATTTCACTGTTCCGGTGACCGGAGTTGGTCCGGACAATTAAGGGGATTAGAACCATACTTAAGACAACTAGATAAGCCTTAAACACAAATAATTAGTAATTGCCAATTAGTTAAGCATAAATAAGAAAAACAGAACATTAGAAGTTAAACGAGCCAAGAGTCACAGCGATGGGTGACCTTCTCGAAAAGGACTGCGAAGTCATTTTAAACTCAAATTTCGAACCGTAAAATGTGACGCTGCGGTCCTTAGGACCATTACGAACACAGTGGAAAAGAGAAAATCATGAAAAATAACTGTTAAGCCAGTCAAATAATTAGGTTAGGAAACCGGAAGAAATATGGAATTAATTGCAATCCGGGATGAACCGGTGAGAGGCAATTTGGTCAATTGACCCCGAGAGCTGACTCCTGACCTAACTGTCAAATAAAATCGGAGAAAAGAAAATTTCGGAATCGAGAATTAAATTAAAGAACTAATAGAAAAATAAATAGAAAAAAAAAAAGAAAATGAAAAAGTTAAAAAGGTGATGACATCATGCATGACATCATGCATGATGCCATAAAAATAATAATTAATATATTTAATTAATTAGATTTTTGGTCTTCCTAAAGACATAAAAACAAAAAAGAAAAGAAAGAAAAAAAAAAAGATCAAAATTCTTCTTCCTTATCAAGTTGTCGTCCACTCACCCTCACTCCTCCATGAATGGTCCTCCATTAAAGCTTGCTCTCAAGCTTACAATCCTTCATTAAACCTCAATGGCTCCCATGGAAACCTCATTAGAACTTGTTTTAGCCACTTGAGAAGAAGCTTGGTCATAAAAGAAAGAAGAAAAGAAGAGGGAAATTAGAGAATTCAAATTCAAGTGAGGTAAGCACATCAATTTGAAAGTTTGAGATTTAGTAGTTGTGTTTATAGTTTGATTAACTTGTAAATAAACATAAAATGAAAAGAAAAATTTATAGAGGGACTAAGCTGTAATTCGGCCAGCATGAAGGGGAGGGTGATTTGCATGATTTGAATGGTTTGAATGGGTATAGGAACTTTAATTAGTTGAATGGTTAGGATTAAAGGCTTTGAAAGTAGCTAAATGCATGAGTTTGTGAATTAGGGTTTTGAACATTAGGGTTTAAAGACCAAAGATGTGAGGAAGTGGTAAATGATGACTTTGACCTAATGTGATGTGAAAAATGGTCATTTGTGACCTAATGAAGAGTGTTAGAGGTGTTTGAATCAAAGCCAAATTCGGATGGAGCCAGCAGCATGACCAAATTTCCTTTGAGGGACCAAAAATGAAATTTTACAAGTCCAATCGGTATGAGACCAATTGGGAATGAAAATAGACACTAAATGACACAATTTTCATTTAGGAAGCATGCCCAAAAAGTGACTAAAACCTAGTGAACAAATTGACCAAAGTTGGAAAATTGCAGGCTAATACTATTCATTTAGTCAGTTTATACAGGGTAAATTGACTAAATAAATAGTATTAGCCTGCAATTTTCCAACTTTGGTCAATTTGTTCACTAGGTTTTAATCACTTTTTGGGCATGCTTCCTAAATGAAAATTGTGTCATTTAGTGTCTATTTTCATTCCCAATTGGTCTCATACCAATTGGACTTGTAAAATTTCATTTTTAGTCCCTCAAAGGAAATTTGGTCATGCTATCCGAATTTGGCTTTGATTCAAACACCTCTAACACTCTTCATTAGGTCACAAATGACCATTTTTCACTTCACATTAGGTCAAAGACATCATTTACCACTTCCTCACATCTTTGGTCTTTAAACCCTAATGTTCAAAACCCTAATTCACAAACTCATGCATTTAGCAACTTTCAAAGCCTTTAATCCTAATCATTCAACTAATTAAAGTTCCTATACCCATTCAAACCATTCAAATCATGCAAATCACCCTCCCCTTCATGCTGGCCGAATTTCAGCTTAGTCCCTCTACAAATTTTTCTTTTCATTTTATGTTTATTTACAAGTTAATCAAACTATAAACACAACTACTAAATCTCAAACTTTCAAATTGATGTGCTTACCTCACTTGAATTTGAATTCTCTAATTTCCCTCTTCTTTTCTTCTTTCTTTGATGACCAAGCTTCTTTTCAATTGGCTAAAACAAGTTCTAATGAGGTTTCTATGGGAGCTATTGAGGTTTAATGAAGGATTGTAAGCTTGAGAGCAAGCTTTAATGGAGGACCATTCATGGAGGAGTGAGGGTGAGTGGACGACAACTTGATAAGGAAGAAGACTTTTGATCTTTTTTTTTTTTCTTTCTTTTCTTTTTTGTTTTTATGTCTTTAGGAATACCAAAAATCTAATTAATTAAATATATTAATTATTATTTTTATGGCATCATGCATGATGTCATGCATGATGTCATTACCTTTTTAACTTTTTCATTTTCTTTTTTTTTTCTGTTTATTTTTCTATTAGTTTTTTAATTTAATTCTTGATTCCAAAATTTTCTTTTCTCCGATTTTATTTGACAGTTAGGTCAGGAGTCAGCTCTCGGGGTCAATTGACCAAATTGCCCATCGCCGGTTCATCCCGGTTTGCAATTAATTCCATATTTCTTATGGCTTCCTGACCTAATTATTTGACTGGCTTAACAATTCTTTTTCGTGATTTTCTCTTTTTCACTGTGTTCATAATGGTCCTAAGGACTGCAGCGTCACATTTTACGGTTCGAAATTTGAGTTTAAAATGACTTCGCAGTCCTTTCCGAGAAGGTCACCCATCGCTGTGACTCTCGGCTCGTTTAACTTCTTATGCTTTGTTTTTCTTATTTATGCTTAACTAATTGGCAATTGCTAATTATTTGTGTTTAAGGCTTATCTAGTTATCTTAAGTATGGTTCTAATCCCTTTAATTGTCCGGACCGACTCCGATCACCGGAACAGTGAAATATACTAGGCTATGCAAACGGGGGTGTTACACCCACAAGTTCGGTTATTGTGTTGACACTTGATCTGTTCCTCTTTGAAATATATATTCTAGTGCTTCTTTTTCCATAGAAATTGCATCTTATTTTGGTCAAAGAAAACTTGTTTAGGTGTTGATGATCCTTGGGTTCCATTAGAGGTGTGCATCCTGAGGCAATATTCATTTGGGTGCTTATCAAGAAACAGATGGGTAATTTTATTGATTCAATTAATAAAATCCAATAGATTGGAAAAATTCAAATTTTTAACCTGCAAAGTGAAACCATGTATTCGTAGATGAAATTTCTGTCCTGGACAATTGTAAATCTCAGAAATCATTTTCTTACACTTTTTATTAAATCCATTAAAATACTCTGCTAGAATCACAATTCAATTTTAAAATTAGAATCCAATCAGTTTAATTTAATTAAAACCAGTCATTTCGAATACCTTTTATTTTTTTAAAATAATTATTAAATTTGTAAATACTAAATTAATCAGATTAAACTTAAATAAGAAGAATCCTTAAATTAGTTTATTTAATAGTTGAATATTTATTTTATAATAAAAAAGTTAAATTCAAAAAAAAAATTTTGAAATTCGGTGCATACACTTCGAAGGATCCTGATTCTATGCAATGGTTACCCTGGAAATGCAATCAAACTGATTAAATTATAGAAATAAAATAATAGTAAGTCTTGTATGAAAATCATAATAACAATTATTACTTAGCAGTAGTCAAAAAGTCTGAAACTAAATGCTAACACTGTAACACCCCTATTTGTATAGCCTGGTATATTTTACTGTTCCGGTGACCGGTGTCAGTCAGGACAATTAAGGGGATTAGAACCACACTTAAGACAACTAGATAAGCCTTAAACACAAATAATTAGTAATTGTCAATTAGTTAAGTATAAATAAGAAAAACAGAACATAAGAAGTTAAACGAGCTGAGAGTCATAGCGATGGGTGATTTTCTCGGGAAGGACGGCGAAGTCGTTTAAACTCAAATTTCGAACCGTAAAATGTGACGCTGCGGTCCTTAGGACCATTACGAACACAGTGGAAAAGAGAAAATCACGAAAAAGAACTGTTAAGCCAATCAAATAATTAGGTCAGGAAGCCAGAAGAAATATTGAATTAATTACAAATCAAGATGAACCGGCGAGGGGCAATTTAGTCAATTGACCCCGAGAGCTGACTCCTGACCTAACTGTTAGATAAAATCAAAGAAAAGAAAATTTTGGAATCGAGAATTAAATTAAAAAACTAATGGAAAAATAAAAAAAAAGGAAAAGAAAAGAAAAAGTTAATTACATCACCTTATGACATCAAAATGATGTCAAAATTTTATTTTTTAATTCCCACAATTTTTTACCCATTCAAATACATAAAGTAAGACTTAAATTACATAAAAAAAAAACCCTTCTTCTACCTCAAGATTTCGGCAGCCAAGGTTCTTCATAAGCCCACCATTGATTCCTCCATGAAAGCTTGAATACAAGCTTTTAAACACCCATTTGACCCTACCTTACCCCAAATTCTCCCATAAAAACTTAATTTAATCACTTGAGAAGAAGATTGGTCATCAAAGAAAGAAGAAAAGAAGAAAGAAAGAAGAAAAGAAGAAAGAAAATTGGAGAAAAGGGGAGTTAGAAGTTGCTACACAAAGGTTAGTGATTTAAGTTGCAAATGAGTTTATTACTTGTGTTTATAACTTAGTTAACTTAGAAAAATGCTTAAAATGAAATAAAAATTTGTTGAGGGACCATGAATGATTTTCGGCCAGCATGTATATGGGAGTATATTTGCATGGTTTGATGGATTTAATTGGGTATATAAACCTTAGTTAGTTGAATGACTATGGTTAAAGGCATGGAATCAAGTAAATGCAAAGATAATGTGAATTAGGGTTTTGGACATTAGGATTTAGAGACCAAAAATGTGAGAAACTTGTAAATAGTGTCTTTGACCTAATGTGAAGTGAGAAATGGTCATTTGTGACCTAATTAAGTGTGTTAGAAGTGTTTGAATTAAAGCCAAATTCGGAGGGAGTGTGGTCATGCTGCTAAGTCAACTTTGAAGGGCCAAAAATGAAATTTTACAAGTCCAATTGGTTTGGGACCAATTGGGAATGAAAATAGACACTAAATGACACAATTTTCATTCAGGAAGCATGCCCAAAAAGTGACCAAAACCTAGAGAACAAATGGACCAAAGTTGAAAAATCACAGTCTGCCTCTGTACAAAGTGACCAAATAAACAGTGTTTGTTCATTTGGCCATAACTTGAGCTAGGCAGGTCAAAATGACTTGAAATTTTACCAGTGATTAGATGAGATATAGACCTAAAACTTTCATGAAGAACAAAAATCCAAATTCTGCCATTAACCAAGTCATTTGGCCACCCAAAATTGGTGACCTAAAACTGCCAGCACAAAAAAATTGCCCAGAATTCTGGGTTGTGTCCAATCCGGTAGCCATGGTTCAAATGGCTATAACTTGAGGTTCAAATGGCTATAACTTGAGCTACAAAACTCTAATTGGAGTGATTCAAAAAGGAGAATAAACTTAAGACAATAGGGAACATTTTCTATGAAGGAAGTTTTGCCAAATTCTAACAGAAAAGTGACCAATGAAATAGTGCAACCTTAGACTCTAAAACTGAAAATTTATCAAATTTACCAAAAAGATTTAGAATTTGAATAAACAACAAAAACCAACAAGTTTGGTGACTAAAATGTGGTATGTGGGTGAAGTTGGAGTTCTCATACTTATTAAGCCTTAGAAAGTCAACAATTTGACTTGAATAGTGTAGTGAATAGTAACCCAAAACACAAAAATTTAAGGAACGTCGAGTTTAGCACGTTAGAGCTAGGTAAAAGTGAAGTTAAATTTATTTTTGGATTTATGCTAAGTTATGGTATTGAAACACTGTAAAATTGTGTGTTTCAGTTGAAAAAAATACTAGGAAAGAACCCGAGGAACCGAGTCAAGGCCAAGAGGCGACTCGCTTGAGGTTTATGCACAACATCACTATGCTTTAGAATTCGTTGATAAAGTGAATGAAATATGTACTTTACTTTTGCTTTGAATTGTGAAAGTTTATTTGTGACATTATCTATGATGTTTTGATTTAAATTATTAAAAGTTATTGTGTATATTTGAAATGACAATATTTAGCAAATTGTTAAGATAAGTTTTGAAACCACAGTGTCATGACCATATATTTGAACACCTCACTAGCACGACTAGTGGGGGTAATTAGTTTCGAATTTTGATTCCTTCTCTGGAGAAGTGTTGAGGTGTGCCATTAGAAGAGAATGTGAATGGATATTCATATATTTGAGCTAGCTAGCCTTGTGATGTGATTTCTCTTTAGCCTCTGGCTATTGAGATTCTATTTGTTTCGAATGGCATGATCTAACTATGGGTTTTATGAAATGTGATTTGATACTTCAAAATGAAATTGTTTGGGATTAAAATCTCAAAATGAATGATTTGTATTTAATTCTCCTAGTAAGTCAAATTTTTGAATAAATGTGATTGAAGTTCTGCATAAAGATTAATTTATTATGTTGTGCACCACTGAGTCCTAGTACTCAGCAATAGCTTTTATTGCTGTCGCAGATATAGAGACTAGAGGAGCAGCAGACTGAGCTACTGAGGATTGAGGATTTATCAGCTTGAAGTTATCGGGTATAATTTATACCCTGCCTGTAAATATTTATTTTGATGTATGTATTGCAAATAAATGTATGGACATGTAAATCGGTCTTGAGCAGTTTGTACAAAGTTTGTATAAAGTTGTAATAAAATTTAGTTTGAATTTTCATATTGTAGATTTTGCTATGATGTATATATATAGATTGTTGTCTTTAATGAATGGAAATGTTTTATTTTAATTTGAATGAGATTGATAGATATTATTTTACTGATGATTGAATTTTGAAAATTGAGAAATTTTGACTGTTGAATTTTGAGATTTGATAAATTGTTGAGATGGATTGTGAAATTGAAGTAGTGGTTGAGAAAATTTTTGGAAGTGCTTTTTTTTAGGTATTTGAAGAATTGTTTTCTCAAAATACAGATAGAACTCTAGCAAAATTTTTATAAAATTTGCGGAGAAATAAAATGGGCTAAAAATTTCAACTAGTTTCCAACTTAAATTAAACGATTTAATACTTATTAGAAAATGCTCACCACTTATCAAAAATAAGAAAATTGTTTTAAAATCCCTTGTAGGTACTTAATGAGTTATCAGTAGGTGAAGTTCGGTAATTCATTAGGTATTCTACGGGATCATATTATGCTTTCTGAGAGGGGTAAGGTGTTATATGTTTTAGTTGTTTCAGAGCTAAATTTTTGAAGTATGTTTTAACTTGAAAATTTGTGTCTTTTTTATTAAGTACAACTGCTTAATGTCCATATTTGTTACATACAGTGCATTATATCATGAATATGAACTAACGGAGGGAAATCTCCTTGTGTTACTTGTTCAGGAGATACCCTAACTTCAGACTGAAATGGAAGAAGGGGATCACTCAGTTGAGCAGTCTGTTGAAGCTGAGGCACAAGGGGAAGCCCCACTTTATCGAATGTCAAGGTCGAGCGCCACCCGCAAATGCCGATTTCTGCATAGTTCGCATGCCAGATGGTCGCGATCTTTCAACAAATGGTCAGTATGCTGCCAAGCTCCACCTCAGACACCTGTGGCACAACCACTGCCTCTAGCCAGACAGTATGATAAATTACTAAAGTATGGGGCTGCAGAATTTAAGGGTACAGTGGACCCTTTAGAGGCAGAGCAATGGCTTGAAAGAATGGACAGAGTATTTAAGAAACTGTACTGCCAAGATGAACTGAAGTTTGAGTATTCTGTGTCTCTACTGCAAGGGAATGCGTATGATTGGTGGAAGACCATCCCCCACAGCTTGGCTAAACCACCAGTGCTGACCTGGGATAACTTCATCAGAGAATTCAGACAGAAATACATCCCAAATGCATATGTTGATCAGAAGTTACAAGAGTTTCTGAGTCTAAAACAAGGCAACAAAACAGTGGCAGAGTATGAGAGGGAGTTCTTCCGCTTAAGTCATTATGCAGGGAGTCTCCTTACTACCAGCAAGGCAAGATGCAAGAGATTTGAGACTGGTTTAAAGCCCAGTATAAGGATGCAAGTTGTGGGATTCAGACACAATAATTTTTCAGAACTTATGTCTCAAGCACTTGAGCTGGAAAGAATAGAATCAGAAGCGACCCCAATAAAAGAAAAATCAGAGAAAGCTGAGAAATCAGAGAAAGACAAGGGGGAAAAAATCAGTTGAACAAAGTTCTGGTGGTACTTCTGGAAAAAAGAAGAAATTTGGTGGACCCAGCAGGGGTCGAGATGGAAGATTTGGTAGGGGCAGATTTTCTGGACAGAGACCCCCTAGGTCTGGTCAGCAGTCGAGCAGGGGTTCACATTCTGCCCGCCCCTGTGAGACTTGTGGCAAGATTCATAGGGGGGAATGCTATTGGGCCACTGGAGCTTGTTTTAACTCTGGAGGCAAGGGCCATATAGATAAAGACTGTACTAGTGCTCCGTATCCGAGATATGGTCTAACTCCTACTACTGCCAAGGGATCTATTCAGAGTCCTGCTCCCAGAGGTTCACAATCAGTTGGTAGAGGAAGAGGCAGAGGTAGAGGCACTGCTTGAGCGATCGAGTGCGGTTGGTCGATCGGCAAGGAAGTGCTTCCGCTAGAGTCTACACAATGAGACAGCGAGAAAAGGCTTAGACTTCTGATGTGGTAACTGGTACATTCTCTATCTCTGATCAAGTTGTATTTGTGTTGTTTGATCCGGGTTCAACCCATTCATATGTTAGTGCTAGCATAGTCAGTTCACTTGCTGTTCCATGTGTCCAAATGGGTTTTGAAGTGCTAGTGACTAGTGCGTTAGGATAAGAGGTTCGGGTCAACAGAATTTATAGGGACTGTCCTTTGGTGATCCAAGGACATGTTTTTCTGTCATATTTGATTGAAATTCCCTTCAGAGAGTATGATATTATCTTGAGCATGGATTGGTTAGTCAGGCACCACGCCATGATTAACTGTAGACTGAAGACAGTAACTTTTGGTCTTCCTCTGTATGGTGATGTGGTAATACATGGGGAGAGGCATTTACTGCCATCAAACATCATTTCGGCTGCACTAGCCAGAAGGATGATCAGAAAGGGGTGTGAAGCATACTTGGCACATGTGATAGACACCCAACTGGGGAGCCCAGCACTGAGGGATATCCCTACTATATGTGACTTTCCGGATGTGTTTCTTGATGAATTGCCAGGATTATCTCCAGAAAGAGAGGTGCAGTTTGAGATTGATGTTATGCCTTGTGTGGACCCAATCTCCATAACGCCATATAGAATGGCACCTGCAAAATTGAAAGAGTTGAAAGTACAGTTGCAAGAATTGCTTGACAATGGGCTTTATTCGCCCTAGTGTGTCACCTTGGGGAGCGCCAGTGTTGTTTGTTAAGAAGAAAGATGGCACTCTCCGCTTATGTATTGATTACCGACAATTGAATAAGGTGAAAATAAAGAATAGATGCCCATTGCCTCGCATTGATGACTTGTTTGATTAGTTAAGGGGTACAAATTGTGTTCTCCAAAATTGACACGAGATCGAGTTATTATCGATTGAAAGTACAAGAGCGAGTATTGCTAAAACTGCCTTCAGAACCCGTTATGGCCATTATGAGTTTTTGGTTATGCCATTCGGGTTAACTAATGCTCCGGCTACTTTTATGGATCTGATGAACACTATCTTCAGACCATACCTTGACCAGTTTGTTGTGGTATTTATAAATGATATATTGGTCTATTCAAGGAATGCAGAAGAGCATGATAGACACCTACGGATTGTACTACAGACTCTAAGGAGAAACAATATACGCCAAGTTGTCGAAGTGTGAATTTTGGTGAAGGAAATATCTTTCTTGGGGCATGTAGTATCGTAAGAGGGCATCAAGATAGATCCAAGTAAGATTGAAGCTGTCCCACTGGAGTCCACCCGTAAATGTAAATGTAGATTCGCAGCTGGGTTTAAATGCCGATACTACCGTCGATTTGTGAAGGGATTCTCCATGTTGGCATCTCCATTGACCAAGCTGCTTAGAAAAGATGTGAAATTTCAGTGGACGGATAAATGCCAATAGAGTTTTGATGAATTGAAAAGATAAGTGACTGAAGCTCTAGTCTTGACTTTACCTATTCCGAGTAAAGAATACACAGTTTATAGTGATGCTTCTCACAATGGGTTAGGCTGTATATTGATGCAAGATCGAAATGTCATTGCCTATGCATCACGCCAGCTAAAACCGCATGAGAGGAATTATCTGACACATGATTTGGAGCTTGCAGCTATAGTGTTTACTCTTAAGATCTGGAGACACTATTTGTATGGGCAAAAGTGTTACATCTACACAGATCATAAGAGTTTGAAGTATTTGGGCACCCAGAAAGAGCTGAATTTGAGATAGAGGAGATGGTTAGAGTTAATAAAAGATTATGATTGTCTGATAGACTATCAGCCAGGGAAAGCTAATGTTGTGGCTAATGTCTTAAGTCGCAAGACTATGGCAAGTCTACGGGTTACTTCGTTGTCTTTGGTACATGCGTTAAGATCATTGCATGCCAGCTTAGAGATTAATGATGATGGGCAGATAGCAGTTGCATGGCATGTACAGCTAGTGTTGATTGATCAGATTAGAATGGCTGCTCAGAATGATCAAAAGTATCAGAAGCTGATGAAAGAAGTCAGGCAGGGCAAGAAACCAGAATTCTCAATCAGAGATGATGGTCTACTGCTACACCAGGGCAGAATATGTGTTCCTAATGATGTTGAATTGAGGAAGATCATTTTGAAGGAAGCACATGACTCTCCTTTTGCCATGCACCCTGGTGGCACAAAAATGTATAGAGGGCTAAAGGAGCATTACTGGTGGATGGGTATGAAAAGAGATATGGTAGAGTTTGTATCCAAATGCCTAACTTGTCAGCAAATAAAGGAAGAGCATCAAGTACCCGCTGGGTTGTTACATCCACTACCAGTACCGAAATAGAAATGGGAGAGAATAAAGATGGATTTTATGATGGGACTTCCGAGGACACAGAAGAGTCATGATGCAGTTTGGGTCATTGTTGTGATCGACTAAGTCCGCTCATTTTCTCACAAATCGAATGGATTACGATTTAGAAAGATTGGCCAAGTTGTACATTGATGAGATTGTGAGATCGCATGGAGTACCAGATCCATCGACGTACAGGGATTCTAGGTTCACTTCTAGATTCTGGGGTAGTCTTAAGAAAGCCCTAGGAACTAGATTGAACTTCAGTACTGCATTCCACCCACAGACAGATGGCTAGTCTGAGAGGGTAATTCAGATCTTGGCGGATATGCTACGGGCTTGTGTGATTGAGTTTGAGGCGCTTGGGATATACACTTGCCTTTGATTGAGTTTGCTTACAACATGACTACCAATCAACCATTGGAATGCCTCCATATGAAGCTTTGTATGGCAGAAAATGTAGAACCCCGTTGTGTTGGGATGATGTGGGTGAAAGAAAGATGATTGGACTCGAAATTGTTCAGCAGACTGAAGAGAAGATCAGGGTGATCAGAGATTGACTTAAGACTGCATCAGACCGTCAAAAGTCCTACATTGATCTAAAGAGAAGGGATATTGAGTATGCAGTGGGTGAGAAGGTATTCCTCAAGGTTTCTCCTTGGAAGAGAATTATGAGATTCGGCAGAAAGGGGAAACTAAGTCCTCATTTTATCGGGCCATATGAGGTTCTGGAAAGAGTAGGTCCTTTGGCATATTATTTTGGCACTACCTCCAGAGTTGGAGAAGATACATAATGTCTTCCATGTGTCTATGTTGAGGAGGTATCGATCAGACCCATCTCATGTACTACCAGTGGAAGAAATTGAAGTGAATCCAGACCTCACATATGAGGAAGAACCCATGGTGATTCTGGCTTATAAGGTAAAGCAGCTACGGAACAAGCAGATACCGTTTGTAAAAGTGTTGTGGAACCATCATTCGGGCCAGGAGGCTACTTGGGAACGAGAGGAGGACATGACGAGACAACACCCATAACTGTTTAGAGATTAATACCAGGTAAAATTTCGGGACGAAATTTATTTAAGGGGGGGAGAATTGTAATACCCCTATTTGTATAGCCTGGTATATTTTATCGTCTGGACCTGTTGGTCCCACAATTAAGGGGAGTAGAACCACACTTAAGACAACTAGATAAGCCTTAAACAAAAATAATTAGTAATTGTCAATTAGTTAAGTATAAATAAGAAAAACATAACATAAGAAGTTAAACGAGCCGAGAGTCACAGCGATGGGTGACTTTTTCGAGAAGGACTGCGAAGTCGTTTTAAACTCAAATTTCGAACGGTAAAATATGACGCTGCGGTCCTTAGGACCATTGCGAACACAGTGGAAAAGAGAAAATCAAGAAAAAGAACTGTTAAGCCAGTCAAATAATTAGGTCAGGAAGCCGGAAGAAATATGAAATTAATTGCAAATCGGGATAAACCGGCGAGGGGCAATTTGGTCAATTGACCCGAGAGTGACTTCGACCTAATCACAAATAAAATCAGAGAAAAGAAAATTTCAAAATCAAGAATTAAATTAAAGAACTAATGGAAAAATAAAAAAAAAGGAAAAGAAAAGAAAAAGTTAATTACATCACCTTATGACATCAAAATGATGTCAAAAATTTATTTTTTAATTCCCACAATTTTTGACCCATTCAAATACATAAAGTAAGACTTAAATTACATAAAAAAAAAAATAGAACCCTTCTCCTACCTCTAGATTTCGGCAGCCAAGGTTCTCCATAAGCCCACCATTGATTCCTCCATGAAAGCTTGAATACAAGCTTTTAAACACCCATTTGACCCTACCTTACCCCAAATTCTCCCATAAAAACTTGATCTAATCACTTGAGAATAAGATTGGTCATCAAAGAAAGAAGAAAAGAAGAAAGAAAATTGGAGAAAAAGAGAGTTAGAAGTTGCTACACAAAGGTTAGTGATTTAAGTTGCAAATGAGTTTATTACTTGTGTTTATAACTTAGTTAACTTAGAAAAATGCTTAAAATGAAATAAAAATTTATTGAGGGACCATGAATGATTTTCTGCCAGCATGTATATGGGAGTATATTTGCATGGTTTGATGGATTTAATTGGCTATACAAACCTTAGTTAGTTGAATGACTATGGTTAAAGGCATGGAATCAAGTAAATGCAAAGATAGTGTGAATTAGGGTTTTGGACATTAGGGTTTAGAGACCAA
Organism: Hevea brasiliensis; assembly: GCF_030052815.1. Classification (NCBI taxonomy): domain Eukaryota; kingdom Viridiplantae; phylum Streptophyta; class Magnoliopsida; order Malpighiales; family Euphorbiaceae; genus Hevea; species Hevea brasiliensis. The sequence goes on from NC_079504.1 coordinate 22,827,026, forward strand.
AAATGTGAGAAACTTGTAAATGGTGTCTTTAACCTAATGTAAAGTGAGAAATGGTCATTTGTGACCTAATTAAGTATGTTAGAAGTATTTGAATTAAAGCCAAATTCGGAGGGAGTGTGGTCATGCTGCTGGCAGCATGACCAAGTCAACTTTGAAGGACCAAAAATAAAATTTTACAAGTCCAATTGGTATGGGACCAATTGGGATGAAAATAGACACTAAATGACACAATTTTCATTTAGGAAGCATGCCCAAAAAGTGACCAAAACCTAGTGAACAAATGGACCAAAGTTGAAAATCACACTGCCTCTCAGACAAAGTGACCAAATGAATAGTTTTTGTTCATTTGGCCATAACTTGAGCTAGGCAGGTCAAAATGACCTGAAATTTTACCAGTGATTATATGAGATATAGACCTAAAACTTTCATGAAGAACATAAACCCAAATTCTGCCATTAACTGTCATTTGGCCACCCCAAGTTGGTGACCTAAAACTGCCAAAGACAAAAAAATTGCCTGCACTGGTTGTGTCCAATTTGGTAGCCATGGTTCAAATGGCGATAACTTGAGCTACAAAACTCCAATTGGAGTGATTCAAAAGGGAGAATAAACTTAAGACAATAGGGAACATTTTCTATGAAGGAAGTTTTATCAAATTCTAACAGAAAAGTGACCAATGAAACAAAGGCAACCTTAGACTCTAAAGTGAAATTTTATCAAATTTACCAAAACGATTTAGAATTTGAATAAACAACCAAAACCAACAAGTTTGGTGACTAAAATGTGGTATGTGGGTGAAGTTGGAGTTCCCATACCTATTAAGCCTTAGAAAGTTAACAATTTGACTTGAATAGTGTAGTGAATAATAACACGAAACACAAAAATTTAAGGAACGTCGAGTTTATCACGATAGATCTAAGTAAAAATGAAGTTAAATATATTTTTGGATTTATGTTAAGTTATGGTACTGAAACACTGCAAAATTATGTGTTTCAGTTGAAAAAATACTGGGAAAGAACTGAGGAACCGAGTCAAGGCCAAGAGGCGACTCGCTTGAGGTTTGTGCACAACATCACTATGCTTTGGAATTCATTGATAAAGTGAATGAAATATGTATTTTACTTTTACTTTGAATTGTGAAAGTTTATTTGTGATATTATCTATGATATTTTGATTTAAATTGTTGAAAGTTATTGTGTATATTTGAAATGATAATGTTTAGCAAATTGTTAAGATAAGTTTTGAAACCACAGTGTTATGACCATATATTTGAACACCTCATTAGCATGACTAGTGGGGGTAATTAGTTTCGAATTTTGATTCCTTCTCTGGATAAGTGTTGAGGTGTGCCAGTAGAAGAGGTTGTGAATGGATATCCATATATTTGAGCTAGCTAGCCTTGTGATGTGATTTCTCTTTAGCCTAGCTATTGAGATTCTATTTGTTTCGAATGGCATGATCTAACTGTGAGTTTTATGAATGTGATTTGATGCTTCAAAATGAAATTGTTTGGGATTAAAATCTCAAAATGCATGATTTGTATTTAATTCTCATGTTTAGTCAAATTTTTGAATAAATGTGATTTAAGTTCTGCATAAAGATTAATTTAGTATGTTGTGCACCACTGAGTCCTAGTACTCAGCGATAGCTTTTATTGCTGTCGCAGATATAGAGACTAGAAGAGCAGCAGACTGAGCTGCTGAGGATTGAGGATTTATCAGCTTGAAGTTATCAGGTATAATTTATACCCTGCCTGTAAATATTTATTTTGATGTATGTATTGCACATAAATGTATGAACATGTAAATCGGTCTTGAGCAGTTTGTACAAAGTTTGTATAAAGTTGTAATAAAATTTAGTTTGAATTTTCTTATTGTAGATTTTGGTATGATGTATATATATAGATTGTTGTCTTTAATGAATGGAAATGTTTTATTTTAATTTGAATAAGATTGATAAATATTATTTTACTGATGATTGAATTTTGGAAATTGAGAAATGTTGACTGTTGAATTTTGAGATTTGAGAAATTGTTGAGATGGATTGTGAAATTGAAGTAGTGGTTGAGAAAATTTTTGGAAGTGCTTTTTTTCAGGTATTTGAAGAACTGTTTTCTCAAAATACAGACGGAACTCTGGCAAAATTTTTATAAAATTTGCGAAGAAATAAAATGGGCCAAAAATTTCAACTAGTTTCCAACTTAAATTAAATGATTTAATACTTATTAAAAAAATGCTCACCACTTATCAAAAAAAAGATAATTGTTTTAAAATCCCTTGTAGGGTACTTAATGAGTTATCAGTAGGTGAAGTTCAGTAGTTCATTAAGTATTCTACGAGATCATGTTATGCCTTACAGAGGTAAGGTGTGACAAACACAAGACATAAAGTAGGTGAACATGCAAGGTACAGTGCTCTTCTTCTTCTTATCCGTCTCTTTTTCTCTTTTCTTTGGCTAGGGTTCAAGCTCTCTTTTTGCCAATTTCACACCTTCCTCTACCCTCTAGACAAAGGAGAGTCTCTCTTTCCCCGATCCCGCCGTGGGTTCCCTCCTCACCTCTGGAGTAGGTTGTAGATATTCTTTTTATTTTAGTTGCGCTAGATCGTTAATGTTTAGGGTGTTTGGGCTGCTATTTTATTGTGTGTTTTTTTGTTCTTTACTCTATTTGTGTGTGCAGTTATTTTGGGAACCTTCAGGCATCAGTATGAATCTCCTATTTTTGTTTGGCATCCCAGCGGTAGCTCGTGCGAATAATGCTGTCGACTTAGAGGTGTGGTGTTGTTGCTCATTTTGTTGGTCAACATTAGGGTATGGCGCGAGTGAGATGCCAATTGTCCTAGTCACCGTCGCCCTCTTTCTTTGGGTACGGCTACTCTTTTAGGTTCCATGGCTTCGGCACTTTTTTTTGATCTATGACTTTATTCTCTTTACTCGTTTGATACCTCACCTAATATGTGACTCTCTATTTTGTTATGAAGATAACTTCCCTACCTTGCTTGCAACCGATAATCAATTCTAATAGTGCTGGAATGTTGAACAGCAGAAAGGATGAATTGTTGATGTTTGTCCTTCTGGATTAGGGTTAGATATTTGTTGGGTATGAGTTTGATTTTATATGTTTGGGTTACATATTAATTTTGGGATTTTGTTGTTTTGGGCCATGGACCTTTTATGATCAAGCTTTTTCAAGCTTTTGTATCTGAGCTAAATTCCCTTTTAATCAAATGAAATATTTGCCTTTGTAAAAAAAAAAAAAAAAAACATGCAAGGCACCTGAAGAAATCGATAATACAGCCGGTTCCACAAGGAACAGTATCCAGACGATAGCGCCATCACCTCCACTGCCCTTTTTCCTTTGCCGGCCCTACCATCCCCCCCACTTCACGCTCTTATTTGGAGACAATTTCTCCTACTTACATGAATCTGCACACTACTATTTTGCCTTCCTATGGTAGAATAGAATAGACTGAATCAAAATGATTTAATTTGAAATAATATTAAAATTGTTCTTGAATTTATATTAAATTAGACTGAAATTAATTAATTCAAATTTGAATGCAAATTAGTGTTTTATTTATTTATTTTTAAATTATTTTTTAAAAAAGATTAACTATTAAATTTAATCAATTAATTTATTTGAAATTATATTAAAAATAATTAAAAACTATGAATTTAAATTTGATGTATCCAATGCATAAAAAAATGGTGTACGAGCAGTTATACAATATCATAGTAATTCCATATAAAACATCCTATATGGAATGATAAATTAATAAAGGATAAACATATATATACAAATGAGTTTTATAAAGTTGTAGTTGCTAAATAATTAAACAGTTTTTTTTTTAAATTAATAACTGAATTATGTACCTGTTAACTTTTGTCATCCATACAATATGTTCACATGAAATCACAATTTTATATAATATTTCAAAAGAGTGGAATCTTAGATTATTGGTTGAGATTTTTTTTTAGCAGAAAATAGAAAATTCATTGGATAATTTTATTTTTATAAAAAGAAAATCTCAATTTTCAACTATGATTTATATATGAATTCAATTCAAAAATATAAAAAAGAAAATATATTAAAATTCAAATGTGTAATCTAATGTATAAGCTAATGGTGAGAACATAAGGAATTGATTTACACTACCACACATTTTTGACAATTTCATACCATAAAATTTGAAGTATTGTCCCACTGATTCTCATCTAATGAGAATGGAGTATTTTTAAAATTATCAAAATTTGAATTTAGGTTATAGTTGAATCTAAATAAGAAAAAAAAAACTCATAAATTGAATTTTCTCATGTGCTTTATCTGTCCTTTTTTTAAAAAAAAAAAAAAAAAAAAAAAATCATTACACAATGAGTTCAACCCTAATTTCTAAAACAATGACTATTTGCTGTGATGGTTTGACAATGGAGGAGGCAGCAAATAAAGAAAATGTCTTATTATGTAAAGTAAAAATGCCCATATTAAGCACCAATTGCCAAGTCAAAATAATTTTGTGCCTTCAATTAATAAATATTACATCTAACATTGTTAACGAGAGTCAATTTAAATGCCTTTTTCTTAGTAAACTATAATTTTTCTTTTATTAAAAGATAATTTTTTTTAAGAGCATAGAAGATCTTAATTTAAGTTATGACAGTTGAAATTGCTGGGCTTAATGAAAAATTTCAACAAGTTGTCAACATTCAATTTCTCTTTTTCAAAGAAAAGAATGACTTATTTAGCATTAAAGTAGGCATGAAAAATATATTGTCAAATCTAGATATTATGTTACTCGAAACCATCATAATAGTTTTCCAAATCATTTCGAAATAATTTTTCGGATCTCATCAGGTTCACATAAAATGACCATTTTTGAAAGTCCTTTTGTAATATCAAACTTCCTGCTAAGATTTCTTTATTTGGAAGCTATTTCATGGAAGTAGGGAACTATTACGCTATCGAATGATAATATTACTTGGTCTTTTTCTAGAAATTATCGCTAAAATCACCGGAAGGAAACGTCTGTTACAAGCCAAAGAGAAAAAATAAAAAGTAAATAAATGGTAAGCAAAAGTTAAAAAGAAAGCTCGTGGATTGGCGTCTTCGTCTTCCTTTAGTTCCCTTCCATTTTGTCTCTCCAAGCTCCGTCTATTCAAGAATAATGCTGTGGAGAAAGAAATTGTGACAGTCAGTTACCAGATTTCAGGGGTAGTCAATTTTTTTTGGCATCTGAGGTCGACCAGCTTTTCACTGTTTGTTTTGTAGATCTGAGGTTGGGGAAAGTTTTTGTATTGTTGGAAAAAGCGGGATTTGATTGCTTTTCTCAGCTCCAGCAGCTGCACCGTTTTGTTCAAAATCCTAGGGACAATTGGAATCCTAAGGCATGGGATTGGGATAGCGTCAGGTTTGTCGCCCAACCCCTTGGACTCTGACACCAACATTTTGCAGTTTTGCTCCGCATCCTCGGAGCCTAAGAAGAAGACTGAAGCTTCTGGGAATCATGTTCCCTTGAAAAAGGCCGCTGTGGATGAAGATGATGGACTTCGCTTGCATCTTGCTGGAGGCTTGAATTCTGTTGAGGAGCTTGTCTCCACGCCCAATAAAAGAGTCCGCTCTGTATCTCCCGGCACAGCTACCTATCCAATGTGCCAGGACGATAATTGCAAGGAAAATCTATCTAATGCAAAGGACTATCAACGCCGTCATAAAGTTTGCGAGGTTCATAGCAAATCCACTAAAGCTCTTGTTGGGAAGCAGATGCAGAGGTTTTGTCAGCAGTGTAGCAGGTTCTCATCTCATTACTTCATTGACCTCATTGATCATTAGTTAAACTTTAACCGTCATATTCTTGTTTATTACACATTATTATTTTTATCTTTAGTTTACAAGTATAGTCTGTTTGATACCTTTGGTTGTTAACTTGGAATATCTCCTTTCTGGATATCATTAATTTATTTTCTCCATGGCTGCTTTGATTTCACTCGCATCAAAACCTTCACTGCTGTTTGCAAGTTTCAAACACTTTCTGAGTTTGATGAGGGGACAAGAAGTTGTAGGCGTAGGCTTGCTGGGCACAACTGACGGAGGAGGAAAACCCAACCTGAGGATGTTACCTCACAGCTGCTACTCCCTGGTAACTAGGATTCCACCAGCAACGCAAATTTAGACACGGTTAACTTGTTAACTGCTTTGGCACGCACTCAAGGTGACAGAATTGTCTGAATGAATTGAATTGTTATTTTCCACTTCATTTGCTTAAATTTATGTTGAAAACTACGGGGAAGAACCAGGGAAAAAGTACTAATAACTCATCAGCGCCAGATAGGGACCAGCTGATTCAAATTTTGAGTAAAATAAATGCATTACCTTTGCCAATGGATCTTGCTGCTAAGCTTTCAAATATTGGAACTCCAAATAGGAAAAATCCTGAACAACCATCATCAGATCGCCAACATATATTGCATGGAACCACATCTTCTCCATCAAACATGGACTTGCTTACTGTTCTTTCAGCAACTTTGACAGCATCTGCACCAGATGCTCTAGCAATTCTATCTCAAAGAAGCAGCCAGAGCAGTGACACTTAGATGTCTAAGTTGACTTGCCTTGATCGAGCTACAGGTCCCAATCTGCAGAAGAGAACTATTGTCGATTTCCCTTCTGTGGGTGGTGAGAGAAGTAGTAGCTGTTACCAGTTTCCTGTTGAAGATTCAGATAGCCAGCTTCAAGAAAATTGCACTAGTTTACATTTACAGCTATTTAGCTCTTCACCTGAGGATAACAGTCCACCAAAACTGGCATCTTCTAGGAAGTACTTGTCTTCTGACAGCAGTAATCCAAGTGAAGGGAGATCTCTGTCATTATCTCCTCTAGTTGCACAGAGGTTGTTTGCTTTGAAGAGTACAGCAGAGACTGTGAAATCTGAAAAGATGTCAATCAGTAGAGGTGTCAATGCCAATGTTGAAGGTACCAAAACTCGTGGATGTGTTTTGCCTCTTGAACCCTTTAAAGGTTCAAATGGAGGGGCTAACCGAAGTTCATTTCAAACTTTTCCATATCAAGCTGAATAAACGTCTTCCTCTGGATCAGTTCATTAGTCAGAACGCTGATGCCCAGTTAACTACTGCCTTTAGATTGTGTTGAGCCTGTTGTTTGCTTAATTTTCTGTTTTTGCATTTGGACATGAGATAATTCTCAATATCAAGTATTTAATAGTATGGCCTTGGTATGATTCCCTCCACAGGATTAAACTGATAAAGATCCCAGCCATTTCCCAGGGAAACTTTGAATGCAGGTTAGTTCATGGGTTTGTTTATAGTATAGATTTTTTTAGGGGGACAGGAGGTGGAGATGCAGTAACAATTGCTTTTGAATACACCTAATTGTCATTATTCTGCTTTTGTTTCAGCTCTACAATTGGCTTTCTAACAGTCCATCTGAAATGGAGAGCCACGTAAGGCTTGGTTGTGTGGTTTTGTCATTTTATTTATCTATGTCATCTGCAGCTTGGGAGCATGTGAGTGAACTGCTATAATGCACATTAGGAATTTTAATGTAGCATTATGCTGACCATTTCTAGGTTTATTTGTTTCCTTGCAGCTTGAAAGAAACCTTTTTCAACAAGTCTATTCTTTGGTTCAAGATTTAGATTCTGATTTTGGAGGAGTGGGAGATTTTTATTGCATACAAGCAGGCAATTAGCATCATATAAAGACGGTGCATAGAATAGATGAGGGTTGCGTCCCACTCCCACCCTTGTCCTTCTATGCTTATGTTTCTCTTTTTGTAATCTTAGGGTCTTAGTTAATGATGATGATATTCCATATGGCCAAAGAACAATCAAATTCTAATCTTATCGTGCACATTACATAATAAAAACGATATAGTGTTTATGTGAATTGTGAAAAATATTGGGCATGATTTAATTTTGGCTCTTTGCATGTAATAAAATTCAGGAAATATTCGTTTATGCAAATCTTGGGGAACATGGATCTCCCCGGAGTTGATTGCAGTGTCCATTGGCAGTTGTTGGTGGGCAGGAAAACTCCATTTTGTTAAGAGGAAGAAATCTAACTAATCCTGGCACAAAGTAAGCAGAATTATTCTTGAGTGTTGCTTGTTGACTTGTCTCTTATTTTACGGAAATGCTCATCTACAATTTATGCAGGATTCATTGCACATATATGGGGGGATACACATCAAAGGAAGTCACTGGATCAACTTCTCCAAGTGCCATGTATGATGAGATAAATGTGAAAGGCTTTAAAATTCATGTTTCTTCTTCTAGCATTTTGGGTCGCTGTTTCATTGAAGTAAGAGTTCGAACCTTTTTGTAAGCATCTGAAGTTTAGTAATAAACAATCTTTGAGAATGATGCATGTGACTTCTGCCTATATTATAAACAGGCGGAAAATGGTTTCAAGAGCAACAGTTTTCCTGTAATAATAGCTGATGCTACGATCTGTAAAGAGCTAAGACTTCTTGAATCTGAGTTTGATGAAGAGGCTAAAGACTCTGATAACTTTTCAGAAAAACAAGCTCAATGCTTCCATCGGCCTACATCAAGGGAGGAAGTTCTACACTTTTTGAATGAACTTGGATGGCTATTCCAACAGAGGAAAGTGTCTTCTATGTTTGAGCTTTCAGATTATTCACGTAGCCGGTTCAAGTTTTTGCTCATTTTCTCATTTGAAAGAGACTATTGTACGTTGGTAAAACAATTTTGGACATGCTGGTAGAGAGAAATTTGGACATGAGAGGGTTAGCCAAGGAGTCATTGGAGATGTTGTCTGAGATTCAGCTTGTGAACCGAGCGGAAGGAGGTGCAGGAAAATAGTGGACTTGCTTATCCATTATTCCATTAATAGCAGTGACGTTTCCTCTAAAAAATATATTTTCCCACCAAGTATTGCTGGACCTAGTGGTATCACATCTCTACATTTGGCTGCTTCCACTTCAGGTTCTAATAATCTAATTGATGCTTTGACAAATGACCCACAGGAGGTAATCATTCTTTCATCTTCTTGCTTTTCCTTTCCATTTTCTTTTTTGGTGTGTTGGCTTGCAAGTGGGGACTGGTTAGAAGAGGATATAGGATCTTTGCCAAGATTCCTATGCTCATAAGCTAGCCTGGGGTGGCTGACTTGTGACGCCTTAAATATCCCCTTTTTCATTCGTTCACTCTTGAAACATTCTCCATATGATTATCCTAATTGAACTATCAGGGTATCTATAGTTTTTGAAGTCATCACTTCATAATAGCATCTGCTTTTGAGGTGGTGTTATTGAGAATGGCGACAAAACCCTAGTTTTTTATGCAGATTTGTATCTTGTTTTTCCATTCATTTTTGGCTGCGAGGTTATATGTTTTCTTTTTCACTTGTCTTGGGTTTTGGAGTGGATGGGGTTCTGGGAGGGACGGGGGATTGGAGATTTTTGCCAGAAAAAGTAGTAGTACTATTCTGGATTATTAGTTTTATGTATTGTTTTATGTTTAATGCTCTCAAGAATCATTTTGTGGTAAAATTTCCCTTTCTGCTGCAGATTGGATTGTCCTGTTGGAATTCTCTTTTGGATCCAAATTGCCAGTCGCCACATGCTTATGCTATTGTGACAAATAACCAGTCTTGTAACACATTGGTGGAGCATAAACTTGCCAACAGAAGAAATGGTAAGGTTTCTGTAACAATTGGAAATGACGTGGGGCAACCATCATCTTCAAGAATGACATCAAATTTTCAGCAAGGGCGTAGTTCTTGTGCAAAATGTAAGACTGTGGCAGCAAGATACGACAAGAGGGTTTTGGGTTCACAAGGGTTGCTTCAGCGTCCCTATGTTCATTCAATGCTCACCATTACCATTGTCTATGTTTGTGTATGTCTGTTCTTGCAAGATGCGCCAGACATTGGCTTAGTTGCTCCTTCAAATGGGAGACTTTGGATTATGGCACCATTTAGTGATAACATGAAACATTTTGGGGAGAAACAGGAGGGATCAAAGAAATAACCTATTTAAAGATGTGTTCATCACCTATTAGTGAGAGCAGGAAATATAGGTGCTGCTGCTGGTGTGGCGTCAAATGCTGCCTGCTATTGTTAGGAAGCCTGAGTTCTCCGAGTTATATAGGTTAGGACCGATTATTGTTTGGGATCACAAAATATTTTTGAATTGTTGAAATCTTTGGATCCGAGACCTTTAACAGGACAGGCGTTAGGTGCGTTATGAAGTGGGAGACACTGCAGAAATATGAAGGATTTTAGGAGGTGCTTGGTTTAGCCGTTGGATGCATGATGGCGGATACCCAAACAGTTGAATTTAAGTGTTTGGTAAAATTCTAAAAAATTACCCGATAACTGAAAAGCAGCTGATAGGATACTTATCAGCTGCAGATTCTATCAGCTTTAAAATATGAGCTGTTTAGAACTGCTCTATATATTTTTTTATTTTTTAACTAAAATATTTCTACTTTAATATTTATGCAGTGTCCTTCATTGTGTTATCTTCTTGCTCCTATTTAAATCAAAATACTAATTTCTTTTCAATCTGTCATTTTCCTTATTGTATTTTCTTGCTTCTATTTCCATCGAAGTTGTGATTTCTTTTCAATTTCTGTGTCATCATTGTGTCTCCTTCTTGAGCTTATCAATTGAAATTCTAATTTCTTCTCAAGGTAAAATTAATTTGACATTAAAGTACATCAGATTATCCCTTATTGAGTCAAGAAGGTATGATTTTCTGATTTTTAATTCTATTTATATTACTGTTGTGTCTTCTTTTTTAGTTTTGAATTTAATTTAATTCTAATGATATGTGATCACACTGCTTATGAACAAAGAGTAAAAGGTAGCAACTCTAAACTCAAATTATGAATTCATACATTATGATTTCAGTTTAGCTGCATATATATATATATATATATATCTTAATTGCAATTTCTTTTCTCCTGATGCTATTCACCTCACAAAGAAAAAAATCAATTTCTTTTTCCCCTGTTCACCTAGCAATAAAAAAATCAATTTATTTTTTTCTTATTCACCTCACAAAGAAAAAAAAGTCAACAATAGTTGCTATATATATATATATATTTTTTTTCCTGATGTTATTCACCTCACAATGAAAAAGAATCAATGGTGTTCATGAATCTAATAGCTTGACTTAGAAATTATGTTCTGTGCCTAGAACAGTAGTAATCTGTTAATAGTATGCTCTAGAGCATATCATTTAGTATGTATCTTGTACATATTTTTATTAATAAAAGGCATTTCCACTTTTCCATTTACATAATATATTTATGTGTAATTGAAAAGTTCCATTGATATTTTGTTAGAAATATTATTCTTAAGTTGTTAAGAATATGAGTGACAATATTTCTAGCACAAAGTATCATAAATAGGTTCGCAATCGAGGATACTTCATAATAAGGACATGACTTATCCAGAAAGATTGTATTCATGTTTGTTTCCAAGTTATTTATATGAGATATAAATAAGATGGAATGGTGAGTCTCATGCCATCTAACAAATATGATAGGCACTTATAAATGATAAGTAGGTTGAACTAAGTTGACACTTATGACAAACACATGGAGTTTACTCTTGTCAATGTTTTGTCATAAATCATATCAGTGCATATAATCTTTAGACCTGAGATAGCACAGTTATCTTGTATATAGGTAGTTTGAGTTTGATACTGCTTTCATATTTGTAATATGTATGGGTATATGGGCATGTGTTGGCTCCTACTAGTTATATATGAAGGTAGGTGTTGATCAAGATGGAATCTGTTCCTTTAAGTAAATAGAGATAAAATCCTATATTCATTTAATTGTTCTTGATGTTTCAAGTTCTTGGCCAGGATAGATAGATTTATTCAGAAAGGAGTTTCTGATGAGAAAATCTTTTAATCAAGAACTGGAATTAAAAGAGAACATAATATTCACAAAGAAATGGAGTTTGACATAAACCATGACTCACTTGAGTTGGGATTTTGTAACAGAGAGATTCTAGTGCATGGTAACATATAATTATAGGTTCATTTAAGGTAAACCTTATTACTAATTGGGTGGCCATGACATGCTATGCTAGGTGTTAACCATGGTCTATGAGGTGCATAAAATGATTTAGAGAAATCATTTATGGTAAGAAAGAGTTCTGATGATATTAAGAGTTGATATCATGTCTCATTGCCAATTAGTGATAAGCCTAGTAAGTCACACACATACACAAGTTATCACCTATTTAAATATGATTTAATTAATTAATTAAAGAGTTTAATTGATTAATTAAATAGGTTTGGTTTGCAATTAAATTGCAAAGTCCCTAGCATGACTTGAAACCAAATCTAGATTATTGGATGTGTAGTATAAATTAAATTTATATTTAAAGTGTTTAAATATGAATTTAATTAATGAGAAATTAATTAATAGAGATTAATTAATTAATTTATATTTGATATAAATTACTTAGAAGAAGAAAAATAATTATTTTGGGTTAAGAACTCAAAATTAAGACACAGGGGCATTTTGGTCATTTCACAGTGTGACACGTGGCACCATGAGATTGTGACACATGGGATTACACATAAGCTTGCAAAATGTTTTTTTTTAATCATGTAAGATGATTAAAATCAAGATTAAATATAGGTTTGACACTTGGCACAATGTGATTGGGTCACTTAAACCTAGAGCTAATCAAAGGGTGACATGTGGCAAGGGTTTAATGTGTTAACCTAGCTATTTAAGTGTTGTTATGAAAAGAAAAATAACCAGCAGCCACTCCTCTCCTTTGTCACGCCACTTTGAGGCTTTTCATCTATTCTTCTTCATCTCTCATCAATTCAAAGAGATTATCCATCAATCTCTTGAATTAAGAACACTAGAAATTGTTTCTAATGTCTTGTTTACATCTTTAATCTCTTAAAAGGCAGAACTTTAATTTCTAATTAATAGAAAAAGCTTTAGAAGCTGTTCAAGGGCTGTCATAGGTGTTCTTGGTGTGGACAAGCTAGAGGGACAACATCTGGTGTCCTGAAGACGAATCTTAAAGGCGCAAACACGCTGCAGTGCATCAAGAGGTTAGTGTAATCGTTCTTGATTTAATCTAGGGTTCTAAAATTAATCTGATTAATTTTAAAATCTTAAATGGCAAATACAGATCCAAAAACATATTAAAAGAGTTTTAATATGTTGTTTATCATTGAAATCAAATAGATAAAAATAAATCTTGCATGATGCATGTGACCCTAGGTGAAAATTTTTGAATTCAATGGTATAAACTTGTGTTTTTCATGCTTCCGTTCCTTCATAATCTTGTTCCATTCATGATGATAGACATCTTTAGATGTATGAATGCTTTGCATTAGAATAGAAGTTGGTTATACAGTTCTTTTATTAACTAAACAAGTCGATTTCCAATTCTCATGATCAATTTTAATGCTGGAATTAGCTATAATACTAAGAATTATTTGATTTTCATCATTGGAATTTGGAGATTATGGAAAGAGTTATTATTAGTTATCTCATGATAAATTCATGTAATACTGAAGGTCTAGATTATTATTTTTAGTTTTATTTGCCTTTCAAAAGCTTGAATTCTTACAAAATAGGAAACTTACTTTCATGCTTTTTTTCTTGAATTAATCTCAAATGGGGATTTATGTTTAATACTTTTGCATACTTTTATTTACTTGAATGTTATTTTTATTTGGAGTTAATAGCATTCATCTTTATAGGTTGATATGGCTACAAAAAATAAGGGTGCTGGAAGGGTTGCATGGAGTAGTGAACAATTTAACTTGTTTGTTAAAATTTGTGTTCGAGGCACTAATTTGGGCAAGAGAAATGGTGGTGGATGGGGTGACAAAGGATATACATGGTTACAGAATGAATTGAGGCAAGTTGGTGTAGAGTATACTAAAGAGCAATTAAGGCACAAGTGGGATTGGATGAAAGATCAATGGAAGATGTGGAAAGCATTAAAAGGGAATGAAACAGAATTAGGATAGGATCCCATAAAAGGCACAGTTGTTGCTCCTGATGAGTGGTGGAACGAAAAAATTAAGGTAAGTTAAAAAAAGAACTAGCTTTTAAGGCTTTATTAAACAAATAGGCATTTAATTATTTATTAACACTAGTGTTTTGATTTTTATATGTATTAGGAAAATTCAAATTTTGCAAGATTTCGAGAGAAAGGAATTGGACAAGAGCTTTATGAAAACTATCAAGAATTATTTCTAGGAATTGTGGCTACTGGGGAATTTGCATATGCACCATCATCTGGAGTTTTACCTAATGAAACTTAGGAGACGCAACAATTTAATACCGCAGATCATGTTGAGGAGAATATTAGTGCAGAATCAAATTTTGATGATAATTTAAATGAAATGATGAATGCTGGTTTTGATCCGAGGTTCATTCACCAAGCAAAGAGGTGAAAATGTGGGTTTAGAAAATACAAAAAATGATAGTAGTCAACATAACGTGCAAAAACAAAAGAGGAAAGAGTTGTCTAATGACCTTGCAACAAAGAAAAAAAAGATAATAAGGGAAAAAAGGTTTCAGGTGCTACATAGATGACTGATACAGTTAAAGAGCTAAAAGAAACTATAAAAGAGACCATGGAGTCTAAGACTGCAACTATGTGTAGTCTTTTGGGAGATTGCCTTGGTTGTTCTATTGAAGAAGTTATGAAAGATGTATTAACTTTGCCACTTATAGAGAAAGTAAGCGATATTCATTTTTTCTGCACACTATTACTTGATCAAAAGTCAAAAAGAGAGATGTACAATATTTTCGAAGATGCAGAAACAAAGTGGAAATGGCTTCAATTTCATTTCTCATTATGGACTAATGGTGTGTGGAAGCCTTCTACTTAGTAGATGCTATTACTTGTATTTGCTATTTTTCTTATTTTCATTACTTGTTTGAACTCTTAATTATCAAGTTTGGCATTGCAATAAAGTTTTAGTGTAATCATGAACTTTTAAAGTTAAAATATTTAGTACTTGATATTAATTTATATATGAGGTTTATTTGTTTTTATTTTTTCTTGATAGATATGAATGTTGTTCAGCGAATGATTTGGGATGATGATGACGATGAAGTTTGGAAGACAACCACATATGCAGTTGATATTATATGTAGCTATTACTTGTCTTATATTCATAAAGAACCTTGTATGGATTCATTCCATACAGGATTTGTATGGTTACAAGAAATAATGAGAGGTAATGAGAGAAGATGTGTTAATTTATTCGGAATGGATAAAGACACATTAATAAAACTTTGTCTAGATTTAGAGTGTCATTACAAATTAAAATGTTCTAAAAAAATGACTATTTTAGAAAAAGTTGGCATGTTTTTATATGTTCTCGCTTTGGGAGCTTCAAATAGGCAAGTTCAAGAAAAGTTTCAGCATTCAGTAGAAACTGTCAGTAGGAACTTTCATGAAGTATTAAAAGCAATGCTGTGCTTGTCAATTGATATGATAAAACCGATGCACTCTAACGCTCAAGAATATTCCTCTTGAGTTACTGAATGATGACAGATATATGCCTCATTTCAAGGTATATTTTTCAAATTTTTTTCTTATCTTTATATGTAGTACTATATTACAAATATCATTAAAAATCATTAAGTATTTTAATTTTTTAAATTTAAACATTTGAAAAATAGGACTGCATTGGAGCAATTGATGGAACTCATGTGTCTGCTTGTGTTCAAGAAGAAAATTTGATTCGATTTATTGGTAGAAAAGGGGTGCCTACCCAAAATATTATGGCTGCTTGTAGCTTTGATATGCAATTTACATTCGTAATGGCAGAATGGGAAGGTATAGCTCATGATGGACGCCTTTTCCAGTATGCTATCAATAAATAAAATTTAAACTTTTCCAAACCACCACCAGGTAAATGTGTATTTTATTTTCATTTTTCTCATTTCTTTTTTTAATTGGTCATAAAAAGGCAAGTACACAGATGTACACACAAACCTTATACTATTATACATTAGTGATTTATTTTTTTAATAAAATATATTTCATATGTAGGAAAATATTATGTAGTGGATGCTGGATATCAACAGATGGAAGGATATTTTGCACCTTATAAAGGTACTAGATATCATTTACCTAATTTTCAACGTGGTGGAAGACCAATGAGACTCAAAGAAATTTTTAATCGTTAGCATTCATCTCTAAGATGTTGCATTGAACGAACTTTTGGAGTTTGGAAGGCAAGATGGAAGATATTACGAACAATGCCTCCTTATTCATTTTATGTACAAAGAGATATAGCAGTTGTGTCCATAGCATTACATAATTACATTCGAAGAAAAGCATTGGCTGATCCAGCATTTGAGCGATTAGATAAAAGTCCAAAATTTATATCACCAGACATATTTCGTGATGCAGATGACATTAAAGCGGAAGAAAGTAGTCAAGAAAGTGGAACACTTCAAATGAATGCATTACGTGATCAAATCACTTGTAATTTAATGTTGGCAAACAATGATTATTAATTTTTTTAAATAAATATTATTTACTATAGTTTCAAATATATTTTACTTTAAAATATTTAATTTTTATTTATATATTTCAATAATAATTAAATTTGTTGAAATAATAAATTAATAATATATATTTATTTTAATAATAAAATAATTAGCAATATATAAGAAATTAATAATTATATAATTATTTTAATAATAAAATAAATTAGATGATACATACCCTTATTGGTCATTTTACATATGAACAGCAGCACCCAACATAATTTTACCAAACACTTAACATCAATCGGCCATTATCACACCACTACCTATCAACTAACAAGAATGCCTATCACCTACTGGCTATCACCGCACTCAACAGCTTAAACCAAACAGGCCCTTAGTAGGTTGGACCTTGGCCTTAAACCCAAATTAAGGGAAATGCAGGGGAGAAAGATGTTAATTTTAAGTAGCCGATTTTTCCTTATTAATCCGACCCCCACTACCAACTAGTCTTACAATTAAAAGAGCTTCTAAGTTTGAGGTGTTACTGATTTTATTTCTTTACGGTAAAGTTGATTAGGATCAATCACAGAACTGAAATATTGTATGATCAAATAGTGAAATATTTGTTAAATTATATTCGAAATAACAGACATGTCCCATTCTTTTTAATATCCATGTGGGCTTTACTTCCCTCCTCTTCACATTCCTTTGACATGAGCAAAGCCACATGGACATAGCCGTTTTCCTTCACCGCCGAATAGTCACATTTGTTTGGAAGCCACATTACATTATGTAAATTGACCTTTGGATCATCATGCATAGTCTTAAAGTCAGTATGGCATTCAAGCTTGTCAAACATAAAAGCGCGGTCATGCCTCGAAAAAATAGCCTGCCATCGCAAAAAAAAAGAAAAAGAAAGGAAAAGTTCAGATTTATTTGAGAGGTTTATTACCCAAAGTGGTTGGCTAAAGTAGTCATGGGTTGAAAGTCGAATGAGAATACTCAAGGAAGGATGCAGCCGCCTCATGATGCGGCGCGCAAGTCCACATCAAACTCGAACATTTGAATTTTTCATATTTTACAGGGATTTTTAATTTGTGATGTATTCTTTATTTTATTAGATAAATTTTATTTATATTTTTTAATTTATTTAATATTGTAAATTACTATTTTTATTTAATTTAAGTCTTTAAATATATTTTTTATTTAAATTAAAACTCTTTAATTCATTTTTATGTAAATTATAATTTAAAACTCTATAAATGCTCATTGTATTTTTATTATGTATTATTCAATGAAGTATTTTTTCTTTATAAAGCTATTTTTGCTTTATTTTATCTTAAACTTTCGATTAAGTTTTATTTATTTTAAAATATTATATTAGATCTTATTTATTTTCAAGAGTTTAATCATGTGTCAATCTTTTTCTGTGCTCCACGCTGCATCAAGTGCTATCAGAGTAAGAATTTTACCCTCATTAGGATGGTCAATGTTAGTGGTGGTGGCAATTAATCTCATGACAGTGATCAGGAGTTGTATGCTGTTTGTCGAATAATTGAAGAACAAACTACATCTTTTCGCAACATAAGACGTCAATTGAAAGAGATTCAAGAACAATTGCACGTCATATTGGGAGTTCATAATGTTAAGAAGAGAAATCATAAATTGAATCAAGCAAGAGGAGTCAACCATGAGATAAGGAATTTGGAGGTGAAATTAATTATTATAGAGACATCAAATGATGTTAAAGATTTTGAGCATGAACAGAGAACAACTCAAAGTTAAAGACCCTAAACTTAAATGATTTGAGATCAAGAATTTGAAAGTTTGATTTTATTTCATTTTGCTATGGAAATGAACAATAACAAATCATGGAGATTTCAAAGGGGATTGAAGACAAACAATCCAAGAAGACAATGAAAATTGAAGAAACTCAAATTATGGAATTTATGGAGAATGAAGATTTTTCTAATCCTTTAATTCCTATTATTTTTGTTGATTTTATTTGTCCAAATGTTCCAACAGGTGCAAAGAAATGCGAAATTGCTCAAATTAAATTTGTTCAAGTCAATCTTGTTGCTATCATTCAAGAAGAAGATATGATGTGATCTTCCGATAGAAATTTTGATTCTCCAAAGACTTTAAAATTCGATGTCAAATTTTATCTAAAGTGTAAATGAATGTTGTGGTGTGAAAATCCATATTAGATCCGAAAACTTGTGTTTTTCATATTTCACAAAGACTTCTAGTAGAAAGATTCTTTATTTTACTAGATAAATTTTATTTATATTTCCCAATTTTATTTAGGAATGTAAAATATTACTTCTATTTAATTTAGATCTTTAAATATATTTTATATTTAGATTAAAACTCTATAAATACCTATTGAATTTTTATTATGTAAAAGTATTAAGATTTATTCAATGAAGTATTTCTTCTTCATAAAGCTGTTTTTACTTTATTTTGTAATAAATTTTGGATTAAGTCTTGTTTATTTTAAAATCTTGTATTAGATTTTATCTAGTTTCAAGGATTTGATCTATGTCAATCTTTTTTCGAGCTACACACGCTGTGTCACCTCAAATCATCAATGAAGTACAATGATTGAATAGGCTTAACACTACGCCAAAAGGTGTTTCTTCTTTTTTAGAGAAATTTTCAGGGAACTCCTGAATTCCAGTCTTCTTGAGCTCACCTCCTCTTATGAACCAAAAGAGTAACGTATTCCTATATTTGGCGGCTACCTATGAGAATATTGCGTCAGTCTTGATTAGGGAAGAAGCAATTCGATAATACATAGGATAGTACCTTTCTATTCGAATAGCTAGTTTCATTTGTTCGGCTGATTTCCTGTTCGTCCATTTGGCTAAGTTGACGAAAATCCAGAATCTCTAAGAGAGAAAAAGTCATTTCTGAGAAGAAGAAAGCGGCAATTAAATGCGGTTATTTTTATTTTCCTTTCTTCTCATAAAGAAAAAAGGAACCAAAATCATTAATAGGTAAAGCAATGCACATTGACATTGTTCTTGAGATACAAATTAAGGGGAAAAATAAAGCAGAGGAATTCCTGAATTATTCAGTACTGTATCAAGACTGAGAATTTCAAAAGTTAACATGTTTCGAATAGAATTGGGAGCATTAATTCCTTGCAGTTATTGTAGGCTTATTGAGTGGTTCTTGCCAATATTCTGCAGGGCTGTATGTAGACATGATAAGGAGAGGCCTGTAAGAATGGAGTGGAGTTAATAAATAATTGCTTTATTGACAGGTCTGATCTCAATATACAATACAATAATATACTTGTAATTTGCAAATACACAATGACCCAATCCCTAATCACATAACTTGTATCTCCCACATTGAACACTACACATCATCAACTTACATCTGAAATCCCATCAATATATGCATTTTTTTTATCCAAACTTGCATAAATATATATATATAGCAGCCTGTTCAAGATAAAGCAAA
Source organism: Hevea brasiliensis (assembly GCF_030052815.1). Classification (NCBI taxonomy): domain Eukaryota; kingdom Viridiplantae; phylum Streptophyta; class Magnoliopsida; order Malpighiales; family Euphorbiaceae; genus Hevea; species Hevea brasiliensis. The sequence continues at coordinate 22,846,984 of NC_079504.1, forward strand.
CAGTTTATGTATTATTTAATTGGAGGCCTTGTAGGGCGCCTTCCTCTAGCAACACTTTGAATTAAGGCTTGTCCGACGCCTTCCCCAAGCCTCTCGATGAGCCCTCCAATGAATTTATTGATGTGTCCGATCTCAATGTACAATACAATAATATACTTGTAATTTGCAAATACACAATGACCCAATCCCTAATCACATAACTTGTATCTGCCACATTGAACACTACACATCAACCAAATCTGAAATCCCATCAATATATGCATTTTTTTTAATCCAAACTTGCATATATATATATATATATATATATATATATATATATATATATATATATATATCAGCCTGTTCAAGATAAAGCAAACGGTTTATGTATTATTCAATCGGAGGCCTTGTAGGGCGCCTTCCTCTGGCAACACTTTGAATTAAGGCTTGTTCGACGCCTTCCCCAAGCCTCTCGATGAGCGCTCCAATGAATTTATTGACAGATCTGATCTCAATGTACAATACAATAATATACTTGTAATTTGCAAATACACAATGACCCAATCCCTAATCACATAACTTGTATCTCCCACATTGAACACTACACATCATCAACCTCCATCTGAAATCCCATCAATATATGCATTTTTTTTTATCCAAACTTGCATATATATATATATATATTAGCCTATTCAAGATAAAGCAAACGGTTTATGTATTATTCAATTGGAAGCCTTGTAGGGCGCCTTCCTCTAGCAACACTTTGAATTAAGGCTTGTCCGACGCCTTCCCCAAGCCCCTCGATGAGCCCTCCAATGAATTTATTGACAGGTCTGATCTCAATGTACAATACAATAATATACTTGTAATTTGTAAATACACAATGACCCAATCCCTAATCACATAACTTGTATCTCCCACATTGAACACTACACATCATCAACCTACATCTGAAATCCCATCAATATATGCATTTTTTTTTTATCCAAACTTGCATATATATATATATATATCAGCCTGTTCAAGATAAAGCAAACAGTTTATGTATTATTCAATTGGAGGCCTTGTAGGGCGCCTTCCTCTAGCAATACTTTGAATTAAGGCTTGTCCGACGCCTTCCCCAAGCCCCTCGATGAGCCCTCCGATGAATTCGATGATTACCTGAGAGGCAAGCCGAGCTGCAGTTCCCAACATGCTGGACTTCTCAACGCCCTTAATGCCGTTGGCTTGAAGGCCATTGACCATGTTCTTTGCACAAACTGCGTGCAGATGGTACTCACAAACCGTGCAACGATACACTCGGCCTGATCTCTTGGTCCTATTGCATTCTCCGCATACAAAACCAGGTTCCCCATTTGGAAAACTCATGGTCATGGCAGCTGGGAGGATTTTTAGTGGGTGTGGATGCACTGAAATTTTAATTTCGTAGGACAGCATAGCACAGCAAGGATGCATCTGATAACTACAGGCGTTGCATCTGAAAGTGTAACCTTTTGCAGCCTTCCCACAAACGTCACACTTTGATTTTAAAATTCCACCTTTAACTGAAGCAGCAAATTAAAATGATATGTGAATAAGTTTATAAGCGATCAAGATCCAACTAGGCAGCTATAGTAGCTATTACTGAACCGTAGAATTCACCTGCTTTTGAAGAGAATAAGAGTTGGTGATGCATGTGGAGAGGATGGGCCTTGAGTTCTCGAGGAACCAAACCGCAGAACTCATGTAACTGAAAATCGCATTGTAGGCAAGTGAACCTCGTGCCTGAGCCGTATTCCTTGCAGCCTGCGCAGGTGAAGAGTTCGGGCATGTCAACCTTATACAAGCCATGTTGGTGGTGAAGGGAAAGAAATACTTCTTCTCCCAGGCCTAGGTGAGGAGATGTTGGCAATTCAAGCATAGGACTTTTGGGAAGATATGCTTGTGGTTGAGGAGGAGGGTTTGGGAATTGCATTGAAGGAGAATTTTTCAGGGGAAATGAAGTCGTCTTCTTCAATGGCCTGTTGTTCATGATGGCTTGGCTTGTGAGAATGGCTAGCTATGTGGATTAGACTTGTTTCTAATTGCACCACAGAAGGAGAATATTTATTTTGCTGGAAAGTTGGGCACCATCAACCATGTGCAGGGCATGAAGAAAAAGGATGATGCCACTCAATCACATACATATTGCATTGATTGCTTGTGCTATCACCGTTTTATAGAAAATAAATAGATAACCGGAATAAAAAAATTGAAAAAAAAGAAACAAAAAAAGCACAAATTGAGACTTCAAAACAAATGGGATGAACACATGGGTATATGAATTATTTTTTTCTTTTTGGGTACTACTGTTCTTGATTGACTGATTGATTGAATAGCTGAAATCTAAAACACAAAAACCATTTAAACTTGCTAACATGATACATATCCCATAATCTGCAAACAAGCAGTATACATATACATATGCGATTACTTTTATAGTTCAATCACATGTATAGAACACATGGAAAAGGGAAGAAGCAGATTAATGGTATGATTTAAAATTAAAAGTGAGGCTGTGACAGGCACTGAAGATATCATATGAAAAATTTTGCATACGGGTCATGTCCCTTGGAGGTGAGCACGAGAATCCACAGATAGGGCCCCTAGAAACAGTTTCTGATTCCTTGCAGGAGAAAAAAATGGATACCCATTGCAGCAAAGTCAAGGTTTCTTTTAGCTTTAGTTCATGCAAACGATACGTAACAAGCTTTTTAGGTTTTTCCCACTAAATTTCCTTACCTTTACAGAGCCCGAATCCGAATCCCCAACAGAGCTCTAATATTCGATTCTAAAGTAGAAGCGAAGAAAACTTGGCAGCCTTTCTCTCTCTCTTCTCATTATACAATGTTGAAAACAATAATTAATTACATGCCCAGATTCACTAGAGAAAGGGATGTGCATTCAAAATATATTGTAAGTTGCAACCCTACCTGCTCGTAGTTTATTTGTTATTGGCTGCAGAGCATCTTTGGACGTGAATTTTAATAGGACAACCTTTCTCAATCAGTTTAGACAAAAGGGTCACAGATGCCTCTAATTATTAGTTTGTGGTATTCTTTTCTTTTTTATCCTTTTTAACGGGTGATTCCAATTGAAGGCCAAGTAAAACACAGACGAAACCAGAAAGAAAAAGAATTCGCATATTCGTTGGTGTTGGCGTTTTAGGATATCAACCATCTTAAGTTTTGATCGCGGTCACTGCACTCAAATTCTTCAAAAACATAAGGAAAAGAAAAAATCAAATCATGCATGAACTCATCAGGGCGTCTTGGAAATTGCAAAGCAAGCTTATTCCATTCAAAACCCAACAGCGGAGTTATGATGTTCTCCAACACTCGGGTAATTTTTTCTAGCTTTTTACGTATTGGAGAAGTTGAAGTCCGAGAAATTCTAAAGCATTGGAATCTTGAAGGATTACATTAAAAGATGGGCATCCTCCACATGGGTTTAATTCTCAACAAGGTCTTGTTTTTAAAGCCCAATGTCCTCAAAAAAAGCCCTTGCAGCTGGCTTTTCGTCGGATGATACCTTTTGGGCTCATTTTGACAAAACCCAAAGTAGTCTTGCCGTTTGATGGGGGAAGAGGAACACATCCAACATAAGAAACAAGGGAGGCGGTCTTCTTTTCTCTGCCGACAGAACACAAACTTGCATTGCACAAAATGGCGAATGCGTCTCTCTGTCAATGTCCCCACAAGCCCACATTTGAGGTGCACACAGCATACAGTTTTTGTCTAGAATCATATCTTAGCTACCCTGAATTTTTAGCTTCTAATTCTCAGAACAGACAATGGCCCAAAAATACACACATGCGTACAAATTTTGGTAAATTGTTCCCATACGGGAATAAATATAATGTATAGTCGGTAAATGACCAATACCATATACTAGGGTTGCTACTAGCGATTTCGAATTAATTTTAATATATAATGAGATTAAAATTTGATTTTTGTTTCAATTTAATTTTGATTTTAATTAAATTCAATATTAAAATCTTTAATTTTTGTATAGATTAAATTTAATTTTGACTCAAAACTATATCAAACCAAATTAATTGGTTTAAATTCATTTCAAAATAAATTTTAATTAATCTAATGTAGTTTTATTTTGACTTTAATTCTAAGTTAGATCAATTAAATTTTGATTTGAACTGAATTACGAAAAAATCTATCATAAATCATATAAAAATAAATAATTTATTGTTTATTTGTTTACATATATAATTTTCTTAAAGAAGGAAAAAAAAAAAAAAAGAAGGGACGCTCCCATTCTCCAATCCCTAGCAGCAGGCACCATTCCTTCATTTAACAACCTCCGTTTAGAGATGATTTTCTGGTAAAGTTCGTTTTATAATGTAAATGAAAATTTTTCGGAAATTAAAAAATAAAATAAAATTGTGCACTTATATGTAAAAAGAATTTATTAGCCTTGAAATTTGAGTGTTGACTTTAAACTTACCACCGACACGTGTTGATGATGGCAAAAATATGAAGATTAGTTTTGAGCCTCCTAAATAACCAATGTCTGGAATCCGTTGGAGCTCGCTCATATTAATTATACTACTCCGTGAATACTATAATATTAATCTATCAATTTTATTTTAAAATATAATGTAAAATGTAATTAATATAAATGGAATTTCAAGGGAGAGACAGTATTTTAATTATAATAATATTAAAATGATAAAATAATTTTTTTTAAAAATAATATTTTTATAAAAAAATAATTTTTAAGCCTGAAACTGAGTGTCTTCAAATAATTAATTAAAAGTAGGAAAAGAAGCGCCAAAGGGCAAATTTCTGGATATGGTATTTACTCTTTCACATGCCACTGTTTCCGCCACCTTGTAACTTTGTTTTTTTTTAAAAAAAAAAAAAAATCCATTTGGAAATTTATTTACACTTCTTTATTTGTGAGGTTTTATTCTTACCAGCAACTTTAATCTAATCACCATCGTTGATCCTGTGACTTGTTAATACAATAATGAAATGATGGGTTAGTGTGATCCGTTGGTTCGCGCAGGTGAGGTCCACATTATTCGATGGTATGATTTTAGTGGCCAACCTGTGATCTCTAATCCTTCCTTTAAAAAAAATTACATGCAAGAAAAAAAAAGTAATTTAATTAAATTAAATTAATAATTTTTTTTATTAAATTTCATAAAAAAAAAAGAATTTAATTTTAATGGAAATAAAAATTTGAAAACTCAATGTTTCATTTATCTTGTACATATAAGATAAATCGAATTTAAGAAAAAATATTCCAAAAATTCAATATACAACAAAAAAGGTACAATTTGAGAGTAGAGAGAGGCCAAGGAAGGGTGCTTTTAGCCTTATATATCAAAGAAAAAAAAGCCATCACTCCCACCAATAATCACATCTCAAAAACACAGCCAATAAACGACTACATGAAGTGTCAGTTTGGTAATAAAGGGAAAAGCAAAACCCAAACTCGTAATATACAAGCATCAAATTTCCCAAAGGCCCAAAACTAAGGCAAAGGTAGGCATCAAGTCCTTTCTTTTGTGTGTCGGTGCCTGTAGCTGTGACCCTCCTTTGACCATTCGCCATCGCCAATATCGCCCCGCCGACGAGCTAGATGAGAAAGGACTGCCCACCCCTTTCCTCCATCGCCGGCGGCACTGTGGGCAAATTATCTGTATGTTTCGAAACTAAGCCTTTAGTGGCCACATTACTAGCTCTCACTCTGGTGATGCTCCTCTGGAACCTCCCTCCCTACTACCAAAACCTCCTATCCGCGACTCGCCCTTGCTCTGCCCACACCACCACCACCACCACCACCACCACCACCACCCCCCTAATCGCTTCCAATGCTTCCTCATTTCCTATGACCTCCCCCGCCACCTCATTATCTGAGAAGAAGTACTCAACCACCGTCACCGACCCAAACAAACGGATCTTCCAGGCATACGGCAACGCCGCTGCTCTTTTTGTTCAGATGGGAGCGTACCGTGGTGGCCCGAGGACCTTTGCGGTGGTGGGGCTTGCTTCGAAGCCCATTCACGTGTTTGGTCGTCCTTGGTACAAGTGCGAGTGGATCTCCAACAATGGTTCTTTTATGAGGGCCAAGGCCTATAAGATGCTTCCAGACTGGGGCTATGGTCGCGTCTACACTGTTGTGGTTGTCAATTGCACCTTCCCCGTGAATCCTAACCACGACAATGCGGGTGGAAAGCTCATGCTCAATGCGTATTACGGTGAATCTCAGAGGAAATACGAGAAGTTTGTTGCTTTGGAAGAGGCACCAGGCTCTTACAACGAGTCCAAGTACCACCCGCCTTACCAGTACGAGTATCTCTATTGTGGGTCTTCTTTATACGGGAATTTGAGTGCGGCCAGAATGAGGGAATGGATGGCTTATCACGCATGGTTCTTCGGACCCAGTTCCCATTTCGTGTTTCACGATGCCGGTGGAGTGAGTCCTGAGGTAAGGGCTGCACTTGAGCCATGGGTGCGAGCAGGGAGGGCCACGGTTCAGGACATTAGAGGGCAGGCTGAGTTCGATGGGTATTATTATAACCAATTTCTGGTGGTTAACGACTGCTTGCATCGGTACCGATTTGCTGCCAACTGGACATTTTACTTTGATGTGGATGAGTATATTTATTTGCCAGTGGGCAATACTCTGGAATCGGTTCTTCAAGAATTCTCCGATTATACTCAGTTCACGATTGAGCAGAATCCTATGTCCAGTGTGCTGTGTTTGAATGATTCCAGTGAGGACTATAGCAGGTACGTTATTGCACAGCTCCACATTCCCAAAACACAATTGATCTTTAGATCCGCGGGTCCTAAAAAACAGAATATTTTAAGCCCAATTTATCATGTTGTAAATAAATGGGTTCAACACTGAAACATGTTTGTTTGGGGTCGTCAATTCAGGGAATGGGCATTCGAGAAGCTATTATTCAGGGAATCGAGAACGGGGATTCGGAGGGACCGCAAGTACGCGATTCAGGCAAAGAATGCATATGCCACTGGAGTGCACATGTCGGAGAATGTAATTGGCAAGACATTGCACAAGACCGAAACAAAGATTCGTTATTATCACTACCACAAGTCTATTACGGTTCCCGGAGAACTTTGCCGGGAATTTGTGCCTCCGTCAGCCAAGAACAATGTGACCTGGTACGATAAGCTCCCATATGTTTATGATGATAACATGCAGAAGCTGGCCAAAACCATCAAAGAATTCGAGCGACATGCCATTGGAACTGTACAGGCTTACTCATGATTGATTTATGTGCAAAATAAGTTATACCATATGTTGAGGCGTGACCTGCGACTTCATTATTCATTCTCCTGTAATTGGGGGCGATTGCTGAAATTTCACTCCTCTTTCCTGTGAGTGCTAGGATCTGACCCCCACCAGTGTGTGCCTATTTCTGTGGTCAGAAATGCTCCAGTATTGCTTTGATTTGTCTGTATATTTATTATATTTCATTAAAAAAATCAAAAAGGAGTCAGTGTGTTCTTTTTCATTATTATAAAATGTGGTGATTATGATATATTTCTAATTTGGTTTCCCAATGTAAAAAGGTCACTTGAGTAATAAATATACTTTCAACTTATACTTTCTTGAGGTGTATTAATTTTATGATTTAAGGATTAGAGGTTGACTGAAATTATTAAGACGAGCTCTTATTCTTAACGTTCTCCTGATTTTGTAGTGGTGGACTGGACGGAATTTGCCCAAGAAGAAGAAGTGCTATTTAGGGGTGTTTGGTTTACTTGGTCGCATTTAATAATGACAAAGATTCAAACAGAAATTGTGGTGTTTGGCAGTTTTTAAAAAATTAGAATGATAGGTGATAGGTAATCGATATGATACCATCACCGGTTTATATTAATTTTTTTTAGATGCTTTTATCTACTGATAATGATCTAGTTTTATTTTTATTTTACCATATTATTCTTTTTTATTTAACTTGAAAATTAATATTATTAATATTTTTATTTTTTTATTTGTAATTTTAATATTTTAATTAATGTATTTCAACTTTGTTAAAATATTTTTTATTAATAACATAAAATATAAAATATTTATTTATATCCAAAACTCAAAATTAATTATAAATTTTTCTATTAACAATAATAATTATTTTATTATTTTATCTATATTTTTAAAATTATTTAATTATCTTAAAAAATAATTATTTTCTTATTTCAATAATAAAATAAATGATATAATATAAAAAATTAATAATTATATATTTATTTAAATAATATAATATATTAATTTAATAATTATATATTTAATTTAATAATAGAATAAATAATATAATGTAATAAATTTATAATTATATATTTATTTAAATAATAAAATAAATCATATGATATATACCCTTATTAGTCATTTTACTTTATTAGTCATTTTACATATTAACAGTAACAGCTAAATATAATTTTACCAAACACTTAATATAAAAAGTATCATCACTATCGCTATCATTATCGATTATCACTATTACTAACAAGAATATTATCACCATCAATTGATTCAATGATTAATCCAAATGCCCTTAAACATATCTGAAATGGAGTGGACCTAGCTACCTCAAAAAAGATACATACAATGTCAAAGAGAAGACAGTCCATTTACTTTTAAGCCCATGGTTTATATTAGGGCTTGCACAGGCGAAGGCCCATTTGTTCCGATGCATGTAACTGGAAATGAATGAATTAAGGGAGGCTTGGCAAGCTTTTCTTCATCGCTTCGCAATTGAGGGCATTTCGGCCTTCTAAATGTTCCTCTACTTCTGATTAATTTACTTAAAAACCTTTTTTAGGTACATTAAATAACTCAATACATCCACGATTCCAAGACCTCCTAAAGTTCTTATTAATTTACTTAATGTTTGTTAGGCACGCTAAATAATTCAATCCAAAATTCTGACTAAATTATTGTTTTTGTCTTCATATTATAGCTACAAATGTAATACCTAAATGAAATTATTATATAATGAATGGGTCCAAATTGAATTGAATCGTATTCAAAATTTGAGATATTGCCTATTTTAGTCTCACGATTTTATCATTAAAAATAATCCTCCACAAACAGAGGTGTACTTAGCATCCTAAAATTCTAATCCCCTTAATTTCACTAGGAACTGCAACTTTTGTATGATATTGTCATCTATTAGGAACTGCAACTTGCCAATTTCTCTTCGTTTTGTTTCAGGTTTAAAGGCTTGGTGTGGTGATTGTTTGAAAATAAATTAGATTATAGGATCTTGTTTTTCTTTTGGTTTTGGATAATATATATCATGCTGCCTCATCGACTTATGGATGTATTAAGCAATAGTTAAAAATAATTTTCTCCTTCTTTCTTGTGTTTTCTAACTTCTCGATTAAGGAAAAAAAAATATTAAAGGAGGAGAAAAAAAAATTTTTTCCAAAGCAAAAAAAAATATATATTAAAAATACTCAGTAACCCCTTCTCCTCGTTGGCAGTACCTACAAACTTCTTTCAAGATTTTCTATTTTTTGAGGGCTGCGGGAATGTTGATGGGCTTTACATGACAAACCAACATAAGGGAGCAAAATGTATATTTTGCAGTAGTAGAATTTGATTTCATGGACAGGATTGGAATCTTGATCTGCCAAGAATACAGGAACATTAGCGTTTGCCATATAATCATACAACTATTTGGTTGTTTGCTAGAGGATAAGCATCAACGCTTCAAGATAAATGTTTATATAATTGTACTAATTAATTGTAGTTTAGATGGCACAAAGGCAGCCATTAGATCGAACAACTTTTTGGAGGTGCAAATGGCAAATGGTTGTTTATGACGCAATTGCCACTCACTTTGATACTGCTTTTTAACATGCCTTTTTATTATAACCTAAAAAGATCACGGGTCAGTGGATCGTGTACTCTTCTCTTATCTCTTTATCATCATATACTTTTTTTTTTCTTTTAAAATGTAAATATACATACAAGAAAGTATAAGAATTGCTATATTAATATTCACACTCAAATAATTATTGACTGAATAAAATTTTAACACATATCTATAAACTCACACACACACACCTACACTCGATACAGGAGCAATTGCAAATTGGTAATATGAAAATACATAATTATCTTTGATCAAATTCTAATCGCTTTCTAATGGTCAAATGGGCCAAAAGCCTCTATGAAACTCCCAAAGCAGAGGCTAGCTATAGGCATTGTTTGGTCGGTTGGCCCCTACATATATGGAATGTAACTTGTGAATTACAATAACTGAGTAGTCCAACCAAATAATTAAGTGGCAGTCGAATAAGACTGGGACTCACGTGTTCGATGACCTTCCTTTCTAATTAATTAATCCAAAATTAATGTTTAGTTGCATTCATATCTGCTTGTATATATACTATGCTGAATTATCCGTGTTGGCGTTGCCCTTTGCGTAATGCCCATCATTTCGAAGGCTTTCGGACGACTCCCAGCTGGGAAGTTTGTTAAACCACCCTCAACTGCAAGCGTACAACCCATTCAACCCAATGACCCATAACAAAATTATTATTATTATTATTATTATTATTATCGTCATTTTCTATCACTCTACTCGGTAAGATGTAATATATTAAAAAAATATATATATCTGTGATTCATATGCATAAATATATTTTATATTTTGATTCATAATATATTGAATTTTCAAAATAAATTAAAAATAATAATATAATGGTAATTATATTATTTGTCTCTATATTTTATTCTATTATACAAATGAAACATAATAGAATCTAATGTTCAATTACATCATATATATGCTAATCATTACTTTAAATTATTTATGTGCATGTATAAAATTACCTATATAAATTTTACAACAAAATGCAATAGTTATATTTATAGTTAATGATCAAATAAGACCAAATTCTAAATATATTCAAAAAATAATAATTGCAAAAATTCAAAATCACACTTATTATTTTATCTGAAAGACTAACCGCTATATATCTTATGAAATTATAGAACAAACCGATCCTTCCACTTGTTTTTGTTTTTAGAATTTTTTCTTTTTTAATCCATCGAAACATATAGAAGGTGTTTAAAATTATAATTCCCAATGCCGCCATGAGCCTTTTTTACCAATCCAATAGTGATGTCAGTTTACAATATTTATAAATGATCAAGTCAGTAACTTATTAGTCAGCCACTTTAACGTTTAAGCAAATGACTTATTAAGAGAGTATAAAAGCAATGCAAATAGATTATTGTAGAGAATTAAACAGAGTAAATATACTTAATTTCTGAGGCTATTTGATATTTATAGATTGATATGCTTATACCCATTAGAGGTTTATGAGAATTTTGGATTGTTTAATTATAGTCTCAAAATTCTTAGTGGGCATATTCACCGAATCTTGCATGTTCTTTGATGGTAAGTTAGCCGAGCCATTTGGACCATTGATCTACATCCGGCCATTGTTTAGATAGCTATTGCTCAATTTAGAAGACTGAATTATCTAAGAATCTGTTTGGCATTATTGTTAAAATTACTATTAAAAAAATTTTTTTTTTTAATATATTAGTTAAAGAGTATTAAAAAATAATTAAAAATTAAATTTGATAAATTTTAGTTATAAGAATACTAAGATAATAAAATAATTTTTTTTCAAACTATTTTTTTTAATAATATATAAAATAATACTTTTATTCAAAAAAATAATTTGAACCTCTAAATTTAATATCAAACAGATACTAACACACAAATAGTTCAGCTGAGCATATAGGCCATTTGATGCTCGGGTCCTATGGTTGTGCGCATCTAAGCTTCTTGACCGACTGACTTTATTGGCCAAACCTCTTACACTTCTAACCATGCATTTTGACTGGATCAAACCATTTGAACATTTAACTTGATATTTATGAATAAATTATATCAATTCCTTTAAACCATATGGGCAGCGGAAAATTAGTGTTAAAAATTTGAATTCCAATAGTTACATTAGAAGGATGGCCTTGAACACTAAACAGAAATGAAGAGATATAAAGCTCAATCTTTGTTGTGAGTAATTCAGATAAAATAGTCCAAGTGAATGCATATTGATTTTGATAGAAAAATCAAGAATTAAAATTAATTGGTTGCAATATGTTCCAAATTCCAAGCTTTAAATGGCAAAAATTTGAAGCGAAAAGATAGCAACCATTTGCCAAAACAATTGTGAAGCCACCAGATGTATGCACATTGGCGTGTTGTTCACCTCCCCCCCTCCATGTAAAATTGACTTGGGAAACATGAACTCCGAGAAGTTGCCTGCTACTTGCTAGGGTTTTGCACCGTATAATTGGCCCCTTTGACACACCGTCGCACACGTGGGTCTTCCGAAAGTAAGAAAAAAGCGGCTGTCAACTTGTGCTTAATCAGCCAAATCATACCCCGGGACCCACCAGCATCAGTCGGTTCATCAGCCCTGAAAGCCAAAGTTGAAAAATTGATCGTACGGTTATTAATAAAATAAAAAGGGTGAATCTGGTGATTGCCGTCTGCGTTGATGCCCATTGATATATTCCGCTTGTTATAAAATGTGGCACGTTTGCTTACTCTCGATTTTTCCCTTTCAATTTATTTGCTTTTTTTACGACCGCCTCATAAATTTCTTTCCATCTTTAGGTTTTCCCTTCTGCGTTTCCCTAATAGCTCAGACATACATATTTTATGGTACGCTCTCTGCTCAGCTCCAACATTCATCTGCGTCTCTTTGCCAATCCATCTCACTGTCTTACGTACGGCGGCTCCATTCTGAAAAAGGTTTTGACTGTCTAAGCTCTCTCTCTCTGTCTCTCTCTCTCTCTCTCTCTCTCTCTCTCACATATTCGATTGCTTTTGACATGGGTATTGGATGTGTTGCTAATGCAGGATTGTTTTACTCTTTGCTTCCAGATTCGATCAAATCTTGAAGGGTTTGGTTCACCTTTCTCGATAATCAACAGCAGCAGGAGGTTAGCGTCTTTCATTTTTGAACGCTTATTGAGAAAATCATGGTATGTTTTGTATCAAGTTACTCCATCTCTCTGCCTCTGCTTTATTTTATTTTGGTTGTGTAACTTCAATTGACGTTTTTTTTTTCTTTATCAGGTGAGTCCATTTGGGCAAATGGGCAAGCAGGATTTAGGTCCTCCATGGTTGCGACCAATGCTGAGAGCCAGCTATTTCATCCCCTGTGCAGTTCATGGGGATTCTAATAAAAGTGAATGTAATATGTTTTGTTTAGATTGTATGGGTAATACCTCTGCTCTTATTGTTTGATCGATCATAAAGATCACCGTGTTGTTCAGGTTTGTCTTAAAAGTCTTCCTTTCTTCTTCTGAATGATTTTCAATATCTGTTGAATCACATTGGAAGAGTTAACTGAAAAATATATTGTTTGTTGGGTGATTATTGCAGATAAGGCGATCTTCATACCATAACGTGGTGAGGGTGAATGAGATACAGAAGTACATAGATATATCTTGCGTCCAGACTTACATTATTAATAGCGCCAAAATCGTGTTCCTGAATGAGCGACCTCAGCCAAGGCCGGGAAAAGGCGTCACCAACACTTGCGAGATTTGTTGCAGAAGCCTCCTTGATTCCTTCAGATTCTGTTCTCTTGGATGCAAGGTGTTTTTCTTTCCTAAGTGTTTTTCCCTTTTCTAATTGTATTCATGTTTCTTGCTCGCTTTCTTCGCGTTCAAGTTACAAGTTCCATTTCTTTTTTTTTTTTTTTAATATATTTTCAGTGGTGGCTCAAATTACATCAATCTTGCCTTAGTTGACTTCATTTTGATTTATTTAATGATAAATTAATCGCTTCATCTTGAGAAATGTATCAATAAACCCGTCTCTGTAGCTGACCTAACCCCAAAAATTGAGAGAGAGAGAATTGAAGTTGTGTTGGTATCTTAATTTGGGGAACTCGAATAACTTGTACGCACATTTTCCTCTCCATGATCTTTGATTTGGTGGTTAATTGATTTCGTGTTTGAATAATCTTTGGGTCTCTCTGTTCTGTATCTGTGCCCTGTTCTCACCTACTCTGTTTTAATGGTCTACTCACAGCTAGATTACTGAAGTGCCCATTTACATTTCTCTTTTTAGCTTGAGGCATGAAGCGTGACCCAGACCTGACATTTACACTGAGGGTGAAGCACAATCGGGATCCTTTCCTTGGTGAGTCTGAACTGATGAGTCCTCTACCCCAAAGAAGATTAGAAAGACACATGCTTTCAACCGGTTGATGGATGGACTTACAATTTATTCTTCAGATGGGCATAGCAATGAATTTAACTCGGGAGATGAGGCCACTACCAACCTATCTCCATCTACTCCTCCCATTTATAATCACCGCAATGCAAGGAGAAGAAAGGGTATTCCTCATCGTGCTCCATTTTGAGATTTCTCAAGAATTGGAAAACAAACATATGAAAAAGGAGAAAAACCATATAAGAAAAGGTGAAAAATTATAAAAGAAAAAGGAGAAAAAAAATTGATGGGTGGATGGCAATAATGTTTAGTATGCAGTGAAAATTTGACACATAAAAATTAGGGTAAAAAATGATTGTTACAGTGTTTTCTTGTGTAGATGGTAGCAAAAGACTGTTTCTGTTGGCTATGGACTATGGAGCACGGGAAAGAGTCCCATCATATTTATTAATTAGCACTGGGACTTGATTTCTCGAATAGAAATCTTAGGACATATAGTTTTAAAAACGTGTTTGTACAGATGATTATGTATGGGTTTTAGGTAGTTGGAAAGATAGTAATAATGGAGTGGCATTATGATGGGTTATGTAGAGGACTGGAATCTGTTCTCTCTCTCTCTCTCTCTCTCTCTCTCTCTATATATATATATATATATTCTGTGATCAATTTGCAATGTCTGTGACTTCCCATTGTGGAGGATCCTTGTAGCATGATTGAGGAGTCCTTTAAATATGCGCTTTTGATTCACTGGAAATCGTGGGTTGAGCAGTTTGCTTTTTTTAGCGACGAATCTTTACATAATTAGATTTATAAAAAAAAAAAAAAAAAAAAAATTGAAAGGGGAGGTGACCAGCTGGAAAGGTAAATTGGATGTGAATGAAACGAAGTATCAATGGTAATGGTGGTGTTGGAAATGGATGGAGATAAATGGTCAAATTATTCCAGATTTGCCAAGTTATTCCAGGACCTCCAAAACCAGGTACGAGCTATGGTCAATTTGGGGGCCGGCCTTCCCTGGGAATCTGTTTTCATGGATGAATAATTTATTTGATTGACAATCCATCACCGATCCAATGTAGGCTTTGCGTTGCGTTTGCGTTCACGTAGGATGGATGTTAGTTTGGACGTGATGGTTAGTCCTTTGAGGCAACTGCATCTATGCACCTCAATTATTGTTTATCAATGATCCCAGATATTTTCTAAATTTGTTAATTTTATTTCAATAAACTTGATGATAATCCAGGAACAATTTGGGAATTGGGAATAGTAGAATGGTGAGTAAGGAAGGATACAAATCAAGGGTGAGGAATGAAAAAGATATGGATGAGCTTAAGTTCAAATCACGGAAAAGCTTTGGTGACACGGAAACCCCACAACGACGAGGACGTCCCTATCCAGATGCTCCCAACCTTTATTATTTTTGTATAAAATTTCCATGAAAAAAAATATAAACAAGTGGATGATGATGAGAGCCGTGAGGAATCTGAAAGGCTGCGTGTGCGACTCCCACTCCTCTGCCTTTCCCTTCTTATCTCTTTTTTTCGAATTAAAAAAAAGAAAAAAGAATTATTGGAGGGCAAAGACGGTTGCTGGATGTGTTGAACAAGAGGGGTGGGGTGACGTTTCCAAAGCCAAAGAAAAAAAAACCCAACAACTGTAGAGGAGCGAGAGGCTGCTTAATTTGTCTGTTACTCAAGTGCTTACTAACTGTGTCAAAGACTGCCACGTTCGGAAGAGTGTGGATGGACGCATGTCCCCACTTCCATTTTTGAAAAATTTCGTTTTGGTGTCTGTCCGAGAACAAGAGTAACACCGCTACTTGTGGCGTTTGTACAGTACTCCGGGGAGGGATGATGTTTGCGAAATTGGCATCCAGTGTGTGAAACGCAGCTTTTCATCACAATCATCCTTATCATCAAATTTAACGCAACCGAATAAACTAATCTTCCCTTTCCACTTATAGATTTTCATTATTCATTACACTTGTTTTATTTTAAATTTTGGTGAATTGAAATTGGTAAGGTTACAGAATTGATGGATAAGTTAATATACAAATGTGGTCCCTGACCCTGAGGGAGGGGAAGGGGTAGATGAGGCTTACTTTGGAATCAGGCATGTCGTCATTTATTTATTATTATTAATTTTTTTTTTTTCTGATGTCGTCTTTTCTCCTTTTCTACAAAACAAATGTATTAATTTTACATAAAGCACCGTCTCTCTCTCCCTCTGTCTCTCTCTCCCTCATTTTTTATAAATTACTTTTTTATTTTCATATTATAAATATAGTTAATATTTAAATTTTTAATAATAAATAAAAATCATAAATTTTAATTTTACTATACATTTTCATATATCTACTCATTTTAAAATTTTTTATCTTTTATCTATAAATTTTTATTATTATTAACATTTTAACTATTAATTGGCTATTAAATTAATAAAAATTAATAAAATAACAAGTGTGTGTGATAAAGATAAAATTAAAAATATTTTTATTTATTTTTAAAATTTTAATTATAATATAATTGAGAGATTAAATTGTACTTTTTCTTTTTTAAACTTTTATAATTTCTACCCACAGAAATGGAGATAAAAGGTAGTGTGAGCCTAAAAAATTTACAAAACCTTTTTAATACATATAGTAAAATTTTATTTTTTTATTAATAATTTCTCTAATTATTTATAAAAAATTATAAGAGGTGTAACAAA